>NW_019154139.1:6601271-6882352 GCF_002288905.1 Enhydra lutris kenyoni | reverse complement strand
TCCGGCTCGGGTCATGATCCCAGGGTCCTGGGATCGAGCCCCGCATCAGGCTCTCTGCTCAGCAGGGAGCCTGCTTCCCCTTCTCTCTCTCTGTCTGCCTCTCTGCCTACTTGTGATCTCTGTCTGTCAAATAAATAAATAAAATCTTTAAAAAAAAAAAAAAAGAAGAGGGCTCTCAAGGTAGGACTATTGGCTGTACTGCTGTTTAGCAATGGGCCTCGGGCAGGTTACTAAACCACACAGACAGTTTCCTCAGCTATAACACGTAACAGTATGTGCCTCAAAGGGTTGAGTGTAGTGAAGATGAAGTACAGAGAAATGGCGCTGTCTGGTATACAGGAAGTGCTTGGGAAAGGCCAGCTACCGTCAGTTCCGCTGTTAATACGACACAGTCTCCGAACAGCAGGATTTGCTCAGAGAACTATAAGCCGAGCCCAAGAACGGAGAGTGACAGGAGGATGAGCCCAGACAGGAAGGCGGAAGGCCAAACTTTGTCTTCATGGGAGCTGGGATTTTACTCTGAAAGCCACGGGGAGTCCCCAGCTAACTCTCCGGAATTATCTCAGTGGAATGACCTGCTCAGATCTGCTTTCGGAGAGACGGGCAATAGGGCAGATTCTGAAGCTCACGCTCTTTCCATCGTTCCTCCCCACCCTGCCGCCGCCCCAGGTCCCGGGGATCTGCATGGCCTCAGTGAGGAGTCTCCCTGGGGGGTGGGGTGGGGAAGGGAGAGTGGCGGAATGGACTTACCGCCCGTGGCAAGGAAGCCCACCTTCCCCAGGAAGAAGGTGGCGTCCACATGGCGCAGGGACTCCTCCACGTTCCGGAGGCTGGTGCGAGAAGACAGAGGACAGACCTTACCACCGAGAAGGCAGAAGGCCTTCCTCATCCCAGAGGGGCCGGAGAAGATGTAAGAGGAAACACTACTAGGGGAATATTTTGTCTTTCACTTTGTTTAAGGACATTTCATTACAAAGTGACTCAAGCCTGTAGAGCAATCCAACAGTAAATATGGATGTGATCAGTAAAGAGTAAGTGTCCCTCTCCAGCACCACCCTTCCGTCTCAACAGCCCAGGGGTTACTGCTGCCCACAGTTTGGGGTATAATGTCATTTGCATATGAATTTCCCATATGCAAATACAGGCAGTGATATGTATAAGCATGTAGTTGGGTTTGGTTGGGTTCAACCTGTGACATTTTTTGGAACGACCACCCCGTATCACAATCTATTTTCTAGGTGATAGACGCTTACGTGGTCTCCAGTTTCTCATCATTACAAAGAATGCTGCATGAACATTCTTCCCCATGTGTTCTTACACATGTAGACAAATGTTTCTGTAGGGAAGATGCTAGATGCAGAGTGGCTGGGTCACAATATGTGTCTTTCTAAAATGTACCTAGGTTGGGGGCTCCTGGGTGGCTCAGTCGGTTGAGAATCTGACTCTGTCTGACTCTTGCTTTTGGCTCAGATCATGATCTCAGGGCCCTGGGATAGAGCCATGTTGGGCTCCATGGGACTGAGTATGAAGCCTGCTTGAGATTCTCCCTCTGACCACCCCCACTTTTGCTCACACTCTCTCTCTCTCTCTCTCTCTCTCAAAAAAAAAAAAAGTACCTAGGTATTGCAAAATTGCTTTCCAATAAAGTGACAATATTTATAGTCATATCAAGTATATGAAAACAATCTTAGGAAATCTAGGAAAAGGGCACTTTGACCCGCTGGGCCAAGGGTTTCATTCATTGGTGTCCAAGGAGGGATAAAGAAATCTGTTGTCTTGGGAGCCTGCTTCCCTCTCTCTCTCTCTGCCTGCCTCTCTGTCTACTTGTGATCTCTCTCTGTCAAATAAATAAATAAAATATTAAAAAAAAAAAAAAAAAAAAGAAATCTGTTGTCTCCTGGCCAAAAAGCCATCTTGGTCAGGAGAACCAAGCCAACGTTTCAGCCTGAATGAGCAAGGCCTGAAGCAAACAGTAAGGATGGCTCTTTGCCCCAACGTGTGACTGTAGAGCAGAACCTCCCTGGAGACAGGTCAGCGTCCCTTTGGAACAGAGATCTCACCCAAAGAGCAGATCTGCTGAGTCAGGACCTCTGGCAATCACGGCCGATCTCAGCCCTTTCTCTGCACCACCATGGGCTCTAGCCACTGCTCACATGTTCCCCCTGGCCGGGCAGCCCGTCTGGATTTGATCCTGCTGCTGGGTGTTTGTGTTTGGTAGCTCTATGTCCCTGGTCCTAGTGTTTCCACCCCAGCCTTCCCTTAACCCCCACCTCATCACTGGGTGTGTGTTTCAGATTCTGTGCTAGAGGTGCACCCCGCCTACCCTCAGTCGGCCATCCCCCAAGAGGGAGAGCAGACCTTCTACCATATTCCCCAGGTTTATTGCGGTCCTGTCCCCCAGGGCAGCCAGCACCACAGGGAGGCCAGGCCAGGTGCCCAGCATCACCACCATTCACGCTCCCCTGGCTACAGCCTCCCACTACCCTGGGCTCCTGACCCTGGACTGGCCTTCACAGTCCTGTACACACACCTTGTGCTCCTCCTACCCATTACATTAACCTTCTTCATCTGGAACCTTCTGCTGACTCCCATTTTCACCAGGCTAATTTGTCCTGGTCACCTCCAGCAGAAAGTCTACCCTGCCCTGAGTCCCGAGTCAGAGGTCTTGTTGGGAGTCTCATAGCCCAACGCATTCTTCCTTTACAGGACCGATGCCAGATACTGCAATCATCTGTTCAGGAGTCTGGCTTCCTCCCCCAGTGGGCTGGGAACATCTTGGGGTGGGGGGTCTGCTTCATTCATGTCTGGGTCTGCCATCAGGGATACAGAGAAGGTTGCTGAAAGCATTAGATAAATGACCGATGTTGCCGCTGGAGTTTATTAGTGTCTTTATTTTTTATTTTTAAAATTTTGAGAGAGAGAGAGCAAGTGCATGGTGGGGAGGAGCAGAGGGAGAAGGACAGAGTATCTCAGGCAGACCCACGTGGAGCACAATCCCAGGACCCTGAGATCATGACCTGAGCCAAAATCAAGAGTCCGATGCTTGAACTGACTGAGCCACGCAGGTGCCCCTTAATCAGTGTCTTTAAAATATCATTCACTTGCCATTGGCTCCGCATCCTCACCCTCTGGGCTAACCCCAGGCAGCCTCTCCTTGTGTCCCCTGCTTCCCATCACAAGTGAGGTCACCATCCCAGTACACCTCTAAGCCAGGTCTACCTGAGCCCTGACGCCCCCACTCTCTGGCTCTCACCTGTATTTGCTGTGAAGGTTGACCACGAACATGATCAGGTCAATTCGGGGCCGATTCACGTTGGAGGGCAGAGGGAGGGACCTTGCCAGGTGGCTGAAAAATGAGAAACTGCAGGATAAAGATATACATACCCACATCACACGGACCTTTCGCATGCTGCCTGCTCTGGGGCAAGAGGCTGTCGAGGGCTCCTCACCTATTCCCCCGAGGCTCTTGTGGACTAGACTCCTCAGGTGAGCATAGCGGCAGGGCAGAGCTGGTCCCATCTAGACTGACCCCTACTGCCAGAAGGTAGCTCTGTCTGGTAACCACCTTGGCAAGAGGGAGTCGGGGTTGAAGATGGCACTGGGCTAGCCAGCTACACTGCATGCTGGGAGGGAGATCAGGCTCAGAAGAGGGGTGTTAGACTGTGTGGATTAGGGGTTAAGGCTGAACCTCTCTGGAGGGCAATGGAAGTGGGCTCAAATCTCGGGCTGCCCGTGACCAGCTATGTGACCTTGGGTAAGTCACCCTTATCACTCGTCTGAGCTTGTTCCCTCATCAGATTCTTTCAAGTGCTGGAAGGGGGTTGATTCTCCCAGTGAGGGGTGTTTCTGTTTCCCATGGAGGTACACCCAGTGGACTGGGATCCTTCTCCGTCAACATGAGCCCCTGGAGCTTGTCCAGCAGGGACAATGACACCCACATACATCCAGTCACTTGATTCCCACCAGCAGCTGTTTCCACTCTCCACCAGTTAAAAAAAGAAAAACAAGATACTATTTCTTTAGTCAACTTTTCTCGAAATCTGGGGGGTATCTGAACTTTCCTCTGTGCCAAGTACTGCTCAAGCCACTGGGGATTCAGTAGGGAAAAAAGTCAAAGTCCCTGACCTCAAGGGGCCGACCTAGGGGTCCGTGGGGCTGGCAGCCCCGAAACGAGAAAACGAACCGGTGCACAAAGACATCTCCTGTGGTCACAAGAGCTGCAGGAAAACAGGAGTGCGTGACAGAGAGCGATGGAGGGTCCCTTGGCTGGGGACGGATCGCGCCTCTGGGCCTGGCCCCACCTGCGCCCGCCTCTCTGGCTCCCGGCTCGCGCTCCTGGGCCCACCGTTCAGGCCACCGCAGAGCCATCGGACACCCCCGGCCTCGGCTACTTACACCTTCAGCTCCGAGGCGCAGTCCTCCTTGAGCATCGAGTCGGCCAGCTGCTGCAGAAGAGCATCTTCCGTGCCCACCAGCTGCCGGGCAGAGAAGGCGGCCTCCTGAGACCGGGCGCCGCAGACCCGCCGGGGGCCCGGGGAAGCAGGCCACACACCGAACGCCGCGCGGCTGCCGGATTCCCGCTCTCGCGCGCACGGCGCCGTTTACCGAGACAGGGCTCGGCCGGGTACGGGTGGAGGGCCCAGTGCTGGCCGCACAGCAGTCCTTCCCTCCCAGAACCCTCCCCCGGACCGCGGGACCCAGCGACCCCGGGAACCACTTCGCCGGCTCTGAGAGGAACTCAGCCTCCCGGGACCCTCCCTAGTCTCCCCGCCCAGCAGCTCCACCAATCAGAAACGGGGAAAGAGCCCGCCGCGCTCGTATTGGCGGGGGCGTCCTTCAGCCTCAGCGGGCGACCACTCCCATTGGTTCGGAGTGTGGCTGTCCCGCCCACCACACCCCAGCCTGAAAGGCTCGCTCCAGACCCTGACAGAGCGCCCAGGAGCTGGCAGCTGAGACGCAGCCAAGGAGGGAAGGAGGGAAGGCGGGCGGGGGAAGCGGAGCAGCTGACGCCTACCAAGATGGTGGCCGTGTTCAGGCCAGGCTGCTTGTCCAGTGGCCGCAACACCGACATCCCAGTCACGCAAAGAACCTCCGCTCTTGCCCCGCGCGCGGATCTTTCAAACCGCTGAGGTCCGCCCTTAAGAGAGACCGAGGGGCACGTGACCCTCATCTGGGCGGGGCTTCGCGGGGAGGGGCGGAGTCCTTTTAAAGGAACCCTGACCACCTTTTTTTTTTTTTTAATATTTTATTTATTTATTTGACAGAGAGAGAGAGAGATCACAAGTAGTCAGAGAGGCAGACAGAGAGAAAGGGGGGAAGCAGGCTCCCTGCTGAGCAGAGAGCCCCATGCGGGGCTCGATCCCAGGACCCTGAGATCATGACCTGAGCCGAAGGCAGAGGCTTAACCCACTGAAACACCCAGGCGCCCCCTGACCTCCTTTTTTGAGCGGGGAGCTCCAGCTCTGGCCTCAGGCTCTTAAAGTACAGTCCCTGGACAGGCCTTTTATTTCCCGCCTCGGAGGAAGAAGGCATTCAGTGTTAAGTTTTCGTTCGCTCATGCTCATTCATCATACTCTTGATTCCTTCCAAGCCTGCCCCTCCCACGTCTTCCCTGGTTCAGCTCAGAACAAAACCTTGAGGTCACTCTTGGCTCCTCTTTTCGCATCCCACATCCAATCAGTAAGCAAGCTTGTGGGTTTCAGACTTAAAATGCATCCAGAAGCTGACCACTTCTCACCACCTCCACCGCCACCACCAGGACAAGCTATCGTCATCTCTCACCGCGGACTCGTGTAACAACTTTCTTATTGGGTCCCCGCTTCCTCCACAGGGGGGCTCTTCTCCATGCAGCAATCAGAGCCATCTTTTTTTTTTTTTTTTTTTTTAAGATTTTATTTATTTATTTATTTGACAGACAGAGATCACAAGTAAGTAGAGAGACCGGCAGAGATAGAGAGGGGGAAGCATGCTCCCAGCTGAGCGGAGAGCTGGATAGGGGGGCTTGATCCCAGGACCCTGAGATCATGACCTGAGCTGAAGGCAGAGGCTTAACCCACTGAGCCACCCAAGGGCCCATAAATTTTTATTTTTAAATTAATTTTTATTTTTCAAATTTTTAAAATTAAAATTCAAAATTTTAAAAAAAGATTATTTATTTGCGAGAGAGAGAGAGAGCGTGTGTAGGGGGAGAGGCAGAGGGAGAGGGAGAAGCAGACCCAGTGCTGAGCATGGAGCCTGCTGCATGACTCTGATTCCAGGACCCTGGGATTATGAGCCCAAGGTGGACTGAGCCACCCAGATGCCCCTATTTTTTTAATTTTTAATTTTATTTTATTAGATTTTATTTCTTTGAGAGAGAGGGAGAGCACAAAGTGAGAGAGAGAGAGAAGCAGACTTCCCACTGAGGAGGGAGCCCAATGTGGGTCTCGATCCAAGGACCCTGGGATCATGACCTGAGCCAAAGGCAGATGCCCAACAGACTGACCCACCCAGGTGCCCCTGTTTGTTTGTTTTTTTAATTTTTAAGAAGAGCATGAGTAGGGGGAGAGGCAGGGGGTGAAGGAGATTCTCAGCTGAGACTGACATGGAACTTGGTCCCAGGGTCCTGAGATCATGACCTGAGCTGAAGGCGGATGCTTAATTGACTGAGCCACCCAGGTGCTCCTAATTTTTATTTTTTAATTAAAAAAATACTTAGAGGGGCCTTTCTTAACAATCCCTATCTAAAGTAGCAAGTCTTGGGGAGGCTGGCTGGCTCAGCTGGTAGAACTTGCCACTCTTGATCTTGGGGTTGTGAGTTCAAGCCCCACCTTGGGAGTAGAGTGTACTTAAATTAATAATAAATCATCAAAAAAAAAAAAAAACCACCTCCATTACCTTAAAAAAAAAAAAAAAAGCAAATCTCCCTGTCTTCTTTTTCTGCTCTATTTTTCTCAACAGCACTCATCTCCACTTCGCATGTGGTCAAGAACTGCACAGCCTCTGAGATTGTACCGTATTTACAAACGAATAAACTGTTACTGTTTATTATTGTTTAGTTATAGTGTGTTACTGTTTCATGGATGAAACTCCTGGGTAAGAGACAAAGGATTTTGTCTAGTTTGTTTCCTATTACTCATGGTATAAACAGTAGCAGGTGTGTTTGTGTCACTACTCCATGTCCCCCAAGCCCTGTGAAGGACCCACCATGGACCCTTATACACTTCATGCATAGGACAGCAGTATAGAAGGGGACTGGACATTCACTCCTTTTATAGCAAGCAGCATACAGTTCTTTGTCCGGGGCATGGGGGAGATGTCACCTCCTCCTTCAAGGTTGCTTGCTGCAAACACAACCCTGAGAAATCAATCGTCTGGGTAAAGAGCTTTCAGGGCCTTGCTCCCTTGGCATTCCCAGCAGGAGCCCGCAGCGAAGTGCCCGACGCTGGCCCATTGCTTCTCCCAACAGTTACATGATTACTTGTGCGTTGTCTTTCCAGCTACAGCAAAAGACACAGGAGAGCGGAGACTTTGTCATTTTGCCTGTCTGTGCCTTTAAAAAGTGCCTGGCCCCATGGGAGTTGCTCCAATATTATTTGTTGAATGAATGGATGGATTTACATCCATTGATTAATTCTCAGCGGGGGTTCTTTCATCATTTCCTAGGGTAGACCCTTCACCCCACCTTGAGAATACAGATGAGTCGGGCATTGTCTATCAGCTCTGGAGTTGGGAGAACCAGACCTTGATCGCACAGGTGTGCTCCCTGCTGTGGTGTCTGGGAGAGCAGAGCCATACTCCCTGGCTAACCTACATCCTTCTCACTGCAGGCGAAACTGTATCTTGCTTAGAAAGAGCTGGAAGTATATGGCTTCATGGAGTTCCTGCCCCAGTTCCTGATTGCTGCTACATGGGGTGTGGAAGGGACTCCCCAAAAGTCCTATGGTAATGAGTACTCTGAACATTAAGTAAGGTGAGCTAGGGGATGGAGATGGACAGGAAGAAGCTACTTTGGGTCAGGGGAGGCTTCTGTCAGCAAGTCATGTTTGAGCAGATGCCTGAATTCAGCGAGAGAGGAGCCAGTTAAGGATATGGACGGGGCTTCAGGCAGGAGTAGCAGTAGATGCTAAGAACCCAGAGCGGGGAGCATCCCTGATGAGGGAGGCCAGGGGCTGAAGCAGATGGAGTCAGGAGACAGTGGGGAGAGGGGAGGCTGCAGAGGTCACTGAGGCCCTCGGAGTGCCCCAGAGAGACCCTGGCCCCGCTAGCACTTGCTAGAAGGGGCTGAGCTGAGACCCATTCAATCAGCAGGTGCTGAGTGCCTGCCTCGGGCCAGGTTTGCTGCTGCTCGCTAGTGACCCAGGCACCAGAGATACCATCCCTGCTCGGTGGCGGTTGGACCGATTACAACAGCCAAAGCAGCCCAGTTGGTGAGAGCCACCCCAGGGAGCCTCGGGGGCCCAGATGCATGTAGGGTCCCTGGGGAGCCACCGCTACACTTGCTGCGGAGGTAACGGTTGACTGAGATGTGAAAGTGAGCTGGGGCTTGTCGCCTGGTTAGTGCAGTAGAAAGGAGCTGTGTGTGGGATCCATACAGCGATGAAGCGAGGGGATGGGCCAGAAGGCCAGACCCAGGCCTGGAGGTTCTAATATCAAGAACACATGGAACTGGCAGGGCCATCAGACACCCTCTGGGACAGTGTTTTTCAAATTGGCTTCTGTGGAGCTCTGGGGAGATGCCTCAGGGATATGCTATAAGGAGCAAGGGGAAGCTGCGTGGGTAGGGCCCAGAAACCCCATCCCATTATTTAACAGAAGCAGCTCAGGCTTTATTCTCTGTTTTATATTGAGCTTCCCATTATGTTTTTTTTTTCTTAAGATTTTATTTATTTATTTGACAGAGATCACAAGTAGGCAGAGAGGCAGGCAGAGGAAGAGAGAGGAGGAAGCAGGCTCCCTGCTGAGCAGAGAGCCTGATGAGGGTCTCGATTCCACATGATCCCACGATCCTGGGATCATGACCTGAGCCGAAGGCAGAGGCTTTAAACCACTGAGCCACCCAGGAGCCCCCAATATGTTTGTGTGTGAATAAAGAATCATATGGCTAAAACAATATCTGAAGGCCATTGATCACATTTTTTACGGCTTTATCATAGTATAATTGACATAGGATAAGCTACACCTAGTTAGTCTATGGTTTGGTAAGTTTGGTTTTTTTTTAAGATTTATTTTTTTATTTGACACGGAGAAAGCACAGTAGGGGAAGCAGCAGGCAGAGGGAGAGGGAGAAGCAGACTTCCCACTGAGCAGGGAGCCGTACACAGGGCTTGACCCCAGGACCCTGGGATCATGACCTGAGCCGAAGGCAGACGCTTAACGACTGAGCCACCCAGGCGTCCCTGTGGTTTGATAAGTATTGACCAGTGTGTCCTCCTAGGAAGCCACTATCACCATCAGTGTAATGCACATGTCCGTTACCTCCGAAAATTTCTCCATACCCCTCCCCCAACTCCTCTCTGTCCTCCCACTCCAGACTGTTGAGAAGCACTGAGGAGTCTATGCTCACAATAGTCCCATACTGGAAACACCCCAAATGTCCTTCGGTGGTCAGCAGATAAACCAGTTGTGGTATACTGACCAATGTAGCAACATCAGTTGAGAACTAAAATGATTGTGTTGAGCGACAGACGCCAGACACAAAAGTACATAATGTGTGAGTCCGTTTACATTAAATACAAATACAGGAAAACCTAATTTACAGTGATAGATATCAGTGGGTACCTTTGGGAAGGGGGTATTGACTGGCACCAGGCAGGAGGGAACTGTCTGGGGAGATGGAAATCTCCTAGACATTGATCAAAGCTGTATACAGAGGTAAACACTCACCACTTAAGATTTGCATTTTTCTAAATGAGTACTCAGTCTCATTACAATTCCCCCTGTGAATGCAAACTCATTCCCCTTGCCATATGCATCTGGAGAGGACCCACCACCCTTAAAGGGGTCCAGATGGTCCCAGAGCTGGCAGGGTGTCTGTGGGGTGGGGGACCCTGGGTCCTGAAGGCATCTCCCCCAATGACCTTTCCCACCTGCCTATCCTCAGATTTCTGGGAATGGACTCCCTGAGGAAGTGTTTCCTTAAAACTGCTTTCCTGCCCTATAGGCCTCTGGGGCTGCTCTCTACTCTAAGGCAGTAGGCACTGATGTTTATGGAGTGCACACTGGGAGCCTGACAGCTTGCTGACACTCTGTTTATGGCACAGGTGGGAGGACCCAGGCTTGGGAGGTGGACCCCTTACCCCACCCCCACTCCCTAGCTTTGTCACTGAGAAGCTGGGTGACTTAGAGGGAGGAGAAAGTAAGAAGCCTCACCTCTGAGCTGTAGCGGCCTCATTCCAGATGGGCTCTCAACGCCAGTCCAGCTGGAGGACAGAATGAAGCAGTGTGGGGGGCCATGCCTGGGACATTGGGGTGTTCACTGCCCGGGAGTCACAACCATGTGAGGTTGTATCCCAGCCAGGGCAACTGTGGGGCTGGTGAGGCAGAACCTGGAGAGGCAGCTCCTGTGTGGGGGCCTGAAGGCCAGGCTAGGGCTCTGACTCTGGCATTGTCACTTTCTTGCTGTGTGACCTTGGATGACGGATAAATGAATTACTATGCATAAAACACTGAAAGCAGTGTCTACATTGGACCTAAGTGTCCAGAGTCTCCGCCTTGGTTCTTTACAATACAGGATTCTCATTGGCTCTACCAGTCACTACTTCTGTGTACCCACCCACTGGCTGGGGACCCTCATCTCTCCCTACCCGCAAACCAAACCGCAAGCCTCCAAACCCTTCTATTTATCTCAGCTGGGGTCCCCTCCTCTCCAGGCTCAGCAGACACGGGACCCAGCAGCCTGCTGGGTGGTTCCCATCCCTCCCCGAATTCTCCCAACCCTGCCCTGTCATTTCTGTACCACGTGCACAGCGCGAGGGATCCAGAAGGGAAGGCTGGTTGCCAGGGCAACGGAGGATAAAGCCCTTGTTCTGCCAGTCTGTTGATTGGCTGAGACATGTCCCGCCTCCCACCATCCTGAGGGTGGGGGGTAGAGAGAAGGGTCTTGATGGGCAGGGAGAGGTACCAGTGTGCCTTGCCAGCATAAGACTTCCCCCTCCTGGCCCAGTCAGAGCCCCCAGGGCCTGAGGAGCTCAGTCTCCCACGGGGGACACTAGCCTCGCCCTTTCTCTGCCTCCAGCACCCACGGCAGCTGCAGATGGCAGTGTGTCTGGGGACAGCAGCTGCGACAGTCTGCAGGCCGATGCTGAGCTGCTCAGGCTGAGGTGGTGCACTCAGCACAGAGCCCCCCTGGACAGGCATCGGCAGGGCGTGAGGTGGGTCTGCCGGCATTTGGGGGAGGGGAAGGGGGCACCTGCCAATGGTTTGGGAGGCAGGAAGCTGGGCTCTACAGACCTCAACCGTCACACTGTCCTGGATGGGACTTTGGCTAGAATGGGGCTGGAAAATTCCTTATAGATTATCTGGTAACCCCTCTCCCACCTCGTCACGGTGCGTGGGGAACCTTGAAGTCCAGAGTGGGGTGAGGTACGGCCCAAGGTCGCACAGAAGCGCAGCGAGTGATTTGTTTCAGCTAGACTAGTCCCTGAGAATCCAGGAGAAGATCCGGGGGTCCTCAGTCTGCCTGGGAATGCCTGGGGTTTTCTTCACAGGGATAGAGAGGTTGGGGAACTCTAAACCCTGCTCCATAGAGCCACACCACTGCAGCCCAAGTGGCTTTGGCTCTGCCCAAGTCCTTCATTCTCATGTTTAAGCTGCAAGGGGACTGGGGTTCCTGCCTGTGGCTGGGGGGTGGGGCACGAATACTTGGCCTCAGTCAAGTTCATTTGGAGCAGCCTTCCTGCTTGGGGTCCCTCTTCCTGACTTCCTCTCAACCCAGCTGCACCAAAGCAATTTTGAACTCTCTCTTTGGCTCTCCAGAAAGGCAGATGCTTAGGAGAGAATGGCTAAGCCCTCTTCATTTTATTTCTCCATGAGTATGGCACCTTGAGACACTGTCTGTGCTTCAGAGGGGCCAGTGGGGACCCTGGGGGTCAGGGGCAGGCATCAGGATGGATGTGGGACTGGTAAGCAGCATCTCTCTCTCCGGGGGTCACGGTACACCTTGAAGACCCACCTGGAAGTTGTAGGACAAGAGGGGCTGGAGTTTGGAGACAGAGGTCTGAGTAGCGGGGGCTTCTCTTTAGCTTGTCCTGGAGTCATTCCATTCATCCCCTTTCTTCCTTCCCCAGAAGCCAAGGTGGGTCCCTGCTCATTTCATTCTGCTCAGGTGTCCTTTACTCATTCTGGAGGACTCAAACCTCAGGCCATCTCTGGGCCTTTGGGGCCCACCCAGCTCTTAGTCACCTTCCAACCCAGGGGCAAGTTAGTGAACCCCTCTGGGCCTCAGTAAAATGTAGACAGTAACACCTACCCCACAGGCCTCGTGATTTGTGAACACGCCCTAAGAGGGCTCTCTCCTGGCAGGCAGACGTGGGGCTCTCATCCTTCCCCAATTTTTACTCCTCAAGAAGGGTTTGAGGGTGGGTTAAATGGGTCCTACTCTATCCCATTCCTGGAAAAGATGGTCTGGCTTTTGAAAAATGCGTAGGAGCCTACCACATGAACATGGTACAAAGGACATCCCAGGGAAAATGAAAATGAAAAGGGCATCTCCATCCTATGAAAGATGGAGACTGTATGACATGCTGGGACACACAGGTGACTGACGAGCAGTTCCATAGGATGGCACATGGGCGGGGAGAGGAGGATGGGGAGGTTGGCAGAGCACAGCTGTGAGTACCTTTGGGCCATTCTAAGGGGTCTCGGTATATGGAAACTTCATGAAGCCCCTTATATCTGCCACCTTCCATTTTCCTGCTTTCCTGTCCCCGGTGGGCTGGAAATAACAACAGGTAAGACAAGGGCTGATTCGGGGCCATGCAGCGTGGTCCGAAATGCTCTTTAGGTCTTACCTTGTCACACATTCACAGTGACCTTAAGAAATGGATCCTACTTCTGTCCCCATTTTACAGATAAGGAAACTGAGGCTCAGAGAGTAAGAACAAGGAACTATAGAGCACGTATCATGGGCCAGGCGTTAATTCTGAGTATTTTACATAAATTAACCCATTGAACAGTCACAGCAGCTCCCCGGTCCAGGTGCCATCTTCATGCCCATTTTACAGATGTGGAAACCCAAGGCCCAAGTTTTTGGGGCGGTGTTCACAGTCTTATAATTACAAAACTGGGCATAGGCGTGAGTTCGGGAGACTGCGCAGACCCTGTTGCCATCAACCCGGTCCCCTGGGGATGGGTGTTTGTTCAGATGGCTCTTGCAAGCCACACCCAGCCAGGATGTGCCAGCGGCTGGGGACCCACTCATCTGTGAGGGTCTGGCAAGAGGGGGAGGGGCAGAGGGCAACATCTGCGACTGACAGTCAGGGCCGGGAGGGGTGGCTCAGGCGAGGCATGGCCCCCGCTGTCCTTCACTGAGCCCTCGGAATCCCCCCCAGGCTCCGGTTGAGCGAGAGTTTAGGCAACTTGCCTGAGGGCACCCGGGCCTGTGAGGGATGGAGCCAGGTCCCGCCCTCAGCTCTAAGCGGCCTTCGTCAAGGGTGAGTAGGTCCCAGGAGGGCCCCTGTGAGGGGGGCAGCTCTGTTCTTGGCCCCGCGCAGGGGGCAAGCCGGCGAGTCCCCGCCCTCCACTCTCCTGGGCCTCAGCCTTCCCAGCTGTAAGGTGATGCTCCGACCTTCTGGCTCTGGGTAGCCGGCGCGGGTCCCTCCGGGCTGGCAGGTGGGACCAGGGGCGCCTCCGCCAAGCACTCACCGCCCGTGTCTCGGCAGCTGAGGCCGCCGCGATGCCGCACTTCCTGGACTGGTTCGTGCCCGTCTACCTGGTCATCTCTGTGCTCATCCTGGTGGGCTTCGGCGCCTGCATCTACTACTTCGAGCCCGGCCTGCAGGAGGCGCACAAGTGGCGCCTGCAGCGCCCCCTGGTGGACCGAGACTTCCGCAAGACCCTGATGGTCAGAGACAACTTGGCCTTTGGAGGGCCAGAGGTCTGAGTGGACCCCGGCGGGTGGCCCGTGGCCGGCACTGGGCGCCCTCCCCCGCCTCGCCCAGCCTGCAGACCCCGGGGCAGAGAGGACAACCCCTGGTCCTCCAGGCCATCCTTCTTCAGCCTGGACCCTCCCAGCAGAGGCTTCCGGGTCCTCCGGGTGGACCCTGGCTGCACCTGTTAAGATGTGGAACCTGGGCACCTTAAGGTGTCACTGCTGCTGGCCCAGGGCTTGCTCTCCCCCTCCTGCTCTCCCCAGCTCTGGGTTTAATTCCCCACTGAACCCCAGTGCCTTTGTGCTGCCCAGCTCTCTTGTCCCTCACCCGCAGCCAGGCACCGCTGTCCCTGCCTGTCCTGAGCCTTGAGAGAGTCCCACTTCCCCACTGAATTCCTGGTGATGCTCAACGGCCCAGGCCACCCAAGGCACCCACCCTACAGCTTCACATGGCCAACTTCAAAGCAGACCCAAGGAAAAGTCCCTAACCCAACCCAGCCCTATGCCTCTGGACTCAGGCTTGGCACTGAGAGTATGTGATGGGGGGGCAGGGTGTAAGACCACAGAGGAAGGAGGGGTGTGTGTGTGTGTGCATGAGAGAGAGAGAGTATGTCTGCGGGGGAGAGGAGAGGCATGTGGGGGAGAGGAGATGCAGGTCTGTGTGTGTGACAGGCGGAGTGGGAAGGTAGTGGGGATAGGGTGAGCTAGTGAGCGGCCCCAGGGGCCACCAGCAGCAGCTCTCTTTTCTGTCCCTCTGCCAAACTTTTCTATATCTCCCCTTCCCCAAGGCCCCTGCCCCCCCCTGCCCTGTACCGCTCCTTCAGATACTGCCCCCCCTCCCCGCACCCACCCTGCCCACCCTAGCCCCACCAGGGAGCCTCCTTCCTGTGTGATTGGCAGTCTGTCTCACTCTCTTCCTCTGGAGTGCCCCTCTTAGTTTCTTGCAATAAAAAAGACTTCTGACTATTTTTGTGGGACTCTCTCCTTTCCTGAAGGGCGGTTCATGTCTGTCATGTCACTGGATCTTCAGAAAAAACTATGATAGTGCAATATTCCCCTTTTTAGGGATAGGGACACCTGTCTCAGAGAGGGTAGCTAAAGCAGTTTCTCAGCAGTAGCATTCCTGATGTGGTGGCCCAGATCATTCTTTGCTGTGGGAGGCTGTCCTGTGTGTTGTGGGAGAATGGGCATCTCTGGTTTCCATCCACTGGAAACCAGTAACTCTCACTCCCTCCCCCTAATCAGGACAGCCGAAGCTGTTAGCTGAATACATGAGGTCGAGTGCCACTGAGATTAAGAGTTCAGTCACAGAGATGCAAAACAAAGGCCTTAAACCAAATAGAATGTTCTTTCTCACTCACAGCACAGTTCTCAGGAAGGTTGTTGGGAGCTAGTCTGATGGCCGGGTCCCCGGATGTTCATTCCCTAAGGAATGAGGGAAAGCGAGAGCTGCATCTCTGGAGGGCTGGGGCTGCTCTTCCGCTATGGGACAAGCCCAGGTCTTGCCTACCCTGGGTTGCAGAACCCGGCCAGGGTGAGGCCCAAGAGGCACCTGAGGCTCACACCCAAGTGCCTCCTTCAGTTCTGTGCCCCTGGGGCCTCTCTGGCCTCCCCCAGCCCGGCCCTGCTGCGTCCAATTGTGGAGATTTTCCCCACGTGCTCTGGTACCAGGCGGCTGGCCTCACTTACCACCCCTCACTGTGCCCTTCTTGCAGGCACAAGACGCCAACGTGAAATCAGCTGAAGTAAAAGGGCTTGGGTCGGGACTCAGGCTTGTTGGATCATGGTGTTCAAGGATGTCCCTAGGACCTGCCATCTCTCTGTCTGTCTCCCTTGGTCCTGATTTCCTTTGTGGCGGTTGCATTTTCCAGCAGACTTTCTCCTGGTGGCGGTCAACTTCCCCTGGCAGTCCTAGGCTCCCACAGCCTTCAGCACCTTGATTCCAGGATGGAGCAGGCATCTTGTTCCAGCAAAAGCTCAGGGCGTGGACTCCCATTGCCCTCAGCCCCCGCCCCTGGAGGCACATGAGCTCAGGGCATGGGGCACCCTGATTTCCAGCCCCCTCTGGTCCCCACTGCTGGACCCGGGTGGAGATAGCCTACTGATCATATGGTCCCAGGAGGGCTGGGGTGGGCAGGGGCAGTTGCCTGAGGGAGGGAACAGGTCTTGGGAGGAAGAGAGAGGGACTGAAGATGTCCTATTAAGAGGAGGAAACAAGTGCGGAGAGATGTTAGCCACCCGGGCTACCCAGAGGGCTGGACTGGGTGAGCCTGCGAGGGCCTCAGGCTATATCTGGCCTACTACCAAATTTGGTTTGTCCAACACAGAGTTTTGGGGGAAAATGCAAATTAATTGGAAACATTTATAAGTCAGGAGATTTCACACGAGAAATCTCTTTTTCTGGGGCGCCTGGGTGGCTCAGTGGGTTAAAGCCTCTGCCTTCGGCTCAGGTCATGATCCCAGGGTCCTGGGATCGAGCCCCACATCGGGCTCTCTGCTCGGCAGGGAGCCTGCTTCCTCCTCTCGCTCTCTCTGCCTGCCTCTCTGCCTACTTGTGATCTCTATCTATCAAATAAATAAATAAAATCTTCAAAAAAAAAAAAAAGAAATCTCTTTTTCTGACTCCTCTTTAAAAATAAAACTTCTGGCCACACTGGATTCGAAGTGTGAATGTGTTCAAGGTTATAAACACGTAATCTCCGCAGGGAGGGTGTTGACCGTGACCCTGTCTGAGGCTTGGGCCATGGCCAGTCCTCCTCACAGCTGCCTTTGCCGAGGAAGGCAGCAGAGCTTCTCATCCCGGGGCTGCCGAAGAGGAGCCTGGGGCTCAGAGAGGGTAAGGGGATCTCGCCAGCCTTGTGCCTAAACTTGGGCCCTTTCCCAGTTCCCACAGCTTCTTACATAAATGCTTATTTACATCTGCTCTTCGCCTAAAGAATGCAAGAAGGTTTCAGTTAAAGAAGCCACACACGTAGGGGCGAAAAGGAAACATTCTGTCTGCACCCGTGATACTATTGTCTCTGAGCTTCCTGGCAGTCAGAGGGAAAGAGGACACACTAAGAAGTCATTTTATTGGGGTGCCTGGGTGGCTCAGTGGGTTAAGGCCTCTGCCTTCGGCTCAGGTCATGATCCCAGGGTCCTGGGATCGAGCCCCACTTCGGGCTCTCTGCTCTGCAGGGAGCCTGCTTCCTTCTCTCTCTCTCTGCCTGCCTCTCTGACTACTTGTGATCTCTGTCTGTCGAATAAATAAATAAAAATCTTAAAAAAAAAAGAAGTCATTTTATTCTTGTTATGTGATAGAAGGAAGAGAAGTGGACTCTTTGTGAAAGACAAATTTCCGGTTCTAGATACTAAAAAGAAATGTCTCAAATGGGACATTAACACAACAGACTGTATCCTCGGCATATTTTGGGGAAGGGGGAGGATTGACTCAGACAGCAGAGCCTACGGAAACAGGCCATTGCCCATGAAGACAGATTTTTCCTTCTGCCAGGGCATGCCAGAGGACTATACTGGGAGCAACCTGGGGTCAGGACCTGACCATAATAAATCCTAGAAAACTGTTCATTTATATCGCACGTCCTTGGGCAAGCTTCCTTAGCTCGTAGACATACATCAGAATCCAGCCAGCATTTCTGTGCACCAGGCACTGAAAATCACAGATGACTGAAGCCCAGATGAACGTCCCCCGCCAGTGCCTGGCCTCGTGCTCAGCCCAGGGCAGGTTTTCCGTAGATGGAGCGTTGTTTCTGTATCACTCCTGCCCTGCCTGCCCCCTGGGTTGTGGCAAATGTCGAAGGAGCTAGTTGGCAAGTAAGCACCCTATAAATACTGTGTGTCCTATAGCTATCCTCCCGAACCCCATGGAAGCCTGTCACATACCTGCTCTACCCAGCACTAGCCCTGCCACCAAGAATGCAATGACAAAGAAGATAAGAGTCTCTGAATTAAAAGAGCTCACATGCTGGAGGGGACAGATGTGTAAACAAATGACAGAAGTGTCACCACAGCAAGGAGCTGTGTGAGAAACTGAAAAGAGAACTGAAGACTCTTGGGGTGGGGCTTTGTAAAGGAAAGCTTCCTGGAGGACATAACGACTCATCTGGGTTTTGAAGGCTGAATAAGAGTTTTCCCTGTAAAGGGAAGAGCAGTCAGTAAGTGCAGAGCCATGGAGGTTAGGGGGAACCCGGTACTCTCTGAAAAGTGTGAGGGGTATCGTGTGGTTGAAGTCTAGAATATTGGTGGGTGGTGGGAAGGGAGACTGAATGACCAGAAGGTGGTTTTTCACATAAGGTTAGATCCAGGGAGAGAATCAGATGACTTTCCAGTTGCTACCTCCTCCAAGAAGCCCTCCCTGATTCCACCAGCAGCTTTCCCCATTACAGCCCTAATCTTGTGCTGTGATTTTGTTTATGTGTCAGTGGAGAGCAGCAATGGCATCTCCTCGTCTCAGCCCACAGCCTGCCTGGCACTGGGGAGGGCCTCCGTGAAAGCATGCCTGTTGGATGAATGGGCTGGTCTCTTTGCAAGTCTTGCCAGGGGCTACCCATCTGCTTAGCTACTGAGATTTTAGAAAGGCTTAGAGGCTTCCTGGGGGCCATGGTGGGGGTGGGAAACTGTTGTGCAGGTTTTTTAATGCCTTGGGATGTTTTGCAGAGTCCCGAAAGCTTCCCTTTCCTACCATCTGGGAGCTGTCAGGAGATGGTGGGTGTGTCTGGGCCAGGCCCAGAACAGGACAAGAGGCAGGAATGTGCAGGGTCACTGCGTAGGAATGGTTGCAATGTTCGGACTCTTGGCCCCGGGTTGGGGGGTGCAGCACAGGCTTCTCATTGTTCCACCCCCTCAGCTCTCCACTTTGGTCGGTCAGGAAGGGCTTCGAAAGGCCAGAGACTAGCTTCGGGAGGAAGGCAGAGGCTTCAGGCTCCCTCAACAGACAATCACGCTGTCAATCAACACTGTTACAGAGAGCCTCCAGGGGGCAAACCCCTTCTCTGCCCCCTACAGTAGGAAGGGCTCAGAATTTGGAGACCTGGATGGCAAGCCACAGGTTTATTGTGTGAGTTTCCTCCAGTCCAAGTCTGCCCCCCTCTGTATCCGCAGCTGGAAGCAGGTGGAGCTGATGCGGAAGTCACAGGAAATCAGGAGGGCAAAGAAAAAAGGGAACCAGAATGACGAGGCTACAGTTTTAGTGGCTAACCTGGATTGAATTCACTGCACTTCTCACTATATACCTACAACTGTGCAAGTGGGTCATCGGTCCTGTTCATCAACTATTTCTGGCTCTTCCGTTCTCACACACAGTAGGGTTAACTTCCCTACCTTGTGGTGGGTGGGACCATGTGGCTAATTCTGGGATCAGAAGTGAGTCCAGGCCAGGGGTGTGTGGGTGGCTCAGGCAGTTAAGCATCTGACTCTTGATCTCAGCTCAGGTCTTGATCTCAGGGTCATGAGTCTGGGCCTGGAGCTGGGCCCAGTGTGGAGCCTACTGAGAAGGAGGAGGAGGGGGAGGAGGATGAGGAGGAGGAGGAGGAGGAGAGAGTCTAAGCCAAAGCATTTCATTGCTAGTGCACATTTCACCCTTCCGTCTCTCTGTCGCAATGACCAGCAAGGCTCCAGAAGGTGGCTGCTCCATCAGCCTGGGTCCCAGGAAGATGACCCAGAGCAGAGCCTCTGTGGATCCATACCACAGTGGACATGAGAAATGAATGAGAAGGAAACCTTTGTTGTTATAAGGCCCTCGGGTTTTGGAACTGTTTGCTATTGCAGTGTAATTTAACCCATCCTGACCGATACCATTCCCATTTTTACGGGTGAAGAAACTGGAGCTTGGAGACTGGTGACCTGTTCAAAATCACACGGCGGTAGCAAATCCAGGACGGGGATTCTAGAGCCCGCATCGCTTGTCTGGGAGGCCACCACAATGATGTTTTGCTTGGATCAATGTTTGTCCTCTGAGGCTACTTCCAAGGCCTTGAGGATCATTCCTTTGCGGAGAAAGAACAGCAGCGCAGACATGAGGTCATTGCCACCGCAGACCACTAGAGGGCAGCTGAACCCAGGCTGTAATTACTGGGCAGGCCGTGTCCTCCAGGTGGCCCCCGCCCCCCACCCCCATCCTGGAGGACAGATCCGGGCAGATGGGCCTGGGAGATACAGACTTGAGCCAGACTCAGGCCTGACTCTCAAGTCCCTAAGAGCCTGGCAGGGAGCCAGGTGGAGGAATGCTAGATCTTTAAGCTGGAAGAGCCCACGTGAAGGCACCTGGGATGAAACTTTGCAAAGGATACCGAGGGCCAGAAACCCAAGCGATCTGGTAGAAGCTGTGTAATGACTTGTTTGCCAAAGTGGGGGAGAGAATCCAGGACTCCTGACTCCTACTCAGGGCTTCCATATCTCAGAAATGATGTAATCCAGTGGGGGTGACCAGTAAAGGCTCCCCCTACCCAATCTGTCCGGGCAGAACTGTGCTGTCCCCTCCCCCAGCCATCTGTATTCTTCCTCAAACTGGGCTGGTCCCCAGAACAAGAAGGGAGGGGGAGGAACTCCAGACCCCTCCCCTCCCCCACCCACGGGGCTTCCAGCAGGTGTTGCCCCAGTAACCAGAGCGCAGCCAAGTTTGAAAACTTAGAGGTTGGAAAGGGAGAGAATGGATGAAGAGGGGAAGGTCAGAGTCCACACGGTCACCATTCACTCCGTCATTTCATTCATTCACTCATCCGTTCATTCATTCATTCAGCTGATGCTTGCCAGGGCCTCAGACCCAGAGAAAATAAGTTCCCCTGTGGCTAGCGGCTGTCACACTGGATGGCACAGATATAGAACATTTCCATTATCGTAGAACGTTCTATTGGCCAGCACGGCTCCAGGAGCTCACTCGCTAAGGAGGGCAATCCCCAGGAAAAGCGACCAGACCGCACCGCGTTTGTGGGTGGCCGTGTGCTCATCAGCCAAAAGCAGGTGACAAGGCGAAGATTACAGGAGGCACCGAGAGCAGGTTTAGCCTAGTTCCTGGCTCAGGGGGAGTGCTCAAAGGATGTCCTATATTGTCATTGCTGTATTACTCTAAGGACCTGTTTACATACCCATCTTCTTGAGCGGCCGGCGAGCTCCTTCCCAGCCTCGGCACAGTGCCTGGCATATAGTAAGTGTCCAGTAAATGGCAGCTATGATTAGCACGATCACTGTTATTACTGTTGCGATGACAGGGGCAGAAGAAGACACCCAGCCCACAGGGTGGGGCTCCCGGGCCCAGACTTGGGTCATCTTCATGTCCTCAGGGCCTTGGAACAGGGTCCAGCTGGAGTGGGGAAGGGCTCAAGGAATTGTTGAAGCAGACAGCCCCGGCTTTAGCTTCTGGGAACTCCAGCTTGACCCAGAAAAGTCCTCAGGTGGGTGACAAGATAGCTGGGGGTCGCAGAGCTAAACGGAGGCGTGGAAGCAATGCAGAGAGAAACGAGGATGGTGCGGGGACCACCGGAGCATGGCCGTATTTGGAGTGTCCTTAATTGGCTCCAAGAGCTCTAATCATTTGGTTTACAGGATCAAACTGCATGGGTTCCCGTGTGAGAGCGCTAGCTATGCTGAGGGAAACTTTGGAGGGAACCAGGAGATGTGTCTCAGGGGTCAGAGTCTGTGGGAGACAGAGTAGATTTAAATTTGGGGAGGGCAGACGACAGGGCACGGCCCTCCCCCAAAATGCCCTTGAGTCCAGGGCAGCCCAGCCTGGCCATTAGGAGCCTCCCCAGGCCCTTCAGGATTCCAGAGGCTCAGAACAGCCATTCACAGACGCCCACTCCTGAGAAGCCAGCCCCTCCCTGCCCCAGAGCCCAGCCCAGCTGCGGATGTAGCTGGTGGGACAGGTCAGGAGAGGGCTGTGCCCTAGGCCTGGGGACGATGGCTTGGAGGCTGAGCAGAGGCCCATGAGGGGACCAGAGGGAAGAGGGCCCTGAGCTGGTCACAGTAGCCATCTGGGCACAGAGGAGGGCTTCCTGGACTGAGGGGCACTGGACTTTACTTGTTCTCTGATCAAGGCAGGTGGGTATTTATGTGTGTGTGTGTGGAGAGGGAGTGGATGGGAGGGGACCAGGGATAGATGATGGGAGATAGGCTCAGTGAGCAGGTGGGGGTCTGGCGACATTGGAACAAGTGCATCTCAGAGATCCTATCCTTGGGCCTGCCCTCTCCGTGTGGGCATGCACACCGGGGGTAGATATTTGCGGGTGAGGCCAGCGTGTGCCCAGGTATGCGTGGTTGTGAATAAGACCAGGAGAGCAGGGCCATACGGCTGTGCTGAGTGGGGGGTGATGGAGGCTGGCACAGTCTTGGGTACAAACATGTGGCTGGAGAAGGGCTGGGGTATCACTGTGAAGACCCCTTGCTCCAGACCTTAGGGACCTGGCTTTAGGGTCAGCCCCTCTCCTGAGAACCCTTCCGACCAGCCCCGGCCTGTCCTGCCTGCTATGTTGAAAGCAACAGGAACAACTTTGGTCCCGCAGGAAAATTACACGGAGCCCAGAGTGTGCGCTAGCTGGCCATCTGGGGGTCTTGGAGCCCACCTTGGGGGATAGCTCATCCACACAGACTAAGAGCCAGCATCCTCAACCCCTCTTCTCCCCACCTCCTGCTGCTCTGTTGTTTCTACCGCTGTGCTGGGCAGCCTTCTCCAGCTCCACGCCAGCCGTGGAGTTTCAACCGTGGGTGTCCCTGCCATTCCCCTGGCCTCCACCTCTGTTCCCTTCTCATCCCTCTGTCACCCGGCACAGGAGTGACTCTTCCCACCGGCTGATCTGACTGGGTCATTTTCCTGGGTCGAGCATCACTGTGGCCTGGCCTGGGCCTGATCACTGCACCTGTGGCCTTAGGCCGCCCTGCCCCCCCCCCCGCCCCCTCCCCAACAGCCTAGGAGTCCCACAGTTGATTTTCAGGCAGATAACACACCCCTCCCCTTTGGGGCTTCTGTGGGAGCCGCCCCAGCCTCCAGGCCAGCCTCCTTCCTCTGAGGCCAATGCCCACGTCGGGCTTAGCTGGGCCGGCTTCACTGCCTGGCGCTACTGGGGATGGCAGGCTCCCCAGGGGCAGGGACTGTGGCTAGTTCACTGTGAGCCCTTGTCACTTGGCTCTCCGAGTCCCCCCTCACCGTGGCCCTCTTCAGCTCCGGCTGATTCTGGCTCCAGCAGCAGGCCAGCCCAGGGCTCTTTCCTGGTCCTGGGCAGAAGCCCCGGAGGCAGACGCTGTTCCCAAGCCAAACAGGTTATCCCTCGGTCTCCCACCTGGATGCCTGAACTCCTGTGGGTGCTGTGGGTGGGAACCCAGAGCCCTACGGCCCCTCCTGGAAAAGACAGAGGCAGACGGGCTTCCGATAACTACTGCCCTCCAGCAGGGGTCCCAGAACAAGGCCCCTTCAGACCTGGCAGTGTTTTTTTGTTCGTTTGTTTGCTTCTTGTTTTTTGTTTTTAAGTAGGCTTCTTGCCTCATATGGGGTTCAAACGTAAAATCCCAACATCAAGAGTTGTGTGCTCTACTGACTGTACTGAGCCAGGCGCCCATGACCTCTAGGCATTTGTGTTTTGGATAAGTAGTATAAAACTCAAACCATTGAGGATGCCACAATTTTATATCCCGATATATTAAAATTTTTTTGTCAATATATTTCTTGTAAAACATTTCTGTTGTCTCATTGTTAACAAATTCTATTTAGAGATTAAGCTTTATATATATGTATATTTATTTATTTTTTAAAGATTTTATTTATTTGACAGTCAGAGATCACAAGTAGGCAGAGATGCAGGCAGAGAGAGAGAGAGGGAAGCAGGCTCCCTGCTGAGCAGAGATCCCGATGCAGGACTCGATCCCAGGACCCTGGGATCATGACCTGAGCCGAAGGCAGAGGCTTTAACCCACTGAGCCACCCCGCTTTACATATATATTTAGCAATTTCTTCCATTGTTATATTTCCACTAGTTATATGGTGAATAGTTTTTAAAACTATTTCGTACCTTACTGACTGCATAATATGAAAATGATAAATCAGGCTTTACCCAACAATTACTCTGTAACATTTCATAGGATTTAAGTATTTTGCATTTTAAAATACTGTCTTGTTTTATAAGACCTTGGCAAACACTGACAACTGCAAATTAATTTGCTACTTAGTAAGAAGTTTTCATACTCTTTATTAACTAGGAATCAAAGAAATGCAAGCGGAGCCCTTCACCCCCTGCTTGGCGTCTTCTCTCTGTTGATTGCCTCAGGGGAAGACGGAAGACCTGGATGGACCACGATTTTGAGATGCAACAGCATGGCTCCCTCAACCCCACAACCCCTCTCTCCCACAGCCACCTGCTGGGGCGCTCTGCCCGCCCCTCAAAGCTCTCTGGAGGGGTGTCTCCCCTCGTCCCTGTCCTCAGGAAAACCATCCGTCTGGATGCCTTTCCTCAAAGCCATATCCCACAGGCTTCCGGCCGACCAGGCCCTGGAGCCAGGGCCCGGACTGTGCCCCCACAGGAGACCGTGCCCCGGAAGCTCAGCTCCATCTCCTTAACGCTCCGGCAGAACAGCCAGGCATGGCCCCTGAGTCCCCTACCTTCTCACTGGGAAGAGCTGCCCACCCCGGGCAAGGAGGCTGCCATCCATGGAGGAGGGAGGCTGCTCAGCCCAGGCTCACGATCTCTGACCCAAGTGCCTGGGGGCAGAGTCCACTGTGAGGGCCCAGGGAACCCAGGTCTGGCCAAACCCAGCAGGATGCCCATAGTGGAGAAGCCTCTGGTGAGTTCCTACCTGGCCCTACCGTTTCAATCCCGGTTAGCCCAGAAATCACCATGTCCCGCAGGGCCAGGCTTGGTAGGTCAGAAGCATCCTGTCCCAGGGACTGCCCATGCGATTACCAGAGCATCTCCAGGAAGAGGCAAGCCCCGGGCCAGGGGTATCCCGAGACCCCGGCTGCATCTCCAAAGGGCCACCTCTACCATGGGTCCTGCGACGACCATGGATTTGGCTACTCTGGACGCAACCAGGCTAGGCACAGGCAGACGTTTAAGCACAACGGTCACCAACAGACCTAACTTGACTGTCCATCCGGCCACACCAAACACATCCGGACGGGATCCAGGCATGGAGTTGGCTGCTCTGGGCACCAAGCTGGATGCAGCCGTGGACTTTGCTACAGCAGGCCCATCCGAGCCAAGCACAGTCACGGATTTGGTGACCCCAGAGCCAGACGAGCTGGGCAAAGCCATAGCTATAGCAGGTCCAGCCAAGCCAGATCCAACCACAGAGGGCACAGCCGTGGATTTGGTGGTACCAGACCCAGTCAAGCTGGGCACAGCCAGGACACATGCAGCCACGGCTCTGGCTAGAGCAAATACAGCCCAGCCGGACAGAGCTCCAGATTCTTTGGCTTTGGACACAAGCAAGCTGGGCACCGCCATGGGGGAGATCACACTGGACAGAGTCATTAACCTGACCATATCAGCCACCTACCCGCTGAGGCCAAGCAGAAACACAGCCCCATCGTGGGTCCATGCTACTGCAGATGCTGCCAGAGACTGGCCCGCAGAGCCTGGCACACTGGACCAAGCCAGAGAAACCAAAGGTAAATGCAAAGGGCTTGGCTGGGGATGTACTGGGGTGTTGTGGGGGGTCAGAGTGTGTTGGCTTGGAGATAAATAGGTGGAGAAAAGGAGGTAGGACTGTAAGGTCAGAGGTGAACGTGTTGAGGGAAAAGACATCGAGACCAAGGGGTGGAACACAGGGGATGCACCCTAAGCTGGGTCCCCCCTGCCGGTCAGAGGTGAGGTTGAGGGAAGTCACCAGAAGGGAAGTTTCCAGGGGTGACTTGTGCAGGAGCAATTGCTCTGAGTCCTTCCTTTAGCGTCTTCCGTGGTGGAGTAATCAGGTGATCTACAGGTGAGTCCAGCTTTCAAAGCGAACCACCTGTATGGAAATACAGACTCCTACGTCAAGAAGCCGTGATTTGTCCAACAGCCGTCCCTACAGTGCTCTCTAGATAGGCACAGTGACCTCACCTGAGACCTTCTAAACGATGCACATTCAGCCTTTCAGGAAGATATCTGTTGCTGGAAAGGTGCCCCACCTGACCTGTTCTTCCTTGTTTCCCTACCCCCAGCCCTTTCATCCTGAAAGGTAAGTTGGAGACTTGTATACATAGAAGTCCTGCATACAGTACAGATAGGACTGTAAATAGGTCAACATAAGGGCTAGAAGTTCATTCTGTCTCGGAGAAACCTGGGTTTCTTCCTTTTCCTCATCTTTCACTCTCTTTCCAACCAGTCTGTTTACATCTCTGATGATCTATCTCATTGGCACTTGGCTGGCTGTCCCCTACTCTTCGACACTCTGCCCCTGCCATGCCACAGTCCCACCCTCCCTCCCCCCACCGCACCCCACACTCCAGGGTGGGGGGGTTCTCTGTTCCCCATGCAGCTGTCCCAGGGACTCAGGGATGTGATGGTGGCTCTTTATGCTAACAGTCACTGGTGACTCACCACCGGCTTCCCTCAAAGTCCAGCTCCTTCGCCCAGCTTCCAAGACTTTGATCTTTCCCAGCCTCCAGCTCTGTATTTCCATCTGGAATTTTCTCTGCTGCTGCTGCCCCAGGAGCTGTGAGTTGTCCACCAGCACCATGCAGCTTTCCCCTCTGGGTCTGCTCACCTCTGCTGCCCCTAACCACAGAGTGCCCTTCCCCTCTTCCCTCCCACCACCATTTGCCTTTCTGTCTTGGCCCTCAGCTTCCCCATGAACTCTTCCAAAATCCCTCTCCTCTGGATGACCGCCTCACAGCACCCAGTACTCTCTGTGTACCCCAGCCCCCAGCTGTCTCCCCTACTAGGCCTAGAAGAGTCATCCTCATTCCTGTGCCCCAGGGCCTGGCAATGAGCTATTAATGTTGACTGAATGCATGAACATTTTTTTCTGATGGGTAAATTGAGGCTCGGGAAAGTTCCTGACCACCTCAAGGTCATAGGGCTCATCATCCAGAAGCCAGGCCTGGAACCCGGGCCCCTGACTCAGGGCTCCGCAGGCGCCGGCGCCTGGGCAGAAACGCGCTGAGCCCGCGCAACATCCCCACCCGCGCGTGACCCGCGCGCGCACCGCAGCTCGCCGCTGTCTCCGATCCCCCGCGCCCCCCGCCCCGCCCCAGCTTGCAGGGTAAGAGGCGGGGAGCGGGATGGGGGGGCGGGCAGGGATCGAGACTGGGATTCGGGCACCTCCCCCGGCGCGGCTTCCGGAGCGGCAGACACAGCGCCCCCGCGCGCCTCCCGGGCCGCCTGCAGGCGGGACCCGGTACCCGCTCCCGCGTGCGGGCGGAGAGCCGGTGCGGACGCGGGCGCTGTGGGAGGGGGAGGGGCTCTCGGCGGGGCCGGCAGGCGCGCGGGTCACGTGGTGCGGGTGGCAGCGGCGGCGGCGGCGGCGGCATCGGTACGCGCGGGCACGGGCAGCGGCGCCAAGCGAGCCGAAGCCAGGTCCCCGGCGGGCACGGCGGCGCGGGGCGCAGGGGCGGCGCGGCCGGGCCGCGGGCCGGGCGGGTGGGCGGAGAGCGCGGAGGGGCGAGGCCCGGCTGCAGGGGCTGCTCTGCCCAGGGGGAGCCCGCGCCCCGCTCAGCCTTGCAGCCCCGCGCCCTGAGCATCTCCCCGGAGGAACGGAGACAAAGGAGGATTCATGTCCAAAGGTAGGGCGGCTGGCCGGGCCACCGGCGCCCGCTGGGAGGAGGCTGCGGCTCCGAAAACCCCGGCTGGAGGTGCTGCCAGAGGGAGGGTTGCTGCGCGGAGGAGCCCACGCGCGGTGACATATGCACGGACACACGCACACACCCCAGGGTTTACATGCCCGGAGAAACGCACACACGGGATCGCGGGGAGTTCGAGAGGCCCACGGACGTACAAGCAGGGACCCAGATGCGCACAGAAGACCCCACGCTAGAGCACACGCATACACATGCACACCACGCACAGGTATCGGGGCCAGGGACCGCCAGATAAGAGACCTGTGCGCTGACACATAGGCCCCTTCCCCCACACACAGGCGCACACTGAGACAGGCACCAGCTGGTGGTCTCCAAGGGAACTCATTGGCCTCCAGAGAACTGGGATGGGGGAAGGGGGTGTCCCAGGGCCCTTTGCAACTGTGAATGGGAAAGGATCGAGATGTCTTAGGTGATTCGTTTTCTAAGAGCGGGGCTGGAGCTGCGGTGGTCTGGAATTGGTCTGGAATTGCCTCTGCCGGTGGGGGTGGGGTCTTAGAGGCTGCTAGGGCTGGGAGCAGGGGAAGATCTCCAGCCCTGGAAGGGAGGAAGAGACCTCTCCCACCCCACCCCTCGCTGAGCCAAGGAGGCAGGTGCTATTCCGGAAAGATCCCCTCCCCCTGCTGCCACCTTCCCAACAGAGGGGTGGGGTCCCTGGGCCAGACAAAGACAAAGCCATTTATTTGCCCGTGTAAAAGAAAGCGGTGGAGTCCTTGCTTGGCACGGGGAGGGGGGAGCTGTTTCTGTGGGGGCCTCAGCCAGAGCTGAGTCAGGTGGACAGTGCATCTCCCTAGAGCATTGATGGGGCAGGTGGCACCTGGCAGGGGGTGCTGCTGACAGAACCCCCACCTCTCCAGAAAGCCTGGGAGAGCTGGGAGCTTAGGAGGACCCCAAAGGACCATCTAGGCAGGGTGGCACTTGAGCTATATCCTGCTGTGACCTTCATCCTTAGCTCATCCCACCCTTAGGGAGCCCCTGTCCAATCCCTGTAGCAGGGAGAGAGAGGGTTGCTCTTAACAGAGTCTGCTCCCTTGACTGTGGCCTACCGAGGAGCCATTTGCTTGTTGGCGGAGGGGGTCAGCTGGTCTGCAAAGGGAGAAGCCTGTGAGGGAGAAGAAAAGTGATGGTTCTAAAGTGACATCTGGCTCCCTGCGAGGCATCTGTCCATCCGTCCATCCAACCATCCATCCATTGACATCTGCCTCCCTGCCAGGCGTCTGTCCATCCATCCATCCATCAATCCATTGCTGAGTGCCTGTGTTATGTTAGGTTCAATGGGGCACAGAGATCAATGAGACACGACCCTTCCCTGAAGAATGATGGGCCTGTGTTTAATGCCAGGTAATTTGTATCCATGCTTTTGTATAACTTTCACAACAACCTGGCAACGTAGGTAATGTGCCCATTTTCCTGAGGAGAAAACTGAGGTTCACAGAGGTCATCCAGCTGGGAGTTAAGCCTGGGCCAGATGCCCATCTGGGGTTGGCATGGTAGGACCAGGGCTGCTTTCTGGGCTAGGGATGGAGCTACGGAATTCCTCTCCAGAGCAGCATCGTCCTGTGCCCTGGGAATGGTGTGCTTGTCAGGCACCCTCACCACACAGTGGACCCTTGGGGGCGAGGACCTTGTCTGGGGTCCAAAAGTATCTTCGGCATGAAGTCTAGGGTTGGCTGGATTAGGCTTCCATTAGACAGCAATGAAATGTCCTGGAAGCGGGGTGCCTGGTGGCTCCGTTGTTAAAGCGTCTGCCTTTGGCTCAGGTCATGATTCCGGGGTCCTGGGATCGAGTCCCACATCAGGCTCCCTGCTTAGTGGGAAGCCTGCTTCTCCCTCTCCCACTCCCCATGCTTGTGTTCCCTCTCTCTCTGTGTCTCTCTCTGTCAAATAAATAAAAATCTTAAAAGAAAAATGTCCTGGAAGGGACGGAGTGAAGGAATGAACCTGATGGGTACAGGGTACTGGGGGGCCAAGGAAGCACAGAAGAGGGCCACGCGTATCAGGTAGGAAAGCAGAGGCTTTTCTAGAGGTAGGCCTTGAGCCCAATGGTGAAGAAGGAGTAGGTGTCAGCCAGGGGCTGGAGTGGCCCAGAGCAGAGGTTGTGACGTGGTGACCCGCCACACGTTTGCCGTGCGTGTGGCTGACGGGTGGTTGCGGGTAGCATGTGGCTGGCATGTAATTGGCCTAGGGTTGGGAGAGGTGTGACTTGCCAGCAGGCACGTAACACGGTGTGTGCACGGGTGCGAGGAGGTGCTTGCTGGTTCTAGAAGTTGCCTGGGAATCTGGTGGGCAGCCCCCTTCTCGCAACCAGCGTCCGTCTTTTGGGAAAGCTCTTTTAGGATTCTGCCATTGACGGGCTCGAGCTGAGCCAGCCATAGGGAGGGCACCTCCTTTACAAGGATACTAACAAAATCTCCCGAAAATAAATACAAGACTCACTTTCCAAGTCTGTAAAATAGTATGGGACACCCCCCTGCCCTCCGATGGATTTGTCTCACAACATGGCTTGTGAGAACAAGTGGGCTTGGCTGTAGAGGCATGGCGGGAAGTGGCCTGGGCCAGCCGTGGCGGCAGCTGGGCAAGGAAAACGGGGCACGGCCCCCGGTGCAGGTGTGCTGAGTGGGGCCCGGGAGCCATGTGCAGAGAGTGGAGGAGCAGGCCAGGCTGTGAGAGTCAGCTGCCGCAGGGCTGAGCCGATCTTGTGGCCGCCTGGAGCCGTCTGGCTGGCAACAGCTTCCTGGGAAGCAGGAGGGAGCCACGCCAGGCCCTGGGGAGGTCCCGAGGCTTTGTCAGATTTGGCTGTGCCTGGGAGTGACAAGGAAAGAACGGCTTCCCATTGGGAGAGAGAGAGTCTTGCCAGGACTGGTGGCCGGACCAGGTGGTGGGGGTACAAGAACAGACTCCTGGCTGAGTCTGGGGGTGGGGGAGGGAGGCCCTCCTGTCCTCTCCCCCTCTTGCCCATCTGCTGCTCCATCAGCTCTCCCGGGAGCCTGAGACTCTGCAGGAACCCCAGGATTCCAGAATGGCAGCGTTGGAAGGGGTCCTGGAGAGAGCGTGGAGTCCAATAACTATGCTTGTAACTAGCATCGCTTGCCCACGCCCCACCTCATTTGCCCTTCGGACAAGCTGGTGAACTTGAAAGGGACACAGGGGGCAAGAGGGTCTGGAAGTGTGGGGGGTTATGCCACTGCTTCTGAGCATCGTAGCTCATGTGATGCTCACCGCAGCCTTAATCATGATCCTAGCTTATAGATGAGGAAACAGGCTCAGGGGCGGGGCAGGGAGTGGTGATTTGCCCAAGTCCACACATCCGGCAAGTAGCAGGGCCAGGCTCGGTCCATTTCACCACATATACCCATTTTATGGATGGGAAAATGGAGGTGTTCTATACTGAAACCTGCCCTGGGGGACATTGGCCCCATGAGGAAATGCACCGATTTCCCTTGTGCGCGAACATGCCTGTGACCTACCAGACCCAGAGGGACGTTGGCCTTTCCCTTCTAGGGAATGCTCTGTCCTTAGCCTCCCCTTTCTTTTGCCACCCACCATCCCAAGAACACACTATGTCATCTTAGGCAAGTGGCTGCCGCAGGCTGGCTGTGTCTCATCCCCTCCCCACTGGTCAAAAGGAGAGACTTATTCTTCCCACAGATTTAAAACTATGGCTAGGATGGTGTCTGGGGCTCCTCAAGGCATAGACACCCCGACTTTGCAGTGGTGCTTATGGAACAGAGGGGACACTGAGGCCGGAGGCAAGAGTGATGCTCCTGTGGTGTGAGGGGGGAGCCCTGTTTGCTTCTATAAGACAAAGCAACTAGTTGCTTTGTCTTATAGAAGGTCAGTGACTGTCAATAGAGGTTAGGTCCAGTATCCTAAAAGGTCTTAGCCCTTTATTTGAGGAGGCAGAACTCAGGTCATAATAACCCCAGACATATCTTAGATCGGTGGTTCTCCTCTAGGGTTATACTGTCCCCAGGGGACATTTGGCACTGTGTACAAATACTTTTTATTGTCACAACTGGCATCTAATAGAGGCCGGGGCGGGGCACTGAACATCCTACAGTGCACAGGACCCCCCCCCCCCCAGTAATTATCCAGACCCAAATGTCAACAGGGCCAAGGTGAAGTCCCTGGATTAGATGCATAGATGCGCTTTGGGGCAGCGAGTACATCAGAAAGTGCCCCAGCAGCTGGAGAGGCTGGGCACTGATCCCAATCTGGCATTTGACTTGCTCTATGTCTTGGGGAAGTCCTTCTCCCCTGCTCCCCAGGCCTCAGTCCCTCCATCTGTGAAGTGAGGGACCCATGCTGGATGACACCTGAGGTCCCTTCCAATCCCAACTCTGTATGATTCTGTATCAAGAGACTAATACTATGGCTTCCACGTGACTTCTGTTTTCCCCCAGCCCACCTCTCCCCCTTTGGCTTTGCAGGGCTCCCAGAGACCAGGACGGACGCAGCCATGTCAGAGCTGGTGCCTGAGCCCAGGCCTAAGCCGGCAGTGCCCATGAAACCCATGAGCATCAACTCCAACCTGCTCGGCTACATTGGCATTGACACCATCATTGAGCAGATGCGCAAGAAAACCATGAAGACTGGTTTCGACTTCAACATCATGGTGGTTGGTATGCAAGGCTGTGGGGTCACTGGAGGCCATGCTGGTGGGCAGCACCGAGGATCCTGTCTCCGTCCCTAGGCTGGGCCTCAACCCTGGCTTCCCTAAGATGAGCTCTTTCCAGGAGGAAGGATTTCACTATGTTGATCACAAAAGCCTGACTCTGTTCTCCCCAGAAGACTGGCTAATCCAGGGGTGGGAACTGTGGGTAGATGGTCCGCCTGGTCCCATCTGGGTCCATACTCAGTCAGTTTTTAGGTGTGTGGCACGGGGAAATCATCAGTGTTGTTCCCCACTGGTGTCAGATGGAGGGTGGTCTTCTTTCTGATCTTCTGTAGTGCTTGAAACCTTAAAGAGAATTTGTAGGCTATTGGTCACTAGGTGGTGTCACCAGGTCACAGAATGTAGGAGCAGGAAGGGACCTTTGCCTGATATTAGTGAGATATTCACTCAATTGCTGAAACAGGGACATGGACATGTTTCTTTCTCCCTTATTTCATTCCATCAGCCTTCAGGACCTGCCAGTTTCCCCTTGTAAATCTCTCTGAAGTCTGCCCATGTCTTTCTTTCTCAGCTGTGACCACTCTGAGCTAAGCTAGGCCTCCCACCTAGATTGCCACAGCTCCCTGACTCAGTGCTGCCCAAAGATAAGGAGGTGGCTGGAGTTTAAATCATCTAGAAAGTCAAGAAAAAAAAAATCAGGTGAACTAAGTAGTGTGTTCAGTGTTATGGTCAATATATTTTCCGGTGCAAATTTCTTACCTCAAGAACGAGTAGCAAATGGTTCAGGGACCATGGCCCCGGGCCACACTCTGGCATTGACCCTCCTGGTCCTCTGTCTTCTTTCTGTTTCAAACCATTGTTCACCAGTGACTAAATAATTTTCCCAACTTGCAGAACTCATCAGGTCCCCCATCCTACTTAAAACCCTTCAGTAGATTTAAGGGCTTAAACTCCTAGCCTGGCCTGGTGCTCTCTCTCCATTCACTTCTTACCACTAACCATGTAGCATTCTACTCCTCATTGGTAAGTTCTGGACTCAGGATGTTCTTTCCAGCCTCTGAACCTTTGGCTCTGCCATTCCTTCTTTCTAGAACCCCATTCCAGCTTCTCAGGGGTCTTTCAAAGTTTCTCCAAAGGTTTCAACTTAGTTGTTGCTTCTTCCGAGAAGTCCTCCTTTATTCCAGAGAGACTGGATTACATTCCCTTCAGTTTTCTGCCGTAATACTCTGTAGTTCCCTTTTTCATGGTGATAATGGCAACATATCATAACTACCCGCTTGTGTTTTGGTCTTCCGCACACTAAACAGCTTCTTGAGGGTAAATATGTTGTCTTGTTTGCCTCTCTGCCTCCAAATCCAGCACAGCACTTAGCACTCAGGAGTACTTACTGAGCAAACAACCTCAGAAATTATCCAGACCGGGAATAGCAAGGAGAAGCTGTGCAGGCTTCTTCTCTCCCCAGCAGTGCCACCGGGAGAGACATTGCTGGTCAGTCCCAGCTCACATTCAGGACTGAGCCCACAGGTAGCCTTTTTTAACATATTGGCCTGGGTGGCTACTGTTGATTGATCAGTTGGAATGAGACATGCCGCTTATCTGCTATCCCTGGTCTCATCCAGTTCCCTCCCTTGCCATCAGTTGTCAGTAAGGAAACTACAGAAGTGAACATGGCTAGTCCCAGGTGTTCAGGGAAACAGCAGTGTTGGGTCTGGAGCTTTTGGGTCTCATCAGCCCCCCAATATACCACAGGCATGTTCTAGACCAGCACTTCTGACTTTACTGTGTATGTCATTCATCTGGGAGAGTCCTGTCAAAAGGCAGATTCTGAATGAAAGGGCTGGGGCGGGGCCTGGGATCCTGCATTTCCTGCAAGGGTGCAGGTGACGCTGGTGCCATCGAGCAGATGTAGGGCTTGTGTGATCCTCGTGCATCGCTTCTTGGCCTTTTGGCTAAGATCAAGTGTAGCATCTGATCCTTGTGCACGTACAAGTTTGAGAAGTGCGGCTTGGGCCAGTGGTTTTCAAGCGCCTTTTAGTTGCAGAACTCCTCCTTGGAAGGAAATCTTCTCTAGATTCTGCAGACTCGTGTAAAACAGGTCAAAATGGGGTGCCCAGGTGGCTCAGTCAGTAGAGTATGTGACTCTTGATCTCCGGGTCCTAAGTTCAAGCTCCAAGTTCGGAGTGGAGCATATTTAAAATTAAAAAAAAAAAAGAAAGAAAAAGATGGGTCCAAAGGGAGCACTCACTAAGGAAGTGGAGGTGAGGGACCGGCCCTGGCTGGTCAGCTGCCCCCTCCTCTCTCAGTGCCCTCTTGGGCATTTTTCTGGCATGAGGTACTAAGGCAGCACTAGAAAGAAGAGTGGACACGGAACCAGGGGGTTCCTTGGGTTCAAGGCCCTGGTCTTGCCTTTCTTAGTTATGTGACCTTGCACACATTTTATGTCAGGTGGGGGTCAATCTCTCTGGGACCACTTGAGCTGGGGATAAGGAGAGTTCTGCTAGGGGATTCCCAGGGCTGTGGGATTCAAAGGCAGATGTGGCTAACAGATGTGAAAGTCTCAGATGCACTGAGGCAGCCTAGGAAGACAAAGTAGTTCTGTCATTCCGTTTAGGATTTGTAAAGACTAAAAGCTGAAGTCCAGCAGGCACAAAACAAGAAATCACTGCACTAGACAAAGGCAGAAGTTGTTTCCCCTCCCCACGGTCCTGGGGCTCCAGGAAGGAGAGAATGTGGAATCCAACTGATGTTTCCCCAAGTCCCTCTCCAGTACCAGGGAAGCATTCCCACCTGCCTGCTCTCCCATCCAGTCCTCTGCTCCCCCCATGGGCGGTGAAGAGGGGGCATGGCCTGGATCAAGGCTGTAGAATTCTGTAAGCTCGTAGGAGAGACGGCAGGCTCAGGAGGTAGACACGGGTCTTCCCCACCGTGTCATCCTCCTCCTGTCTTGCGGCAGGTCAGAGCGGACTGGGCAAGTCAACGCTGGTCAACACACTCTTCAAATCCCAGGTGAGCCGCAAGGCCTCCAGCTGGAACCGGGAGGAGAAGATTCCCAAGACCGTGGAGATCAAAGCTATTGGGCACGGTGAGGACCAGGCGGGGACCCCTGTGGCCCTTGTTCAGAAGGCTCTCTGCCAGGGAGGGAGAGATGGGCCTACTGGGGAATGAGACAAATGGAAAGCAATCTCAAGACAGAAGAGAACGGAGGCCTAAGGTCTGTAGAACCAACTCCTTGGTCTAGAAAAGACGGGGGGATTAGAAATGGGGCTTGAGCTGAATGGTGGAGCATGGGTGGGATTCAAGCAGCAAGAAGCAGGGAAGACATGCTAGGTGCAGGGAACAGCATGAACAGAGCTGCTGAAGTGGGAAGACCCTGAAATTGACTTTTCCCATAATTGGTCCTGAAGAAGGAAGGAGCCTGGGTCTCCCTGGATGGTAGCCAGCAGCGTAGCCAGCATCAGCCCGACAATTGACATCTCTGGTGCCTTTTCTGTTCACCCTCTAGTGATAGAGGAAGGCGGGGTCAAAATGAAGCTGACTGTCATCGACACCCCGGGCTTCGGAGACCAGATCAACAATGAAAACTGGTATATGTCTGCCTGCCTGTGAGATTTCTGCCCTGAAGATGCTGAACATGGTGCAGATTCCTTCATGTTGAGAACCATCTGCGCCCTCCATGCTGAGGGGCTAAGTGGGAAGGCGAGCTAAAGGATGGGAGACGGGGGCTTTGTGAAGAGCCCCAGGAAAGGGCCAAAGCAGAGGGAATTTTGGCTGTGGGATTGCCTGGAGGTGGCAGCAGGGCAGGGCAGACCCAAGGGGACCTGTGGCAAACATCTAGGCTGACCTGAAGTCTGTGGCCGAGCTTGGCCTGTGGGCAGTGTCATAACCCTGCATGATGAGAGGACACATGGGAATTTCCAGGAGGAGAACACCTCCGGGAATTCACAGAGCAAAGCGGCCATCAGCATCCCGCCAAGGATGTAGATGGAAAGTTCCAGGCGGAGATTTGCTCCCAGATAGGGACAGAGACCATGGTTCCTCTGTGAGGATGCTGGGGTCTGCCGCACACAAGGCAGGATCGCCAAACAACACAACTTGGAACAATCTTAGAAAAGCGACTGGTTGTCCTGTCCTCTGGTTATAGCATGCTCCTTAAAGGAGAAAGGTAGTGATAGCGTTGACCACGGTCACGATAATGTGTTGTGGCTGTGTTGAATACTTTCTATGTGCCATTGCTGTGTTAAGTAGTCCTTAATCCCTCCAGGCATGCATTGGTACTCAGAGAGGGGCTGAGACTTCCACAGAGCCTTCTAGCTAATAAGGAATGGAGGTGGGGAGAGTGTGTGCGACTCTCTGGGGTGAGGTGGGGTTCTGCAAGTTCTACTGGCCCAGTCAGAGGACCAGGTCCCCGTGGGAGTTCTGGCTTTGCTTAACAAGGAAAGCTATCCATGGGGGCCTGAGGGAGAATGGCCAACAGGCCTTTCTTTCTGGGACATCCATCTGCTTTCTTCCCCCCCCCCCCAGCTGGGAGCCCATTGAGAAGTACATCAATGAACAGTACGAGAAGTTCCTGAAGGAAGAGGTCAACATCGCCAGGAAGAAACGGATCCCCGACACTCGTGTCCACTGCTGCCTCTACTTCATCTCCCCCACGGGACACTCGTACGTACCAGTCCCTCCCCCCATGGCTGTGGCTCACTCTGGTTCGTGTCAGCTGTGCCCGCTCTGTCATGGAGAATCAACACCCCCAGATGGGCCCTGCTGCCATCAGGCCCTGTGATCGCCTGGACTTTCCCCCGGAGAGTGTGACTTTCCTACCAAGAGAGTAAAGCTGACCGAGCCCAGCCCCCATGCTGCCCACTGGTGTTCTAGCACAACTGTGCCAGTTGGAGGGGGGGTCCTGCATGTGAGCCCAGAGGGCTCCTTGTCTATACAGGAGATCTGCTTTGCACAAGGCTGGGGTGGGGGGAGGGGTGGGCAGCAAGAAGAGTGAAATGGGGAGGGGCAGGGCCACTAGATCAGGTGGGCGTTTTGGAGGGGCGTGGGGTCCAGCTGTAGGCTTTGGTGGGTGGGCAGCCCAGCATGTCTAGAGATGAAGGCTGGTGATGAGCAGGTGTGCAGGGAAGTCCAGTTGTGAGTGGCAGATGGGCCAAGTGCCAGCGAGTTCCAGTGTGGGATGGAGAGATCCCGGTGGGCAAGCAGTCGAGCTTCCATAACTTACTACTATGCCTAACTGCTGGGCCAGGGTTCAGTTCTTGAGCGGACGATGTGAGCCAGGCGGTGTCCCGATTTTGGAAGAACTGGGTACTCAGCAGGTGTTCAATGGTGGGGTCTAGGAACTCAATAAAAAGATTAGTTTTATTGCTCCCTAGAATGTGGACTCATGGTAGAGCAAGCCAACAGATAGCCTGACTTAGTAAGTCACCAGACAGGGAACTAGAGCCAGATGGGGGCCCCAGAGCCCAGGGGAGCAAGGCCCTCAGATGGCAAGGGCCAAAGCCCCCAGCTGGGCCCTGCAGGACTAAGGGTGGGCTGGGAGAAGGCCCATCAGAGGGGCTGTCCTGGGTGCCTGGCTGGCTCAGTCCATGGGGCAGGCGGCTCTCAATCAGGGGCGTTGTGAGTTCAAGCCCCATGTTGGGCATGGAGATTACTAAAAAAAAAAAAGTGCTGTCCTATATGGATAATAAGATATATCAGTAACCGTGACACAAGGACTTAAGGGGACATAAAGGCAGAGACAACAGTCCAGGGCTATTCCCAAGAGAAAAAGATCCCCACGGCAGGAATGCTGTCCTGAAGGAGCTGTTTGAGCAGGGCTGTGGGAGGGGCGGGATTTGAAGAGAAGGGGAGACCGTGGTCTCTGCCCTGTGGGGGCAGACGGTTGCAGCCTGTTCCGCAGGCAGTGAGAGTCTGGGAGCGTGTCATGGAGGAGAAGGAGCAGTCCCTTGACCTCAGCCAGGTTCCCTGCCCAGTCCCTCCCATCCCAAGGGTAGCCCTGGCATGGTGGCCATGGCAGAGTGGGGAGGGCAAGGTGGCTCTGACACCCCGCCTTCTCTGGGCCCCAGCTTGCGACCCCTCGATCTGGAGTTCATGAAGCACCTCAGCAAAGTTGTGAACATCATTCCGGTCATTGCTAAGGCTGACACCATGACCCTGGAGGAGAAGTCTGAATTCAAGCAAAGGGTGAGAAGGCCCCTCCTTTTCCTGTCCCCACCCTTCCTTCCTTTCCTCTGCTCCAAGCCGTGTCCTATCCTTGGTCATCATATCACCCCTTCCCACTCAGCTCCCACTGAACCATTAAAGAGGCTGGGCTAGCCATGTTGAGGACCAATGGCAAAGAGAAATTAGTAGCCTCAGGCTGCCTCCTTCCCACCCTCCAAACTTTCTGGAGAAGACTGCTGAATACATAAATCACCATGCAACTGGAAAGCACTCCTTGATGTTAGTTAGCGTGCTTGAGGGGCTAGAATAATTAATCACCTGTCTGCTAGTCTTTATTAGTGTCTTCTATAAGCTCATCCCCATGCTGGATGCACAGGGATGGAAGTGGGGTCTTCAAACAGACATTTGCTGCCTTTGAGAAACTTGTACTCAGGTAGAGCACTGGGAAGTTGCTGGACAGCTTCCTGGAGGAGGTGAGACTGAAGCCAAGCTTCGAGAAAGGACAGACCAGACAGGCTTGGGGTTGAGCCTCAACTCTCTTCCCCGCAAACAACAATGTGACATACGGCAGCATGAGCACTGCCCTTGGGGAATCTCAGCAGTGTTGCTTGTCTAAACCCTAAGCTTCTGGACCCTGAGATGAGCAAGCCGCACCCCCAGATTCTTCCTCGTCTCAGCCTGGGCTGTAGCAGCTGGATGACTGGGGCTGCCATTTATGATCTTCCTGCCGCTCAGGGCCTTGAGTTCAGAGATGACTGGATTAGCAAAAGCTACACTCATCCCTCTGACTTCAGTGCACACACACACACACACACATACACACACACACACACATGCACACGCATCACCGCCCCCCCCCCCCAGTTATCCCGACACTTGGCTACCTTTGGTTACCTTCTCTTCCTTACCCCTAGGTTCGAAAGGAGCTTGAAGTGAATGGCATTGAGTTCTACCCCCAGAAGGAATTTGATGAGGATTTGGAGGACAAGACAGAGAATGACAAAATCCGGGTGGGTGCCCAGGGCTCTGTTTGGCGCACAAATGTCCCCCTTGGAACGAGTGGGATGTGGATTGTGTCCCCCTTCTGTCTTGCCATCTGCTTTCCCCCTTTTGAACCATCTGCCCCACCTTGCTGACCCAGACCAGAAGTGATATGGAAGAGGATGAGCGGTAGGGCCCTGGCCAGGACTGCGAACCCTGAACCCAGAGAGCCAAGGTTTGCATCCATCCTGGGCTACCCCAAAAGCCTCTTCTCCCCCAACAGGGCCTGGAAAAACAGGGTCTGGTTCATGGAAGAGCATGGGCAGAAAGAACATCAAGCTGGGGTCCAAGGTGTCCATGCTCTAATCAGAGCCCTGCCTCAGTTTCCCCTCTATAAGATGCAGAATTCAGGCTAGGTGAGTGGCTTATAGGCATTTTTTCCCCCTAGAGGAACTCTTTTAAAAAATTAAACATTAGGGTGCCTGGGTGGCTCAGTGGGTTAAGCCTCTGCCTTCGGCTCAGGTCATGATCTCAGGGTCCTGGGATCGAGGCCCGCATCGGGCTCTCTGCTCAGCGGGGAGCCTGCTTTCTCCTCTCTCTATGCCTGCCTCTCTGCCTACTTGTGATCTCTCTCTCTGTTAAAAAAAAAATTAAAAAATAAAAAAAAAATTAAAAAAAATTAAACATTAGACAGAACTCTTGTTGAAATATAAAACATGAAAACAGAGCTGCTCTGGCTCAGGGATGTGGGCACAGAGTGCTGTCTTCTCAGCTATCCCTGGGGCGTCTCCTGGGGATCTTTTCTTTCTTTTTTTTTTTTAATTTACTTGACAGACAGAGATCACAAGTAGGCAGAGAGAGAGAGAGAGAGGAGGAAGCAGGCTCTCTGCTGAGCAGAGAGCCCGATGCGGGGCTCGATCCCAGGATCCTGAGATCATGACCTGAGCTGAAGGCAGAGGCTTTAACCCACTGAGCCACCCAGGTGCCCCTCTCCTGCAGATCTTAAGACTTCTTGGGATTTCTACAATCCCTCTCTCAATTCCAAACTTTGACAGTTCTGGGATTTTACGTCAGAATTCTGAGTTCCAGTCCAGGCTTTTCTATGCACCACTATGACCTGAGAAAAGCCACTTGTTTGCTTTGGTCTGGAGTCTTCTCTTCTGTCAGGGGTGGATAATCCATCCGAAGCCCCTTATCTGGTGTAGCTGAGAGAGGTAGTGGGTCAGTTAATTGAGAAAATCCACTGAAGAGAAGAAATCGCTTTAAAAAAAATGGTGTATGCAAATCTTAAATGTTTTTTTTTTTTAAAGATTTTATTTATTTATTTGACAGAGAGAGATCACAAGCAGGCAGAGAGGCAGGCAGAGAGAGAGGAGGAAGCAGGCTCCTTGCTGAGCAGAGAGCCCGATGTGGGGCTTGGTCCCAGGACCCTGAGATCATGACCTGAGCCGAAGGCAGCGGCTTAACCCACTGAGCCACCCAGGTGCCCTGCAAATCTTAAATGTTTTTGAGACTTTCTCAAGTCTTTCTGAAACACTCAGCTCGATTTTCAGAGAAACCATTCTCCACGGTCACACATCCTTGGCTTAAATCATAGTTTTTCTAAGAGCAAGTGGAACACACATCAGGCAAATGGATTTGGGAATATATACAACCCACTAGGGGGGAACAGAGGAGCCTACGGAGCTCCAAAGGTGGAGGGCGGCGGACACGGACCTCTGCCTGCAGGTTTGATGGGAGGTAGCTTAAAACATGTAACTTGGCTATCCCTTGGGTGCGTATCCCTAAAGAGCTGTCGTTCTGTCCTAGCTGTTCCAAACCAAACCAAATGCGTTAAAACTCCCTAAAAAATACAAAGCTTTCTCTGGTTGAAGGAAAGCCGACCTACCGAGGTTAACCCGCCAGACAGGGAGGGATGCGGCCAGGGCTGGACCCAGAACTTCAGAGTCCCTTTTACCACACACCTTGCCCTTGCCCATCAGTGGGATCATGGAATGGGCAGTGGAAGTGTGTAGTTCAAGGCCAGAGGCCCAGGACCCTTGGGCATCCTGTCCGTGGCAGCCCGGATGGCAGGAGGCTGACATGCACGTGTATGGTTTGTCAGCAGGAAAGCATGCCGTTCGCTGTCGTGGGAAGTGACAAGGAGTACCAAGTGAATGGCAAGCGTGTCCTCGGCAGAAAAACTCCCTGGGGAATCATTGAAGGTAATTCAGTGCATCTTCTTGAAGAACTGGCCGTTGTGGTCATGTTATGCTTACTTACTCAGCCTCTAGAGTTCAGGGCACTGTCCTGGTACGTCGGATACGAAACGAATGCCAGCCAGACCCTGCTGTAAGGAGCTTACAGTCTAACTGAGAAGATGAGTGTCAGAGGCAGGCAGCGGTCAAAGGCTGGTTTAACACCTGACTGGGAGGCCCTGACCCATGCGTCAAAGGAGCGGAGGACATGGAGAGACTAAAAAGCACTGGAAAACCGCAGAAAGGTTTTCACATGAAAGGGGACGTGATCTGACAGACTGCTAAAGGGTGTTTCGGAGGTGCTCATTTTCGTTTTGTTGTGAACGGATGTGACCTTGAGAAGGTCAATAACGATTCTGGAAGGTTTCAAAGAATTGCTTCAGTGATCTTGTTCGAGCATGCCCACCCTCTGTGGGGAGCAGGGGAGGCGTGCCTGTCCTCAGAACATTAGCCCCCGAGGGTCTCGAGCCTCAGACAGGGGAAGGGTCTTGCTCAAGATCACACAACTTGTTAGCAGTTGAAACTGGGATTTTAGAGCCAGAGTTCAAGGCCACAGCTGAGTTGATTTTAATTCCCAAACCAAGTTCATCCCACTGGATCACGTCTCTCATTTGCCGATGACCTTGTGTTGAGTTTTTTTTTAAATTGCATTTTCTCATCCGTCGTGAATGAGAATCATTTATGAGGATGTCTGTCCTGTCCATTAGATCGTGGGACTAGAGCCTTCGTGTCTTAGTCCCCTTCTCCCACAATGCGTGGCAGACGGCTTGCAGATAGTAGGTACTCAAATCTGTATTGAGTTAGAGTCACCATATAGCGTGTGACCTTTTCTAAGATGGCTCGGCTGTTACATTTGGCGTGTGTTACTCTCTTCCAATCAGATCATAAGCTTCTCGAGGATAGGAATTGTGTCTGAGGCCTTGGCCGGTTTTTAGAAGCCCTGTGTGACCTGAATAGAAGTGAGCCTGCTGGGTGTTTCTGCATTAGTGAAATGACCACCTGTTGTTCTGTTTTGTTCACAGTGGAAAACCTCAACCACTGTGAGTTTGCCTTGCTCCGAGACTTTGTCATCAGGTGAGACTCGCCCGTTCCCTCAGAGGGTGGCTTTACTTCTTGGTCAGGAGGCCATCCCTTCAGGTCTACTTCCTCTGACAGAGCGCTCTGCGCCCCGTTCCTTGTCCCATTATGAAGCAGAAGGGGCCAAAGAAGTACTTTTATTCTCTCTCTGGCTTGGGTCCCAGTCATTGGGCCTAGGCCATGGGAGTGATGCACTGGCCCTAGGTGTGGGTCCATCTCTTCCTCCTCCCACCCATAACCACACCCCTCTCTCTCCTCACCCCATGTCCTTCAGGACCCACCTCCAGGACCTCAAGGAAGTGACACACAACATCCACTACGAGACCTACAGGGCCAAGCGGCTCAATGACAATGGAGGCCTCCCTCCGGTGAGCGTGGACACAGAGGAAAGCCACGACAGTAACCCCTGACGGCCCTTTCTCTGTATCATCACACATCCCTGCTTTTCCACACACACATCCCAGTATCACCACCAACCACCTTCTTGCTTTCTACTCTGTCCCGCAGGCCTGTCTGGTGTTTGTGGTTTGTCTACAGTGTGTGTGTGTGTGTGTGTGTGTGTGTGTGTGTGAGAGAGAGAGAGAGAGAGAGAGAGAGAGAGTGTGTGTGTGTGTGTGTGTATGTGTGTGTGTGTGTGTACCTGCGCAGGGATGAGGTATTTTCACTGCCTTCCCTGGAAGGTCCCTTGTAAGTTTGGTTCCTCCATGGCTGTCCATTATCTGTCTCCTTTCCTTGTGTCCCAGAACCAAGCTGTGTGCCTCACTCAAGAGGTTTTGGGGGAGGTTTCACTTAAAAATGATGGGGAACAAGTGAGCCGCAGGTAACTCTTTCTTATCTCTGAACCGCCCACAAAGGGGATGGCAGAGACTCTCTAAGGACAGCTTTGGAGCTGGACCTGGTGGGGGAGGGGGTGGGAGGTGGCCATCTAGGGTAAGGCTGGGCCTTCCTAGGAGTGGGAAGGTCGAAGGAGAGCAGAGTAGGTGGGAGCTGGGCTCCTGCAGAAAAGAGAAGTGGGGAAGAGAGCTCCACCCTTCAGTGTGTGTCGTCTCCACTGTCTCCACTGTCGGAAACCCACCACCTGTCACCGTCCGTGCTGGCTGCAGTCCGTTGCCTTCCACACGCGCCTCTCCTCACTCCCCTCTGCTCCCAGCTTCTCCCCCTTCCCGCATTCCTTCATCCTGCCCCTCTCTGTGACTTCTTCCACTCGCTTTGAGTCTAACCCATCTTAGCTACATTCCTATATGTAGGATTTATGCCCAAAAAGGCCTTCAGGCCACCTTAAAATAAAATCACAGCCAACCACGTGACAGTGCCGGCCGGGATTACGAGAGAAATCAGACCCGCAGAGACGAGAGGGAAAGAAAGTATCCACAGCGCATGGTGGACCCCTGTGGGCCCAGGCAGAGGAGGAAACACGATGAGTTACCCAGTTCCCAGTATCTGGTTCGAGAAGCACATGTGCTGGTCCAGTGAGACAACCTTTGGGCACTGAGTTCTAGAAGAATTAGATCTAAAGACGTCTCAAGAGCGGTACACCATCTTTGCCTTTCTCTGTGGTTTGGCTTCAGAGGCAAATGTGAGACAACACCTCACTTTTCTCCATCAGGGTTCTTCCTCCCCCGAAAGTTGGCTTCTCTACTGCTTGCTTCTCATTCATGCTTGACCTCCTCTGGGCTTCTGTTCTCTCTCACTGTGCATGTCTGTCTGTCTGTCTGTCTCTGCTTTTCCTCGCTTTCCCCCTCCTGACTCTTGCAGACATTCCTAAGGACACCCACAATCATCCCATCGGCCTTTTCTTGCCATTCCCTTCAGCTCTGCATTAAGGCCTAGATTACCCCCATTGGTTTTACAAACGAGTTCCTCTTCCTCCTTTAGTCCGTAAGGTGGCTGAAACTTGGGGCTGGGGAAACAGTTTAGCCTTAGGTAAGGGAAAACACCCAACTAGCTGCCGTTTACAATGACCTCATACAACCTCCTTTTCCACCTCCGGGCCCAGCGCTCGGTGTTTTACTGGTCCGCGACAAATCCCAGCATTTCTAGTCTCGTATCACTCAGGTGCTAGGAAAACACATAGACTTCAGATCAAGATTCAGTGGGCCAGGGGAAAGAGGTGGGTGAACCCCAAAACCAGAGACCCAAAACCTATGGTCTCAGTCTTTCTTGGAGGCTCTTTACCAGTGCAATACACATAGTCCCGCACTCACAAAGTCATTGCAGGGTAAGCACCTAGCAGGATAGGACAGCAGCAGGGTTAAAGCACAGAGCTTGCTACATTTCAACAGGAGAGGGAACCCTGGGGTATACGGTGGGCAGTCATGTATGCAGACATGGGACTGGCCACCTAAGGCTGGCAGGGGAGGTCTAGTGGGGGTGGCGGGCATTGGAGAGGCTGAGTAGAGAATGATGCTTGGCACCCCTACACCTTGACGTCAGCCTCTGCGGAGAAGCTGTGTTATGTGTCTGCTGCCAGCTGCTGGTCTCCACACCCTCAACCATTCTCACCCCCCCCCCCCCCGCAGGGAGAAGGCCTCCTGGGCACTGTCCTTCCACCTGTGCCAGCCACCCCCTGCCCCACTGCTGAATGAAGGCCATTTCAAGCACTGCTTCTCCCTCCATTCCTCCCAGCTCTTATTGCTGCTGGGCTATGCCCATTTTTAGAGCTGTGCTTGCCCAGCCCACCACCACCACAGCCCCCCTTCAGCTCTCAGCAGGTCGGAGGGGCCAGCTGTCTCTTTAGGACAGTTGCTTTCTCCGTGTCCAAACCCCTCCCTGCTCCCAGTGGAATGGAGTTCTCGCCAGCCCAGCCCTCCTCCATCGTCTGTATCAGCCGGTCCCAGCCCATCTGTAGGGGGAAAGAACTCATCAAGAGCTCCTTCTGCCCTTGGACACCCCTACCAGCTACTTGTAACCATCTCCGAAGGGAAATGGCATTGCTCCCTGTCCATTCATCTGCATGAGCTACTCTTGGCTTCCTTCAAGGGTCAAGAAAGCAACTTTTCTGCTTGTCAGATTTGTGGATGTCAGCCGTGTGAGCCCCAGTGTGGGACAAGGGTGTCTCCTTCATTGCTTACAGCTTATTTCTGATGATGGGTCACTATGGATGTGGGGGGAGTCAGGCCTAGGGTCATTTTAAAATAAAAACCACCACTTGTAGCTGGCCCAGAGTTCAGCTTCACACTCGCCCCACCCTGTAAGGCGGCCACCTAGAGTGGTTTTCCTGGAGAGACATTTCCGGAATTGACTTCCTTACCCTCAAACTTTAAAAAAGAACTAAACACAGACATAAACCTCCAGAAACCCGTGGGATGTGAACTCTAGGAAGAAAAAACAAAAAGCACCCTTCTGTCCACTTAGCAATAAGAGGGATCTCTTCCCACCTACCCTGACTACTCCTGCTACCTGCTACCCTGACCTTCACCCTGCTAATGTGAGTAATGAATTAGCCTGGCCTCAGTTGGTCACTGTAGGCTAGTGGAAAATACCCAGTGGAGGGCAAAGCCCCCCATCAGATGCATGAATGTTTGCGAATGTTGGCTGCCACTGCCCCACATACTATGTCTTTATGGGATCCCCCCCCCCTTGCCCATCCCTGCCATCTCTACCTGGACACTACTTTCTCAAAGGCTGGTGACTTGTGGGCCATTCATCTACAACTAAGTCCTGATGGAGCAAGAGGCCCAAGCCTAGGGGATGCAAGAACGACCCATTTCTTAAATGTTACCAGTCCCAGCCAACCTTTGGGTGACATTATGGTTAAATTTCCCAATTGAAAACAAGCCAACAGACACTCCAACTGGTTGTATAAATGTTGCTAGACTTTATGTGTTGTACAACTAAACATTGCTGTTTGAACAAGAACTGTCTGGCCTGTGTTTCATTTGTGCTCCTCACTCCGTGGCCGAAATCAGCCATTACTGATTGGGGGGGGGGGGGTGAGACAGGGACCGTCTTGGTAAGAAGCAGCCACAGGAATTATAGGTGGAAAACATTTCGTGAGATCAGTTTGTCTTCAGTTGGCTTGAGGTTGGACTTCAGTCATTATTCCACGGAGTTTTGTGTTTAGAAGGAGTGATAGAGCTATCATGCTAGACCTTCAGGGACACTGTTCTGTATAGACCATCTCCTTCAATGTAAACAAGGTTTATTTTCATTTAACTAATCCCCTAGCTTTTCCCTCCTTTCTCCAGAAGGCATAAAACCCAATTCTATGAAAGGAGTGGGCCCTTCTTGCCTGGAGACCTGCCTACTGTACAGTGAATGCTTAAAGAGTTAAGAATTTACATCTAAAGCACTAGCTGGTCTCTTGTCTTTTTCAAACTTAAACTTCCTCCCTTTGAGGTTCCTAATCTCTTCTGTAGCCAACAAATAACACAACTTTGTCTCTGTCTTTCTGAATTTGAATGTGATGGCCATAAACAATTGTGTTTGGGGCCTTAATATTCTGTAAGGTGAATGCAAGGTATAGAAGAGTGGTGGGGAGTCATTCAGGTAGAATGATGCGGACCAGGGGCAGAGTGGCAATGCCACACCAAGATGGATAGATGTGGGAAGATTTGAGTGACCGAGTAGTTCTGCCAACTTAAAAATCACAACTAAGAGGGCGCCTGGGTGGCTCAGTGGGTTAAGCCGCTGCCTTCGGCTCAGGTCATGATCTCAGGGTCCTGGGATCGAGTCCCGCATCGGGCTCTCTGCTCGGCAGGGAGCCTGCTTCCCTTCCTCTCTCTCTGCCTGCCTCTCTGCCTACTTGTGATCTCTGTCAAATAAATAAATAAAATCTTTAAAAAAAAATCACAACTAAGAGAAAACAGTTCTTTTAGTTCCATTCTTTGATACAGATATGGACACTGAAGTCCAGAAAGCATAGTTGTCTTGCCCAAAGTTGCACACTTAGTTACCATTGCAAGAGGAGTACTCCATTATCTCGATGCTCGTTCTACAGCTTCACACCATTCCTATTGTATTGCATTTGTTCCAATAGTTTTGTGTTTAAAAAAAAAAAGTCAGCTTGGGACACCTGGCTGACTGAGTCCCTAGAGCATGTGACTCTTGATCCCCAGGTCATGAATTCAAGCCCTAAGTTGGGTGTAGAGATTACTTAAAAAAAAAAAAAAAAAAAAAAAAAAAAAAAGCTTATAACCGATGACACATCTTTCTTTGGCAACTGTTTTTTCTCAGTGGTATATTTAAAAATGAAGCATCCGGGCGCCTGGGTGGCTCAGTGGGTTAAGCCGCTGCCTTCGGCTCAGGTCATGATCTCAGGGTCCTGGGATCGAGTCCCGCATTGGGTTCTCTGCTCGGCAGAGATTCTGCTTCCCTCTCTCTCTCTCTGCCTGCCTCTCCATCTACTTGTGATTTCTCTCTGTCAAATAAATAAATAAAATCTTTGAAAAAAATAAATAAAAATAAAAATGATGCATCCTATAACTGGCAGCATCTTAAACTTGGAGAAATACGGTAATCCTGAAGCTGTTAACATCCCTTTGCTTGAAGCCCTTTGGTGCTGTTTTGCGAATTCTAAAGGAAATAAGAGTATGGACAACAGTTTAGTCTTCAAAGCGATTCCAATATAACGTATCCCACTAGATCCTCCCAGTCACCGGTCCAAGGAGGCCGCGCAGGTAGGATGGTTGACACGGGCTCTCTGGATCTTGGGGCCGGCACAGACACCCCCGCACCCAGCTCACGCACCCTTTCCTGGACGCTGCCTCATAAGAAACCGGCTCAGATTCCAGGCTTTTTCTGGTGGGGAAAAGTTATGCTCGCCCTAGGAGAAGCGAGAAATCCTTCTGGACCCTTTCTCCACAGGGCATTAGCCTCCTGACCGGGCCAGGAAAGATGCAGGAAAATCCTGCTTGTGAGTCCATTCCCGCGGGCAGCAGAGCAGCCATGCCCGGGCTACGACGCGGGGACCAAGAGGACAGGTGTGGATCCAGGAGGCCACTCACCTGCCTCTCAACCCTCCGAGCTCCGGAGGCGGGGTCAGTTCCCCCGGTTCGTTCCCCGGTGCGCTCCCTTCCCCGCCCGCTCCCCCGCAGCCGGCATCCCAACCTGGACACCTCCGGGTTCTCGGACCACCGCCCCTCACGTGACCAGCCCCTTTGCCCACTCACCCCCCACCCTCGTCCTTGCGCCATAATCTCCGCCCTCCCCTTCAAAGCCCCGCCCCCCGGCCTGGCGCAGGCCCCGCCCCTTCCCATCTGAGGGGCGGCAGGAGGAGGCCTGGAGAAAGATGGCAGTGAATCAGAGTCACACCGAGAACCGCCGCGGGGCCATCATCCCTTTTGGCGAAAGGTGCCTGAAGGGAAGCCGGGGGCCGGGGAGGGGTGCTGTCAGAGCCGGGAGGAGGCCGGCGGGCGGGGCCGGCGGCTTGTAGACTCTCAGCCAATGGGGACCTTTCCCGCCTTTTCCGGCCCCCTCCGTTTGAGCGCGCGCGCCCCGGCGGGCGTTTAGGGACTCAGAGGTGGCCGAGGCTGGAGCGCGTGGCCTCGGTCAGGTAAATGGGCGGGTGCGCGGTGCGAGGCGCTCGTCGCCTCAGGAGAGAGGCGGGAGCGCACTGGTGTAGTAGGGTGTCGCGCCGCCCCTTGGGGTTAGCAGCCGTTGGGAGCGCAGGACCTCCGCGGGGTGACGGCGGCCGGGCGGGGGGTGAGGGGAAGCGGTGGGCGCACCCCTCCGGGGCTCCCGGCACGCCGGGGCGGAAGAGGCGGGAGTGCGGCCACTCTGACGGTCCCGCGGTCCCGCGCTGCGAGGGCCTCGCTCGCCCTCAGAACCTCCTGAAGCGCCGTTTCTATTCGCCCCGATGGGGGCGGGGGGCTGACTGCGCTTCCTTTACGGTAAAGATGCGGACCAGACCCCTCGGGAGGCGGACGCTGGCTGCGCGGCGCTTCCGTGTTCGCGCGGGGGCGGGCGCGCCTCTCGCTCCCCTTCCCACCTCGTGCCTCGCCTCCACGCCGCTCCCCTGCTCCGTTCCTCCCTCCCGGCTTTCCAGACTCCTGCGCGGTGGCCCCCGGCTCGTGTCTCGGCTCCGACTGGCCCTCGGTCTCCTTTGCTGTCGGGTAGCGGGAGCCTCTGACACCCAGTGCTGTGCTCCCGGGGGACTGCGCGTTTGTCGGGAAGATCCGCTCAGACAGTACCGAGTGCTGATGTCCAGATCTGTTTTCTCTGCTTCCTCCCCGAGAAAATGTTGTTGACAGATTCCTTCGTGCGGTGGAGGCCGTCGGTCTTCCCTTGTAGTAGGAGATGATGATGGCCCGCCGCGTGCGAGGTCTCCCGGCTCACCGCCCAGAGCGCTTTGACCTGAGCACAGGTGGCTCTGTGCCCTGCAGTCACTTCTGATCTGGTGTTTGGGCGTCTTCTCGCTGAGCGTCGGGTCTGCCTCTGCTTTTCTGTGTGTGGCTCGGAGGCAGGGCATGAAGCATGTTTTAAAAGGTTGTATCAGAAACACTGATTTCATGGTCGTTCGAGTTACCTTGATGGGGTCCATTCTGTGCTCTTGAATGCTTGATCATCGCCAAACACCTGTAAGAGCTTCGTACTCAAACCTGCTCTATCTACAATGAGGATCAGCAGTGTTTCCCTTATTTCTCCGGGAATTCCTCAAACTGAAACAAAGAGAAGTAAATTGCTTGCACCGGGAGAGCTTGGATTGGGGTCTGATCGTCTCAACTCCAGCTGTCCCTCAGAAACCAAAAGGACTGCTTCTCTACCTTGTCATCAGAGAACACCCACCCTGTCAGTGCTCTGGCTTCTTGTGTAGAAACTACGATATTTCTTTATCTTTATTTAATTTTTTTTTATTTGATCATAGTTGACACACAGTGTAACATTAGTTTCAGGTGGACGACATAGTGATTGGGCTGCTCCGTAAATGATGCTAGGCTCATCCTAAATAGTCACCGTCTGTCACCATACAAAACAGATTACAGTACTACAGTACCATTGACTGTTCCCTATGCCGTTCCCTTTTATTCCTGTGACTTAATCATTCCAAACCTGGAAGGCTGTGTCTCCCATTCCCCTTCATCCCTTTTACTCAACAGCCCCCCCCCCCCCCGCCCCGCACCTTCTCTGGCAACCATGAGTTTATCCTCTGTGTTTATTCTTTTTGGGTGTTTATTCATTTTGTTTTTTAGATTCCATGTATAATTGAAATTAAATGGTATTCTTTGATTTATTCCACTTAGTGTTATACACTCTGGGTCCATCCATGTTGTTGCAAATGGCAAAAAAAAAAAAAATCCCATTCTTTTTTATGGCTGCATAATATTCGTGTGTGTGTGTGTGTGTATCACATCTTCCTTATCTAATTTTCTATGGAGGAACACTTATGTTACTTCCATATCTTGGCTGCTGTAACTAATGCTGCAGTAAACATAGGGGTGCATATGTCTTTTCAAATCAGTGTTTTCATTTTCTTTAGGTAAATACCCAGTAGTGGAATCACTGGATCATATGGTATTTCTGTTTTTAATTTTCTGAGAAAACTCCATACTGTTTTCCACACTGTCTGCATCAGTTTACATTCCTACAGAGAGTGCACAAGTGTTCTTTTTCCTCTACATCCTCTCCAACACTTGCTTTTGTCTTTTTGATGTTAGCCATTCTGACAGGTGTGAAGGGAGCTTTCACTGTGGTTTTGACTTGCATTTCCCTGATGATGAGTGATGTTGAGCATCTTTTCAAGTGTCTTTTGGCCATCTGTATCTCTTATTTGTAAAAAATGTCTATTCAGCTCCTCTGCTCATTTTTAAATGGGATTGTTTGGGGTTCTTTTGGTGATGATAGAAACTACTTTTTAAAACAAGGTTGAGAAGAAGATTGGTTGTATTTTTACTTCTTTTGCCTATTCAGAATACACATTTGAGAATTTTATCACACTGTAGCTGTGTTCTGGGGAGGTTGCTTTTTTTTTCCCCCCCAGCTAAGTTATAATTGAACATATAGGACTCTACTGGTAAATAGGGAAGACACTGAGTTTTCTTTTTTTAACCAATATTCTAAAATTGTGCAGATAGTACCATATGTGTTTATTGTAGAAAAACTAGAAAAAAATTAAATTACCCCAGATTCCAACATCCAGTGCTTTTTACATTTTGGTATGTATCCTTCTGCACTTCCTCCCAGGGAAATATGAGCAACACCCCCACACCTGAGACTGCTTTGTAATTTGTTTTCCTCACTTACCAATGTATTGGGAATGCTCTCCAGTATCAATACCTACATCATTATTTTCAATGACTGGTATTCCAGTATTCATTGCTTCTCTCCAGGATGTTCAGGGTGTGATTTGTCATTGCTATAAACATTGCTTCAGTGAACACTTTTGATGACTTATCTTTGCCCACCTATCACAATGTTTCTTGGGGATATGTTCCTGAAAGTGGAACAATGGACTCAGAGGATACAGACTTTTTAAAAAAGATTAAAATGTATTTTAAAAATATATAAAAATTCTGTCAAAAATATTTTAAATTAAACGAATGTATATTGAAAGATATATTTTTGCAAAGTCACCCTATAGAATTTTTTTTAAGATTTTATTTATTTATTTTGACAAAGAGAGATCACAAGTAGACAGAGAGGCAGGCAGAGAGAGAGAGAGGGAAGCAGGCTCCCTGCTGAGAAGAGAGCCCGATGCGGGGCTCGATCCCAGGACCCTGGGATCATGACCTGAGCCGAAGGCAGAGGCTTTAACCCACTGAGCCACCCCGGTGCCCCAGATTTTATTTATTTATTTATTTGATAGACAGAGATCACAAATAGGCAGAGAGGCAGGCAGAGAGAGAGGAGGAAGCAGGCCCCCCGCTGAGCAGAGAGCCTGATTCGGGGGCCCATCCCAGGACCCTGGGATCACGACCCAAGCCGAAGGCCTAGAAGCTTTAACCCACCAAGCCACCTAGGCACCCACTATACTCATTTTTAAAAGAAAGATTTTAGTTATTTGACAGAGGGCAAGAGAGCACAAGCAGGGGTAGTGGCAGAGGGAGAGGGAGAAACAGGCTCCCCACTGGGCAGGGAGCCTGATGTGGGGCTCCATCCCTGGATCCTGGGATCATGACCTGAGCCAAAGGCAGAAGCCCAACCCACTGAGCCACCCAGGCGCCCTTTCAATATACTCATTAAATGTAGTCATCATGCCTACTGTACGTTGGATCTCTAAACTTATTCATCCTACATAACTACAAATTTGTACCTTTTGACCACCATCGCCCCATTTCCCCCATTCCCTGAGTCCCTGGTAGCCACCATTCTACTTTTTGCTTCTATGCATTTGACTTTTTTTTCCTTAAGATTCTACATATAAGTGAGACGATACAGTACTTACCTTTCTCGAGGTTATTTCAGTCAGCACAGTGTTCTCAAGGTTCGTTCATGTTGTAGCATGTGACAGGATTTCCTTCTTATGATTGAATGATATGTATATATAAATACCACATCTTCTTTATCCATTCATTCACTGACCGACAAGTAGGTTGTTTCTCTTGGATATTGTGACTAATCCTGCTGTGAACATAGGAGTGCATGTTATCTCTTTGATATCCTATTTTCATTTCCTTTGGATATGTACCCAGAAGTGAGATTGCTGGATCATATGATAGTTCTATTTTTATTATGTTGATTGATATTCATATGTTGAACCATCCTATGTTCCAAGAATAAATCCCACTTGGTTATGTGTATAATCCTTTCAATGTACTGTTATACTCAGTTTGCTAGTATTTTGTTTATGATTTTTCCATCAGTGTTTTTTGGAGATGTTAATCCATAGTTTTCTTGTCTTGTATCTTTTTCTAGCTTTGACATCAGGGTGATGCTGGCCTCAGAGAAGGACTTTGGAAGTGTTCCCTTCTCTTCAGTTTTTGGGCAGATTTTCTAGGGGATCAGTGTTAGGTATTCTTTTAGGGTTTGGTGAATTGTCCAGTGTAGCCCTCTGATTCTGGGCTTTTCTTTGCTGGAAGTTCTTGGTTACTAATTCAGTGTTTTTACTTATTATTGGTTTGTTCAGGTTTTCTATTTATTAATGAATTAGCTCCTAGGAATTTGTCCATTTCTTCTAGGTTATCCAATATATTGCCATACAATTTTAAATAGTATTGTCATACTATTTACATACAATAGAAAATACATACATACATACATACAATAGAAAATAGTATTGTCTTATCCTTTTTTTTTTTTTTCCTGTGGCTTCCGTTGTAATGTCCTTTCTTTCATTTCTGATTTTGGTAATTTGAGTCATCTCTTTTTTTTTTTTTCTTTTAAAGATCTTGTTTATTTGACAGAGAGAGATCAGAAGTAGGCAGAGCAGCAGGCAGAGAGAGAAGGGGAAGCAGGCTCCCCGCTGAGCAGAGAGCCCGACGTGGGGCTCGATCCCAGGCCCCTGAGATCATGACCTGAGCCGAAGGCAGAGGCTTAACCCACTGAGCCACCCAGGTGCCCCGAGTCATCTCTTTTTTTAAGTAGTTAATCAAGCCAAGCATTTGTCAGTTTCATTGATTTAAAAAAATGACTTAGTTTCACTGATTTTTTTTCTATTGCTTTTGTATTCTTTTTTGTTTATGTCAGCTCTAATCTTTATTTCCTTCCTTCTACTAGCTTTGGGTTTGGTTTGTTCTTTAGTTTCTCGAGGTGTAAAGTTAGGTTGTTAACTGGAGACAGAATAGTGTTTGATATCCTTAGCCAAATGGGCTGTGAAATTTTTTTTTTAAGATTTTGTTTATTTTGGGGCGCCTGGGTGGCTCAGTGGTTTAGGCCTCTGCCTTCAGCTCAAGTCATGATCTCAGGGTCCTGGGATCGAGTCCCGAGTCAGACTCTTGCTTGGTGGGGATCCTGCTTCCTCCTCTCTCTGTCAAACAAATAAATAAAATTTTTTTTTTTTTAAGATTTAAAAAATCTTTTTTTTTAAATCTTAAAAAAAAAAGATTTTATTTATTTGTTTGACAGAGAGAGGGACACAGCAGGAGAGGGAACACAAGGAGCAGGAATGGGAGAGGGAGAGGAAGGCTTCCTGCGGAGCAGGGAGTCCTCCTATATGGGGCTTGATCCCAGGACCCTGGGACCATGACCCAAGCTGAAGGCAGATGCCCAACAACTGAGCCACCCTGGCACCCTGGTACTGTGAAATTTCATTTGCAGTTTTTACCTCTTTTTTAGAAATTTGTTGTTTCCACATTATAACATTTACCAACATGATGAAAATTCATTCTTTGTTTCACTGTACTGTACTTTTCCCTGAAATTTTGCAGTCACTTTGCCATCCTTGTAGGACAGTGGTTCTTGGTCTGGGGTGATTTTGCACCCAGGGGACATTTTGGTTTTCACAATTCGGTGTGGAGGTGGGCTTCTACTGATACTTGGTGGCGAGAGACAAGGGGTGTTGCTAACAATCTACAAAGCACAGCCCGTAACAACAAATAATTATCCAACCCAGTCAATAGTGCCAAGATTGAGAAACCCCGTGTACTATGTGCTGACCCAAGGACACGACAGAATGAAATTGCAAAGAGTACTCCTGCCTCCTGACTATTTCAACATGTCTAGAGCCAAATTTATGTCCCTACTTCCCAATAAGCTTCTTTTTCTGGCTTCCCTATTTCTTTGGAGGCAAAGATCACCTTTGATTTCTCATGACTTTTTTGTCTCCCAGATCCAATCCAAACTCATGGGATTCTTTCTTCACAGTTTTTTAAATTTGATTAATTGATTTATTGAGGTTTTACACTTAATATATAAACCTACTTTTTTACTGAGGTAAAGTTCATATAACATAAAATTTTCCATTTTAACCATTTTTTATTTTATTTATTTATTTTTAAATTTTTATTTATTTATTTTTTTAAAGATTTTGTTTATTTATTTGTCAGAGAGAGAGAGAGAGAGAGAGAGAGCAAGCACAGGCAGACAGAGTGGCAGGCAGAGGCAGAGGAAGAAGCAGGCTCCCTGCCGAGCAAGGAGCCCAATGCGGGACTTGATCCCAGGACGCTGGGATCATGACCTGAGCCGAAGGCAGCTGCTTAACCAACTGAGCCACCCAGGTGTCCCAATTTTAACCATTTTTTAAAAAATGGTTTTATTTTATGGAATTAAGACACATGATGGAGTTCTTAGCGTAGAAATATCTTTCTTCTCAGACACAAGGTATCATTCTTTCTTTAAGATTTTATTTATTTAGGGGCACCTGAGTGGCTCAGTGGGTTAGGCCGCTGCCTTCGGCTCGGGTCGTGATCTCAGTGTCCTGGGATCGAGTCCCACGTCTGGCTCTCTGCTCAGCAGGGAGCCTGCTTCCCTCTCTCTCTCTGCCTGCCTCTCTGTCTACTTGTGATCTCTGTCTGTCAAATAAATAAATAAAATTAAAAAAAAAGATTTTATTTATTTATTTGACAGATCAAAGTAGGCAGAGAGGCAGGCAGAGAGAAAGAGGGGGAAGAAGGCTCCCCACTGAGCAGAGAGCCTGATGCGGGGCTTGATCCTAGGACCCTGGGATCATGACCTGAGCTGAAGGCAGAGGCTTTAACCCACTGAGCCACCCAGGTGCCCCAGATTATCTAATTTGTTGGCATGTAATTTTTCATATATTCGCTCATAATCTTTTTTTCCCTATAAATTCTGTGATAACATCCCCACTTTTATTTCAAATTTTAGTAATTTAGTGTTTCTTTCTTTTTTTCTTAGTCTAGGTAAAAGTTGGTCAATTTTGCTTAAAGGATAAAGGATAAAATTTTGGTTTCATTGATTCTTTTGTTTCTATTCTTTATTTATGTTCACTATAATCTTTATTATTTCCTTCCTTCTGCTAGCTTTGGGTTTAGTTTGGTCTTGTTTTTATAGTTTTCTAGTGTGGAAAATTAGATTATGTGTTTGCTGTTCTGAAAAAAATTGCAAGCATTGGGGCGCCTGGGTGGCTCAGTGGGTTAAGCCTCTGCCTTCGGCTCAGGTCATAATCGTAGGGTCCTGGGTTCGAGTCCTGCATAGGGCTCTCTGCTCAGCGGGTAGCCTGCTTCCCCCTCTCTCTCTGCCTGCCTCTCTGCCTACTTGTGCTCTCTGTCTGTCAAATAAATAAATAAAATCTTTTTAAAAAATTGCAAGCATTAAAAGCTATATATTTCCTTCTTAAGCACCACTTTCGCTGCATCTCAAAAGTTTTGTGTGTTTTCATTTTTATTCATCTAAAAATTTCTAATTTCTAGTGATTCAATTCTGTTTTCTAATTTCACTTGTGATATCTTTTTTGAATCATTAGTTGTTTAAGAGCGTTTTGTTTAATTTTCACGTATTTGTTAATTTGTCAGGTTCCCTCTGTTATTATAATTTCATTCCATTGTGGTCAGAAAAGATACTCAATATGATTACAGTCTTCATAAATTTAGTGAGACTTGTTTTGTTGCCTAACATATGATCTGTCTTACACAATGTTTCATGTGTATTTGAGAAGAATGTGTATTCTACCTTTGTGGCTGAAGTGTCCTTATGTTAGGTCTAGTTGACTTTTATTAAATGTATTCATGTTTACATTTGTAATGTCTTTTGATGATTGGCCCTTTTATCATGATATAGTATTGTCTCATAATAATTTTTGTTTTAAAGTCCATTTTGGGGGGCACCTGTGTGGCTCAGTGGGTTAAAGCCTCTGCCTTTGGCTCAGGGCATGATCTCAGGGTCCTGGGATGGAGCCCTGCATCAGGCTCCCTGCTCACTGGGGAGCCTGCTTCCCTTCCTCTCTCTCTGCCTACCTCTCTGCCTACTTGTGATCTCTGTCAAGTAAATAAATAAAATCTTTAAAAAAATAAATAAAGTCCATTTTTTTCTGGTATTAGTATAGCTCCTGCAGCTCTCTTTTGGCTACTGTTTCATGGAATATCTTTTTTCATCCTTTCACTTTAAACCTATTTGTGTCTTTGGATCTAAAGGAAGTCTTTTGTAGACAGCGTATAGTTGTATCATATTTTAAAAATGTGTATTTTGCCAATCTCTGACTTTTAATTGGAGAGTTTAATTCACTTACACCTAATATAATTATAAGGAAGGAATTAACTTCTGCTCCTTTGCTATTTGTTTCCTCTATGTTTCAGTTCCTTCATTAATGCCTTCCTTTGTGTTCAATATGCTATCCTAATATGCTATCTTGATTCCCTCCTTATTTCTTTTACTGTTTGTGTTTTAGTTTAGTTTAGTTTAGTTTAGTTCCTTTGTATCCAATATGCTTTCCTAATATGCTATCTTGATTCCCTCCTTATTTCTTTTACTGTTTGTGTTTTAGTTACTCTCTTTGCGGTTGTCCTGAAGATTACATTTAACATCTTGATTTGTAACACTGGTTCAAATTAAACCAATTTAGTTGTTTTTTAGAGATTTTATTTATTTACTTGAGAGAGAAAGAGAGCAAGTAAGAGAGAAAGAGAGCATGAGTTGGGGGAACAGAGGGAAAGGGATAAGCAGATTCCCCACTGAGCAGGGAGCCCTACACAGGTCTTGACCCCAGGACCCTGGGATCATGATCTGAGCCAAAGACAGACACTTAACCGACTGAGCCACCCATGTGCCCCAATACCAAATTTTAATTCTATGCAAAAAATTTGTTCCTATATAGTCTGTCCCCTTATACAATTATTGCCTCAATTTACATTTTTATACATTGTGTACTGATCACTGAAGATTTACAATTATTATTTTATGCAGTCGCCTTTTAATTCATATAGGAAGAAATGAAGAGTTCCAAACCAAAAATACATTAATACTGACTTTTATGTTTACCTATGTAGTTAGCTTTACCAGTGTTCTCTGTTTATTTGTAAGGGTTTAATTTACTGTCCATGTCTTTTTATTTTTATTTTTTAAGAGAAAGGTGGGGGAGGGACAGAAGGAGAGAGGCAGGGGAAGAGAGAATCCCAAGCAGGGGCCGCACACAGCATGGAGCCTGATGTAGGGCTCAATTTCACAACCCTGTGATCATAACCTGAGTTGAAATCAAGAGTTGACTCTTAACTGACAGCCTTCCAGGCCCCACCCCCCAGAGTCTTTTTGTTTCAGGCTGAAGGACTTCCTTTGGCATTTCTTATAGTTCAGATCTACTAGTGATGAATTCTCAGTTTTTGTTTACTTGGTAGTATTTTAATTTCTCCTTAATTTTTGAGGGATGGTTTTCCCAGATACAGAATTTTTGGTTGACAGATTTTTTTTTCCTTTTAGCACTTTGCATATGTCATTCCACTAGCCTCCATAGTTTTTTTCTTTTCTTTAAAGATTTTATTTATTTGAGGGGTGCCTGGGTGGCTCAGTCCATTAAGCATCTGTCTTTGGCTTGGGTCATGGTCCCAGGGTCCTGGGATCAAGTTCTGTGTTGGACTTCCTGCTCAGTGGGGAGTCTGCTTCTCCCTCTCCCTCTACCCCTCCCCCCCACTCATGCTCTCTCTCTTTCCTACTCTCTCTCAAATAAATAATAAAAATCTTTAAAACATTTTTTAAAATAATAATAAAAAAAGATTTTATTTATTTGGGAGAGTGAGAGAGAAAGCACAAGCAGGGGGAGGGGCACAGGTACAGGGGCAAACAGACTCTACGCTGAGCAGGGAGCCCAATGTGGGGCTCAATCCCAGGATCCTGGGATCAGGACCTGAGCCAAAGGGAGCCACTTAATCAACCGAGCCACCCAGGCAGCCCTGCCTCCCTAGTTTTTTATGAGAAGTCAGCTATTTGTCATATTGAGGATTCTTTGTAAGTGATGATCCTTTTCTCTTGCTGCTTTCGAGTCTCTGTATCTGGTTTTCAGCTGTTTGATTATAATATGTCTTGGTGTGGGTCTTTTTGAGTTTATCCTAGTAGGAGCTTATTGGATATGTAGATTCATGTATTTCATTAAATTGGAGGAAATTTTGGCCATTATTTCTTCAAATATTTTTTATGCCCACTTTTTTCCTCTCCTCTCCTTCAGGCAGTCTCATTATGCCTTTGGTTGTAAGCTTGATTTTGTCCCACAGGTCTATTAGACTCTGTTCATTTTTCTTCATTCTTTTTTCTTTCTGTTACTGGGGTAGTAACTGCTATTTTTAATTGACCTATCTTCAGGTTCACTGATTCTTTCCTTTGCCTGCTGAAATCTGCCATTAAGCCCACCACTATTGAATTTTTCACTTATAATCTCCATCTTCAGAATTTCTATTTGTTTCATTTTTCTATTTCTATCTCTTTATTGATATTCTCAACCTTTTGAAACATTGTTCTCATTATTTCCTTTGGTTATTTTAGACATGGTTTCCTTTAGCTCTTTAAGCATACTTAAAATAGTTTATTTAAAGTCTTGGTCTTGTGGGGTGCCTTGCTGGTTCAGTCAATAGAGCATGTGATCCTTGATCTTGGGGTTGGGAGTTTGAGCACCACGTTGTACTTAGAGTTTCACCTAACAGACAAACAAATAACATCTTTGTTTAGTTAATCCAATGTGTGGGCTTCCTCAGTACAGTTTCTATTAGCTTGATTGTCTAATGTTCACAGAAAAACCTATGGGCCATACTTATTTGTTTATTTGCAAGCCTCATGATTTTTTATTGTTGTTGAAAACTGGACATTCTGAATATTATAATTTGGCAAATCTGAAAATCAGATTTTCTCTCTTAGGGTACATTGTTGCTGCTTGTTGTGGTTATTGTTTAATAGCTTTCTGAATTATAAATTTTATAAAGTTTGTACTCTTTGTCCAATGTGGTCACTAAAGTCTCTTTTATGTTAACTTAGTTGCCAACTAGTGATTTGACTATTACCTTATAAATCTGTACCAAAACAAAACAAAACAAAACAAAAAAAACCTCCCTGCCTTTGCAGATGGGGTCTGCCCGTATGTTTAGAGCATGTTTTTGTCACTCAGCCAGGTAGTTTACAGCTCTGTCTTAGCTTTCACTTCCTGCTTGAGAAGAGCCTTATTGTCAACCAGAGGTAAAAGTTTTGGGCCTTCTCAGTTTTCTTCTGAGCCTGAATCCAGCCCTGGGCAGAGATGCATATGGCTTTCTAGAGTTCCATGAATACGTCAGAGCTTTTCAAAGCTGTTATTCACTAAAGCATCTCATCAGCCTTTCATCCCTAACTTTTCAATTTTGTTCATTTGCACTAAGTGTCATCTTTGCCCCAGATAGCAGCAACTAATACATTTACCTTGAACTGTTTTTGATAAATGCACCCTGGGTAGTCACCTGGGTAGTGCCTGAATTAGGCACACACCCTTTGAGCCAGCCCCTCAGGGAGCTACCAGACAAGTTAAAACAACCACAATTCTTTGAGAATAAGGTGTGTTCTGCTCTCTTTGGTACTTGGCACTTAGACTAGGAATGTGGGTTATTTTATTTTATTATTTACGTTTATTCAGAAATAGTCTGCTTCACCAGAGTTTCATTGGGAGAGGGAGAAGTGGGCTTCCCACTGAGCAGGGGTCTTCATGCAGGGCTTGATCCCAGGACCCTGGGATCATGACCTGAGCCAAAGGCAGACACTTAATTACTGAGCCACCCAGACACCCCACAATGTGGGTTATTTTTAAGGCTGTTGCCAAACTGGGGATTGGAGGATGGTACCAGGGTAAGTTAAAGTGTCAAAAAGCTCTCTTACTGAGACTCAGCTATTTTTTTCTTGATTAAACATTATCTTAGTTGCTATAAGGTTTTGGTTAGATTCCAGAGTTCTGAACCGAGTTTTGGAGTTCCCTATTTTTTTTCAAAGATTGATTTATTTATTTGAGAGAGAGAGAGAGAGAGAGAGAGAGGAGATGCAGAGGGAAAGGGAGAGAGTGTCCTAAGAAGACTCCTCACTGAGTGTGGACCCTAACTCAGGACACAATCCCAGACCCTGAGGCCACAACCTGACCCCAACCAAGTCCAACATCCAACAAGTTGCACCACCCGGGCACCCCCGGAATTCCCTATTTTTCCTGACATTTTTGCTGGCATCCTATATTTTCATTGTATATTAAAAAACCCTTTTTATCACCACACCACCACCCCAGTTCCAGTTCTTATTGTGGCACATCAGGAATATTTTAGGGATTTTTTTTTTTTTAAGGTCAACTCCATACCCAGCATAGGACTTGAACTCATGACCCCAAGATCAAGAGCTGCATGCTCTACTGACTGAGCCAGCAGAGTACACCTTAGGGATTCTTAAAGTGGTGCCTCTCATATTCCGCACCCCGCTCCTTGATCATGTGACTAGCCTGCTAAGACAGCTGTAGCTCACAGTTTCTCCTCGCCTATTAAATAGTGTCTCCAAGCTCTAGTTCCAGCATGGCTTTCCAGCTCTATCTCACTATTCTCCTCCACCCCAACACTCCCATGCTGTTTTGCTGAATCCACACATGTAGCCGGCTCCCAAGTGTGCAGTTTGCTTCCCACTGCGTACACCATGGATGCTGCTCTTGCACCTCCATTCATGCCGTTTGCTCCCTATCCAGACTGCCCCTTGTCTTCACCTCTGCCTCCTGAAACACTGTCCATATCTTAAGAATCAGCTCACACTTCGATCTTTCTATAAAGTCATTTTTAATCACTTCGACCAAAGCTAATCTCTCCTTCCACTAAACTGCTATGACATTTTTGTGCTAGTAATGTGATGTATGTCATATTAGTACTTGCTCTATTATTTATTTATTTTTTTAAAAGATTTTATTTATTTATTTGGCAGACAGAGATCACAAGTAGTCAGACAGACAGGCATAGAGAGAGGGGGAATCAGGCTCCCTGCTGAGCAAGGATGTGTTCGATGTGGGGCTCGATCCCAGGACCCTGAGATCATGACCCGAGCCGAAGGCAGAGGCTTTAACCCACTAAGCCTACCCAGGCGCCCCAATACTTGCTCTATTATTTATATTCATGTTTTCATTCAGTCATTCTGTCCATAAATATTTAGTAGCAACCACTGTTTGCTAGAGCTACAGTGGAAAGACATTGTCCTTAATGATCATAGTTAAGACATTGAACAAATAAGCACATATGTATTATAGTAATTACTGAGAAAGAGAAGAAATCCGTTAGGATTCTGTGAGCAAGAATAGGATGAGTCCAAGTTTCTCAGGTTAATAGTGAAGGGAGAACATGACAGGAAGAGGACACAACATGCCTGAGGAATCTGAAGCCCACTGTGTGCCTTACTGTCTCTATAAGAGTCAGAGAAACATTTCCATTACCACAGTGCTTTATACTTACTGCACATAAAGAATAAAAATTCTTTTTTGAGATGGTAAGAAGGTTTTGAGATGGTAAGAAGTTTAAGAAGAAGAAGAAGAATGTAAATTAAGAAAAAAAAGAACCCGGAGCACCGGGGTGGCTCAGTCAGTTAAGCCTCTGACCCTTGGTTTCAGCTCAGGTCATGATTTGAGGATCCTGAGATCAAGCCCCACGTAGGGCTCCCAACTCAGTGAGGAGTCTGCTTCCCTCCTGCCTGTGCATGCTTTCTCTCTAAAATAAATAAATAAATCTTTAAAACATTTTTAGAATTTTTTATTAACATAAAATGTATTATTAGCCCCAGGGGTACAGGTCTGTGAATCGCCAGGTTTACACACTTCACAGCACTCACCATAGCACATACCCTCCCCAATGTCCATAACCCAACCACCCTCTCCCTACCCTCCTCCCACTGGCAACCCTCAGTTTGTAATAAATAAATGAATCTTAAAAAAAAAAAAGAAAAAGTAAAAAGAGAAACTAGTGATTAAAAGGGAGAAGAATAGGTGAGCAGTCAGAGAATAATATCATTTAATTTCCTTTCTATTTCAGTGAAATAATGGCAATAAGAGCAGCAGGTAATGTTTATCGAGTGCTCACTCTGGGCTAGGAACTATGCTAAAAGCTTTATGTGTGTCATTTTATATGACTTTGGAATTGAGCGGCGTCTACCCTTTCTTTTCTGCAGTGTTTTGACTCAGTGTCAGGATGTAGAACTCTCCTTCCCGCAGCAACCAGAGGGATCCAGTGTCTTCTGTGGTACAAAGAGGGGAACAGTGTTTCTTACTTCATACCGGGTAATTCTACTTCTTCTTTGATCAGATTAACTGCGCATTTGTTTTCCTTAAAATGGAGAGAGGGTAAATGTTGACTTTCAAAGTGTTTTAAAACATTCACACGTTTATGATTTTCCATGTGGAGGAATATGGAAGAAAATGGGTGATGTTTCTCAATTAGGCCAGGATTTCAAAGCAGCCTTGACCTTAGAATTGCTCTGCTATGTCTCAATCCGTGGACAAACTGTAGTCCTTCTCTGAAATTTCTTTCTTCTCGTAGGTGATCTTCGTGACTTCACACACAGTCAATGACTCCATGTTTTCTTTTATGATGCCGTTTGATCTGATGAGTAACTGCACCGTTGAACAACCCGTCTTTACCCCCAACTTCATTAAAGGAATCATTCAGGCAGCCCCAGATGGTAAGTGCCCCCTCAGAAGTGGTTTTTTGTTTGTTTGTTTTTTCTCAAAAGCTTCCAGAAGGTTTAAGATTCAGACTTGGCTCATGCTGGAATTCAAAAAAAGCTGCCCCGCTCCTTTGGGTAGTGCTTCTCTCTCTGTCCGGGGCAGTCCTCTCCGGCCAGAGGTGCCAGCACCTTAGTGAGTGTGTGTCATTTCTTCCCCCAGGTGGCTGGGAAGGACAGGCTACCTTTAAATTAGCCTTCAGAAAAGGAGGTGCCATCGAATTTGCCCAGATGATGATGAAAGCTGCTTCTGCTGGTGAGCAATGCTAATAAGGATTCTAAATGCTTTGGGGGGGTTTGAGGCCTGTTGAGGCAAAGTAGGACTGTTACACACCCGGTCAAGACTTTGGCCTCCGAGGTCAAGCCGTTGGTAGCTGCACATGTATTCGGCAGGTATTTCCTGAGCCTCCCTACTATGGGACATGTACCATACCACAGGCTGGGAGCAAGATTAGTCAGTCCCTCCTTGTCTTAAAGGAGTTTGCCGTCTACCAGGAGCTTGTACTCAGACACCTGAATGACTAATTTTACCTGATAATGTCTTGTCCATTTAAATGCTGGTCTCCTATCATTGAGTAGTCTCATTTTCAGCTCTGGAAGCCCCAGTTGCCTGAGTTCTTTTTCCTCTGTCATGCCTTTTTGTTTTTTCTCCTCTCTGGCTTTGTCTTTGCTTCTCTTAGCTGTAGTTCCCATTTTCATGAGAAGAGGGAAGAGGTATTGTCAAGTGCCACAGTACTGATCTAAAGTATGTACCAGATAACTCTTTTCAGACTGTGAATACCAATAATCCTTTTACGGGGCACCTGGCTGGCTCAGTCAGTAGAGCATGTGACTCTTGACCTAGGGGTTGTGAGTTTAAGTCCCATGTTGGGTGCAGAGCCCACTTAAAAAAAAAATAAATCCCTTAATGATATATTTTTATTTAATCTAGCCTCATTTCATACCCCTCCTCTCTCACCTTTTGTACTCCAATCTAATTGGACTTCTGTATGCCTTGTTCTCTCATCTCTGTACCTTCATGTTATTTGTTCTTTCTGGGTAATTTTATTTACTTATCTATTTATTTATTTTTATTTTTTAAGTAAAATCTATACCCAATATGGGGCTTGAACTCATGACCCCAAGATCAAGAGTCACCTGCTCTTCTGACTGAGCCCACTAGGTGTCCTTAAATTTGCTCTATTTGGAATGTTCTTTCTCTTTCTCTGTTGCCTCCACCTCCAACTCCAATCTAGTTGAGATGGACATATGCAAATACACCATAACAGAGGCATGGACAAAATGCTGGGGACACAGAAGGATGGAATGAATGTTCTAGCTCAGAAAACTGATTGGATCATGATACTATAAACCATAGTGAAGAATGCAAGAGACAGTCTACGTTGGAGTTCAATTTTAGATATACTAACATTTACTGAACGCTTACTATATAGTGGGCAGTGTTCCAAACCCTTTACATGTGTCAGTACTTGTAACCCTCACAAAAACTTATGATGTAGCTACAGTCATTATCCCCAGTTGATAACAGGAGAAACTGAGGCAGTGATGGTTATACAGTGTCCCAAGGCTGCACAGATAGAGAGCAATGGAGCTAGAATCTAAATCCTAAACCTCTTCTTGCTCTTTTTTTGAACTTTTTAAAGAAAAATAATCTTATCTTTGGAAAAGTTGCACGAATATTGCAACAAAGGGTGCCTGAGTGGCTCAGTGGGTTAACCCTCTGTCAGGCTCTCTGCTTGGCGGGGAGCTTGCTTCCCCTTCTCTCTCTGCCTGCCTCTCTGCCTACTTATGATCTGTCTCTCTCTGTCTGTCAAATAAATAAATCTTTAAAAAAAAGTATTACAACAAACTCTCATGGACCATTCATCTAGATTCACCCATTATTAACATTTTCCCAACTTTGCTTTATCTTGTTCTTTTTTTGCTTTGTTTCTACTAAAGTATTTGGGAATAAGTCACAAAGATCATTTCATTCATCCCTAAGTATTTGGATGTAAATCTCCTAGGAGCAAGGGTATTCTCTTATCTACCCTCAGTCTGCTTATCAAATTCAGAAAATGTAACATGGAAACAATGCTGTTATTTAATATTTGGTTTATATTCAAATTCAAATGATTAACCCATTACTGTTCCTAATTCTAATAGCACATCCCCCCCCCCCCCCCCGCCCCAGTCAGGATCTAATCCCAGATTACACATTGAATTTAGTTGTCCTGTGTCTTTGGTCTCCTTTAATCTGGACTCAGCCTTTCTTGATGTTGACATTTTAAAGAGAATACAGGCTTATTGTTTTGTAGACTGTCCCTTAATTTGGGTTTGTCTGTTTCCTCATGCTTAGATGCACATCATGCATTTTAAATGGCAGAAATACGATATAAGTGATGTTGTATTTTTTTGATCCTATATTATTCATTCCTGCATCTTATTAAATATGAGGCACATTGGAATGCTAGTGGCCAGTGGATTTTCAGCTCAGAGCTCCAAAGATGAACTGTATCTTCTAGAGACTGGTTTAGAAATTCTCAGCACGCAGGTCATCTCTGGAGCCATGTGAGTGATAGGATCCTTCAGTGACTTAGGAATGGTATTCCAAGGGTCCTCAACAGCTCAGGGATGGGTAGGGAGGGGTGACTTTAATGAAGAATGCAAAGGGGCTGACTGAAGTAGGAGGAGAATTGAGTTTATTGTCCTAGAGGTCAAGGAAGGACAATTTCAGGCGTTACCGGGTGATCATTTGTCAGCTGCTACAGAGATGTTTGATAAAATGAAGACTGAAGGATGTGCCTTGCATGTGGAAATTTGAGTTTGTTGGTGCTCTTAGCAAGAGAGAAATACTAAAGAAGACAGGTGGCAGAAAAGCCATATATAAGAAATTGAGGAGTAAGAAATTGTTTTACTGTTACCTTTAAGATACAGTGCAAAAATACAAAGGCCAAGGAGCTCACACGCTGTACCCAACCAACAGCTCTTCATCGTCGAAAGGGCAGACAGTATCTGGAAGCCTGACACTGGGTAGCAAGGTGTCCTGGCAGACAGAGCACAGCCTTGTGGAATCCAGAGTCAGGGGCCACTTGGAAGTCCAGCTCCTCTTTCCTACCGGTATCTGTAGAACTCAGAATAACTGCATATTGGTTCTTGAGTACGCTCTTATTTCTGGCCTCACAGTACGGAGGGGGCTTATTTTTAAGATTATGGGCCAAGGATCAGGCAACTTGAGGGGATCCTCTTTGTGCTCTCATTAAGATCTGCTTCTTGGGGGTGCCTGGGTGGCTCAGTTGGTTGACCATTTCCTTTTGGCTCAGGTCATGATCCTGGATCCTGGGTCCTGGGTTCGAGCCCCACATCGGACTCCCCACTCGGAGGGGAGCCTGCCTTTCTCTCTCCCACTCCCTCAGCTTGTGTTCCCTCTATCGCTGTGTCTCTCTCTGTCAATTAAAAAAAAAAAAAAAAAGATCTGCTTCTTGGCCTGCAAAGCTATGGAGTCCCAGCAGTTATATAGCTACTTGGGAAGAGTTTAGGCAACGTATGTGAGCTTGGCCCACTGTTTTCTGGGTCTGATTACATCATGGCTTAGGTGTGGGAGCCTATCCCCGCTCCCCCAGTAAGAACGTAAGATTGTGAGATGGGCTTCTTTGAGGTCTTTAGAATTAACTACCCATCATGCTTCATGATCTGATTCTTTGACCCTTTGCAGAAGTCTCTTCCCCTCTACAGAGCTGACTTGTTGGGGCTCTTTGATTCTTGTTTTTACCAAATACATGTTGAGTAGCTGTTGTTTGCCAAACTCTATATGAGATGATTAAGAACACAGTAGTGAACAAGGCGAACACAGCCCCTAACTTTGTTAAACTTACAGTCTAGTGAGAGTCATATAAGAAATAAACAAACAGGGGTGCCAGGGTGGCTTAGTCGGTGAAACATCTACCTCAGGTCATGAACCTCGGGTCTTGGGATGGAGCCCCGCATCGGGCTCCTTGCTCGGCGGGTAGCCTGTTTCTCCCCTGACCTCTGCCTGCCACTCTGCCTGTGCACACACTCTCTCTCTCTCTCTCTCTCTCTCTCTCTCTCTCTCTATATATATATATATATATATATCTGTCAAATAAATAAATAAATAAATAAATAAAATCTTTTAAAAAAAGAAAAGAGCAAACATATAAGTTAATAAAATAATTACTTCTGGGAAGGATATTAATAGGATATTGACAAGGAGGTTAGTAGGGGTAAAGAGGACAACTTCAGATTTATAATGAATTAGTTAAGATAATGCTATCTCTTGAAACAGAAAAATCCCAAATTATCCATAGCTTAAGGCAGTAGATATTACTGCTTATGTAAAGGACAATTAGCAAAGATAATATGGGGCTCTGAACCACATAGCCATTTAGGGACCCAGAGTACTAGGGTCTTTGCCATCTTTAACACATGGCTTCCACAGCCCCTCTGGATAGCTGGCAGGGAGGGAAAGAGAGTAAATATTTCACCTGGGAAGCTTGCACCAGGGAAGCCCTGGAAGCGGTGTACCTTACTTCTGGTCACATGCCATAGGCCAGAAGTAGAGCAGTAGGCCAATAATGGCTCCCAAAGATATATCTATGTCCTTAACCCTCAGAATCTGTGAATATTGCCTTGTTTGGAAAAAAAAATCTGCAGATGTAATTAATTTAAGGAGCTTGAGATGAGAAGATTACCCTGGATTATCCAGGTGGGCCCCAAATGCCATCACAAGCGTCCTTATAAGAGAGACGCAGAGGAAGATATACAAGAAGCGCTTTCTTTCTTCTGTATCATGTTGCCATTACATTGGCTTCCATGGTTGTGTCTTGCCAACTAAATGGAATCCTCACTTGGATTCTGAATATTTTTTATGGTAAGTGCTATGCTAGGCCCTGGATAAGCACAGGCAAATAAGACACAATCTCTGCCCTCACGGAACATGCAGTTCAGGACAAGGGAGGTATATATTTTTTATCTCGTATCCTGGGAGCATTTTTGGACACATATGTGAGATGATGGTTGATACTTTATTAATTATTTGGTTGATAACTGCTTAAAAGAATTAAAAAGTCCCTATTTTGCCAAACTTGTCTTCTCAGCTGCCAGGGGAGTTCCACTTGGAAGTGTAAACTACTGGTTCAGCTCTCCAGGACTGTACGTAGTTACTGGGCAGGGGGGCATGATGTGCTCCCAACAGATGCCTTGTCCAGGTAAGGAGTGGCAGGGAAGTTCTCCTTGGGTGGTGGAAAAATATGCCAAGGGCTCAAAGATCCATTCATTGCTAGTTTGCCTGCAACTCTGCTATAGGAGAAAGAGGAGACATTTAGAGAATTGGAAATGGAGTCCATGACTTCATTTCTAGACTGAAGCCCCATGGCAGGTCAGCAATGACTGAGCTTCAGTTTGAGGCTTACTTTTAACTGTAATGTACACATACGGAGCAGACATGGGCGACTCCTGCTAGCAGGAACCATCACTTCCTACTTATAGCCTGCATCAAAAAAGGTGCTCTTCCCCACTGACCCCTTCCCATCTCACACAAGTATAGCCATCATGCTCATGCCAGGCCCTTCAGCCTCACTGAGGACTCCAGCTTCATGCCCTGTGTCCTTTAACAGTTGTGCCTGTCCCCAGTGGTTCTCAAATGTGGTCCACAGCCTATAGGTGGGCCACAAAGGGTCTCCTAACAGGCCGTCAACAGGCCCCAAAAGGTAGTCCTTTCTTGGGTTCTCCTTGGAACATGACATACATGTCTACAGCTTTTAGTTTTGTGTACAACTGATGTCACAAAATTACATCTTTATAGTTGTGTGGTTAAAAATATAATCTAATAATTCTTTTAAATGCATTAGTCTCTGAGAGGTGCCTGGGTGGCTCAGTCAGTTAAGCCTCTGACTCTTGGTTTCAGCTCAGACTGTGATCTCCGGGTCATGAGATCGAGCCCTGTGTCAGGCTCTGCGCTCAGCCGTGACTCTTCTTGAGATTCTTTCCCTCTCCTTCTCCCTCCCCCTTTGCTCCTTCCTCCACTTTCATGCTCTTTCTCTTCTTAATAAAGAAATAAAATCTTTAAAACAAATAAATAAATGCATGTCTCTTAAATTATGTAGAAAACAAAAAATGGAATTACAAGCTATTATTATAAAATATTAGCTTTTGTAATTGCCCAGTGATTCAGCTTTAGTGAGGTCTTTATCCCTATAAAGTTGGCCTTAAGTTATTGTCTGGTGTCCTTTCACTTCACCTTGCAGGACTACCTTAAGCACTTCTTACCCAGTAAGAATGAACTCCTTCAGCTTTTGTGTATCTGGAACATCTTCATTTCTCTCTCTTGAAGGAGTTTTGCCAAATAGAGGATTCTCGTTTGACAGTTTATCTCTGGCCTTTAAAGTTTCTGATGGGAAATCTGCTGATTATCTTACTGAGGATCCCTTGTATGCTTCTCTCTCGCTGCTTTCAAGACTCTCCCTTTGTCTCTGTCTTTTGAAAGTTTAATTAGAATGTATCTCAGTGTTTGTTTCTTTAAGTTAATCTTACTTGAAGTTTATTGAGCTTCTGGATGTTTATATTCATGTTTTCATCAAATTTGAGAAATTTACAGTCACTCTTTGTTCAAATATTTGCTCTGTCCCTTTTTCTTCTCCTCCTGGGACTTCCTTCTGGTCTGCTTGATGGTGTTCCACAGGTCCCTCAAGCTCTGTTACTCTCAAGCCCTGTTCACTCTTCTTCAGTGTTCGGTTTTGTGTGTGTGTGTGTGTTTCCTATTCCTCAACCTCTATTGTTTCCGTCGTCTTATCTTCAAGTTAATGGATTCATTCTTCTGCCTACTCCAATCTGAATTTGAATCCCTATAGTGATTTTTTCATTTCAGTTGCTGTGCTGTTCAGCTCCAGAATTTCTTTTTGACTTCTTGTGAAGTTTTCCACTTCTGCTGGTATTTGTTTGATGCATACATCATTTTCTTGACTTCCTCCACATTTTCCTTTCGTTTTTTAAGAATCTTTAAGACCATTCTTTTAAAGTTTTTTCTAGTTATCTCAAACATAAATGTGGATTACAGGCAAAGTAACTTGACAGCTGTCCACTCATTGACTCAGTTAAACCACTTTGGAAATGTAGCCAAGAAAATAAATAAAGTCCAGGTTTATTGCAATATGAGTTAGAAAATTGGAAATGGGGTACCTGGGTGGTGCAGTTAATTGTCAGACTCGGTTTTGGCTTAGGTGATGATCTCAGGGTCCTGGGATCCGGTCTGTGCTCAGTGTGGAGTCTGCTTAAGACTTTCTCCCTCTCCCCTTCCCTGCTCCTGTGCTTTCTCTTTCTCTCTCTCAAATAAATAAATAAATAAAATCTTAAAAAAAAGAAAGTTAGGGGCGCCTGGGTGGCTCAGTGGGTTAAAGCCTCTGCCTTCGGCTCAGGTCATGATCTCAGGGTCCTGGGATTGAGCCATACATCGGGCTCTCTGCTCAGCAGGGAGCCTGCTTCCTCCTCTCTCTCTCTCTCTCTCTCTGCCTGCCTCTCTGCCTACTTGTGATCTCTGTCTGTCAAATAAATAAATAAAAATTCTTAAAAAAAAAAAAAGAAAGTTGGAAACAACATGCTCTCTTGCAGCAGGGAAATTAAGTAGCACCTATCCATGTAATAAAATGTTGTCTAGCTTTTAATGTATGAAATATGCTAATAATATAAAGAAAATTTTTATAATGTCAAGCAAAAAGAGCCAGATAAAAAAATGTATGGGTGTTATGATTGTGAGTGTATAAAAATATTAACAGATTCTACAAAGAAATACACCAGAATATTAAATTTTTGTATTTGAGAGTGGATTATAGATGACTTTTGAAGTTCATCTTTTCAGGGTGCGTGGGTGGCTCAGTTGCTAAGCCTCTGGCTTTAGCTCAGGTCATGATCCCAGGGTCCTGGGATTGAGCCCCGCCTGCTTCTCCCTCTGCCACTCCCCCGCTTGTGTTCCCTCTCTCACTGTGTCTCTCTCTGTCAAATAAATAAATAAAATATTTAAAAAAAATAAAGTTCATCTTTATTTTCTAAATACATACCCCTCATTCAGCATGTATTGCTTTCTTCATACTCAAACAAAATTTATTAAATAAAATATATCTTTGAGCACAACTATAAGTAATGTAGAGATATAATCGTAAGGTTATTTTCATGTTAACTTGAACCCCTCCAAAACAGGAAATGATAAAGCCTTCATCCAGTGGTGGCTGAAGGAGCTGGCTTTAGCATTATTCTGCCCGAATTCTTTTCCTGTGTCAGTTCGCTTCTTCTTCCTTCTTACCTATTCCTTGTCCACTCTAAAAAATGAGTAACTGATTTTTTTTTTTTCCTTCTCAGCCTACCCATTTGTTGTCTATGGAACCCCACAGGCAGGATATGGACCCGCACAGGCGGGATACGCACCCGCACAGGCGGGATACGGACCCTCACCAGGGGTGTATGGAACCCCACAGGTGGGATATGGAACCCCACAAGCAGTATACGTGCCCCCGCCTGCGGGATACAGACCCCCATCTGGAGTATATGGAACACCCCCTGCACGATACGGATCCCTACCAGCTGGAAATGAAGCTTCACTGGCCGGAAATGAAAACCCACCCGCTGCAAATGAAGCCTTGCCTCCGGCATATGGAATTTCACCTGTTGGAACTACAGCTGGGTCTAGCAGATTTATGGCAGCCCAGCCTGCTGGGTATGAGCCTTCTCTTCCCCCTCCTTCATCTTCTGAGAGCCATCTACAATCTTTTAGGAAATAACCATTGAAGATTCACCAAGCAAACTGGCACTCAAAAACCGAAGTCAGGATAAGAAGGCGGACTCGGGTATGTGATTGAAGGCATGTGTGAAGTACCGTGGCACCCTGAGGGAGGGCAGTCTTAGGGGAAGGATAAAGCTGTACTTCCACGCCTAGACTTTAGAAGCTGGGTCAACTCTTGATTAGATGGGCCAGAGGAGAAGTAGAATTAGAGCTAATTCCCTGATAATTTGGTTGACATTGGGCTGCATTTTTTAACATATGTGAGGGTGGAAAAATCTTCCTGCCTTTCTCCTCTACCCCACTCAAGAAACATTTATTATGCTGTTTGCCAGGCCCTAAAATATGTTAGAATTATCAAGTTGAACACAGCATTATTTATATTATTGAAAGGATGGAACAACCTAAATTTCCAATAGTGAGAGAGAATTTCATAAATTATGGTACATCCATATAGTGGAATATTATGTGGCCACTGAAAATGATATCTGGATGTAGGAAAAACCTTCTTTAAGATAAAAAACAATGGGACCACCTGGGTGGCTCAGTGGGTTAAGTCTCTGCCTTCGGCTCAGGTCATGGTCTCAGGGTCCTGGGATCGAGCCCCACATCAGGCTCTCTGCTCAGCGGGGAGCCTGCTTCCCCCCTCTCTCTGCCTGCCTCTCTGCCTACTTGTGATCTCTCTGTCATATAAATAAATAAAATTTTTAAAAAAGAGATCAAAAACAATGAAACAATATAGGAAAACAGTGATAAGGTTGATGATATCAAAATTTGGGACTTCCATATGACCAAAATTAAAAGCTAGGAAATAGAATAAGAGAAAGCTAATCTCCAAAATGTATGTTAAACAAATAATTTATAGTCAGAATATATGAAGAAGTGGACCTCACTTCAAATTCACCTGGTACAAGGGCCCCTGGGTGGCTCAGTTAGGCATTTGACTCTTGGTTTCGGCTCAGGTCATGATCTCAGGGTTATGAGATCAAGCCCCCCCATCCTACACCAAGTCAGACTCTGCACTCAGAACTTTTTGATGACAAGTCAATCAAAAAGAAAAAATGGACAAAAGATGTAAATTCCCAATTAACTGAGGCAATAGAGTGGCTCAGAAACATTTGAAAAGATGTTTATTCAACTTGACTAGTGTTAGGAAAATGCAACATAGCATGAGAACTTTATCTACAAAGATTTACAAATATTGAAAAGATTGAAAAACTTAAGTGTTGAGAAGGAACACGTGGGGGAAAGGTTATTTGATACAAAACTAGTGAGAGTGTAAATTGGTATGAATTTTTAGAAGGAAATTTGGCAGTACCTTTTAAAAGTTAAAAGGTACCTACTCTCCAGTTAGTAGTTTCACTTCTTAGTATCTGTTCCTGAGAAATGTTGCCTTTGTGACTTGAATACCATGCTGGCAATGCCACTGGCAATGTCATTTTCCAAAATAGCCAATTCTTGACAAATTTCCAAATAAAAGATTTAGTTTTTCCTTGATTTACACAGTGGTTGAATTCCAGAGAAGTTCTGTATGTATTAAAATCATGTGAAACAGGGTTAGGATCCAGGCTTAAATGATTACAAGCCCATGTTTCACCTGTATCAATGGCCAGAGATGCATTTGTTTGTTGTGAGGAACTGCCCTGTACTTTTCAGGATGTCTGGTATGCTTGACCTCTCACCTAGTGAATACCAACTGTGGCCTCTAACTGTGATAACCAGAAATGCCCCCACTTATGCCATAATTGCCCCCTGGGGGTCAATGCCTTCCCTGCTGAGAACTCATTCTAGACTATTCCAAGGTTTTCAGCCTCTTAAGAGCTCACTGTTCCCCCTACTTTGACCAACTCCCTGATTTAATTGGCCTTTTCTTGCTTGCTTTCAGGTCATCAAGCCACCTAAAAATGGTGTCTTAAAAATATTATGTCAAGTGTTTTTAAATACATAGCAGAAGGGTTTCAGGAACTGTAGTGCACAATATTACCAGAATCAGAAGACATTTAAATCATATATTTTTTTCTCTGTATATTTTGTATGTAGCTGAAAACATGTTGTACATATAGTTTCATCTGATACTTTATATTTTCATAGGGTGTTTTTAACGGCTTTGAGGTATAATTGATACATTAAAAATTGTATATATTTAATGTATTTTTTTTATTTTTTAAAGATTTTATTTATTTATTTATTTATTTGTCAGAGAGAGAGAGAGAGAGAGAGAGAGAGCGAGCGAGCACAGGCAGACAGAGTGGCAGGCAGAGGCAGAGGGAGAAGCAGGCTCCCCACAGAACAAGGAGCCCGATGCGGGACTCGATCCCAGGACGCTGGGATCATGACCTGAGCCGAAGGCAGCGGCTTAATCAACTGAGCCACCCAGGCGTCCCATATTTAATGTATTTTTTAAAAAGATTTTATTTATTTATTTGACAGCACAGTAGGGGAAGCAGCAGGCAGAGGGAGAGGGAGAAGCAGGCTCCTGGGAGCCCTACACAGGGCTTGACGCCAGGACCTAGGGATCGTGACCTGAGCCGAAGTCAGCTGCTTAATGACTGAGCCACCCAGGAGCTCCTTAATGTATAGTTTAATGAGTTTCATAGGCTTTTAAGAATTCTTCATAATATTGTTAGTGGTTACATGATATTCTGACAGGGTTGCACCATTACATATTTTCTCGATCCTTATTTTAAGATATTTTAGTTGTTTCCAGGTTTTTGCCATTACAAACAACATTGCAATTAACTTCTCTTATATAGAGCTTTTTAAAAAACTCTTGGATTATTTCCTTAAAAGAGGTTAGAGTTACTGATTGATCTTCATTGTAACAATTAGGAAACCAGATGCTCCTGTGTTGCCAAGGACAGTCTTTCCTAAGGAAGTGGTGGGTGTTAATAGGTCTTAAGTGAAAAGGGGGGTTATGGAGTCATATATATTTGAAAAAGCCAGGTGAACAGGTTTCTTTACTTTATGATTTCTTAGCACCCTGAATATACTAATGAACATAAATCCCTTAGAGGGAGAGAATTTCAAAATATACATATTTTTAAAAAAAATTTTTTTAAAGATTTTATTTATTTATTTGACAGAGAGAGAGACCACAAGTAGGCAGAGAGGCAGGCAGGGAGAGGGGGAAGCAGGCTCCCCACCAAGCAGAGAGCCCGTTGTGGGGCTTGATCCCAGGACCCTGAGATCATAAGCTGAGGCAAAGGCAGAGGCTTAACCCACTGAGCCACCCAGGCGCCCCTATACATATTTTTTCAAAATTATTTGACCTTAGACTATTTTATTCACTAAACATCTTGGAAAAACTATTACTCAGTGGAACAAACATTGGGAAACACTTTCTGGAATGAGGGGATATTAGAATTAAAGTCCTGTAAGTCTCTGGAATATGCTAGCCCTTGAAACTCTTTCCAGCAATGAGACAAGTCAAGGACCATTCTTTCCCTTTCAAGAAAAAGAGTTTCATGTCCAGTTTGTAGACAGCAGGGGATCTTCTTGAAGAAGGCAAATGTTGATATAGAAAGTAGCTCCGGATTCCTCTCAGAAATTACTGGCATAGAGTCATGGGTCTAAGAAGCTGGCGTGTCAGTAGCACAAGGGGTTGACAGTATGCGCAGACAACTGTCATGAAGGGAAGAAGTAAAAAGGGAAACCGTCGGTATAACCCTTTTCTAAAGGTTCCAAATAGATAACTTAGATCATATGGATCTTAAATGTGGGTCACAGGTTCCAGATCTTTCTCTTAAAATCTTTTTGAGGAAAGTGATAAGGATGTTTTTTTTTCCTTTTTCTTTCAGGAGTTTCTTCTTTTCTCACTTCTAAACCTCTCTGCATGGGCAGAAGTGACAAGATGAACAGGGAGAGATTCAACAAACCAGAGCAGGAATAGGGTTTCCCTCATTCAGCTTCTCGGTTTCTGCTGGAATGTGATGGTGAGTTGGGAATAGGGTGAAGGGGTGAGACCTCTTTTATGCCGGGATATTTCTCTAAATAACCAATGTCTGGCAGACACATTCTGGGCTTAGAATTCTAAGAGAGTAGCAACTAGAGTTTGTCTTCTGCTCTTCATTCTAGGTGGGTTTTTAAATTTTTATTTATTTATCTTTATTTTTTATTTTTTTAAGATTATTTATTTATTTATTATTTGAGAGAGAGAATGATAGAGCATGAGAGAGGTGGAGGGTCAGAGGGAGAAGCAGACTACTTACAGAGCAGGGAGCCTGATGTGGGACTCGATCCTGGGACTCCAGGATCATGACCTGAGCCAAAGGCAGTTGCTTAACCAACTGAGCCACCCAGGTCCCCTAGGTGGGTTTTTTTTTTTAAAGAAAAGATGGATTTATTTGAGAGAGAGAGCATGCGTGAGTGGGAGGAGGGGCCGAGGGGAGGAATCCTCAAGCAGGCTCCTCGCTGAGTGCAGAGTCTGACTTGGTGTGGGTTGGGGGGCCTTGATCTCATAACCCTGAGATCATGACCTGAGCCGAAACCAAGAGTCAAATGCCTAACTGAGCCACCCAGGGGCCCCTGTACCAGGTGAATTTGAAGTGAGGTCCAGTGACCTAGAAGGATTAGTAAGTCCAAGTCTCCTGAAGGTGGAATTCCATAATGTTCTCCCCTGCAAAGGGAACCTGTTCACCTGTTTCACCAGGCTGCCTGAGTACAACCAAAGGTTGTGATTGTATAGAGATGGGACCAAGCAGAGCCACAGTTTGGATCCACTTGGGGCTATGTGACAGACCTACTACTTTTAGCTCCTACTACCTGGTGCAGCTGTTCCCCCAAAGACTCAGAGTCTTTCTATGAGAAGCACATCCTGGGTTCTCTGCTTAGCAGGGAGCCTATTCCCCCTCTCTCTCTGCCTGCCTCTCTGGCTGCTTGTGATCTCTCTCTCTCTGTCAAATAAATAAATAAAATCTTAAAAAAAAAAAAAAAAAAGCACATCCTATTGAGAGAGCTTTGGGTCCTGTGTATGCAAAGGGATCTGATTTTGCGCCGCCTATCATAAGTCCCGAGAGAGTTCAGCTAGGCCTGTTATGTGCTGAAAGCACTAACGCTGGGCCATTCAGCTCCCCACTGACATTTTTTTAAAGTTTTTTTTTTAATTTATTTGAGAGAGAGAGAGAGAGTGCACAAGTTGGGAAGAGGCAGAGAGGGAAAAGCAGACTCCCTGCTGAGCAAGGAGCCCAACATAGGGCTGGTAGGGCTGATCCCAGGATCCTGAGATCATGACCTGAGCCCAAGGCGGACGCTTAACGGACTGAACTACCCGGACACCCCTCCACTGACATTTTGGATGCTTCCTTCCTGACTCACTCCCTGAGCTGTGGATTCTTTCTTCTTCCTCTCTCTTCCCTAGCTGCAATACAGAAACTACTCTTGCTTTCTATACTTTGTCTCCTCATTTCCTATTAGAAATACAAAGGGAAAGGAAAAAGGCCTTTTATCTCTGCACTATCTGCTAGTGGACCCACAAAATAAGCATCTAAATATTCTCTCTTTTTTTTAAGATTTTATTTATTTATCTGACAGAGAGAGACAGCGAGAGCCCGGAACACAAGCAAGGGAAGTGGGAGATGGAAAGCAGACTTCCCACCAAGCAGGGAGCCTGAAGCAGGGCTCATTCTCAGGACCTTGGGATCATGATGCAAACTGAAGGCAACTGCTTAACCACTGAGTCACCCAGGCGCCGCCTAAATAGTCTTTTTCCTGGATGAGTGGATGCTTGTTAGCCTGCTGCTGCAGAGCCTTCTGGCTTGACTGTCCTGTGGAATCAAGGGGAAAATGTAGAGTGGATGGGATTTTCCAATCCATAGATTAATATATGCAGGAAATATTGCATGTCTTTGTTATCCCTTAATTTAGTTCTGTTATCAAGATCCCCCCCACCATCTGCCTTGCTGGTGGATTCCCCCAAACTTCTGAGATTATGCAAAGTTATCCAGATCTCATGCGGCATCAAGACTCCAGGAAGCTCCTTCCAGGCATCAGGTTACTTCTGAAAGAGCTACTGCCCAGTCCTGGTCCCATTAAGTCTGATAGCTCGTTTGTTCCCTCATGTCCCTGGAATCTTGGGTGGGGCCTGGCAGCTGGGTGTCAGAGGTCCAACTCCATGTACCATGTCACCCTGAGCCCTGGGGAGCAGGACTCCAGTGCCTCTCCTGGAGAGGCTCCAGTTCTTTCCCAACCTCTCAGATTCTCCAGCACCCCCATCCCTTCTACTTTTTTTTTTTATTTACATAACAGATATTTATTAGTTACTACTCAGTGCTATACTGTGTATCCCTAGAGTAGGTTTGACTATATCCCTTCTACTTCTTGAGCAGCCGTTATAATCCTAATCTCGGGATTTGGGTTTCCACAGAAGATACTAGAGAGCCTTTGCCTTTATGCTGACTTGGCTTTTCTCGCCCACTGCCTGGCTGCTTGCTTGAAATCATGTATGTGTGACTATGTATAGGATGTAAAGACCCAATTCAAATTCATAGTGCACAGGTGCCCTAGCCATCTGGTAGAAAGTACAACATGTGGCATCCATCCCAACCTTTACCTGGAGTGCCTTTAGGAGAGGGAGATAGTGTGGCACTCTCGACCATGGACTGCTGGAGGATAAACTTTTTGAAGATTCTTAAATGGCCCAAGAAGAAGGGATTCAGTCTAAGGGAGAGGGTCTATAGATTCGACCAGCCATTTGATTAGCTATGCATTTAGGAGCTAAGGTTTAAAAATTTTGTATAACATTTAGTAATGAGCATTTATTATTAAAAATAAAACAGGTTTTTAATTGAACTGAGTGTTAATAAGTAGCTACTAATATTGACCACAGTTGTTAAATTCCTTTTAAGGTCTAAATAGTCATTTGACAAATCATTTGACAAATCTCTAGCCTCAAAGCCACCGGGGCTAGATTTTTGCGTTGTGAGAAAAAGCAGGGACACTTTCATCCTCCATCTCCGAGAGAGGTAACAGTCATCTCCTGAGTTTGGTGAGAAGTTACCAGAATGTGCCTTGCTCTCCTCTTTCACCATGTATGCGTTTAGAATGCTTTCTACCTACCCTCTCCTGCTGCAATACTATGATAATTCTGCCTGTCTGGCGAAGTTCTGTTCATCTGCTCAGTCCCAACTCAAAGGCTCTATGAAACCTTCCTGAACTTCTCAACCAAATTCAGATGTTATTTCTTCTTCTGTCCCACTCTGTTTTGTGCATGACTCTATTAGAGAGCACTTACAGAGTAAATTGTCATTGCTGGTTTATGTCTGTCTCTGCCCTGAACTGTGAGTTCTCTGAGGACATTTATTGGGCCATTACTCCTAGTGCTGTAGAGTGGGGACAAAGTTGTTTAAAATATAGTCCCTGTCTTCTAAGAACTTACTGATCAGCGCTTTAGGGCAAAAAGGGGACTAGTTGTCAGGCAATTGTTTGCCTAACTCTGCCACTCTTCTGGAGGATTCAGGGAAAAGAATTTCTGGTTATTGTTTTAGTATAGGTTTTATTATTATTTAGGTATGGTAAGGCCAACGGATCAAGAGACAGCTGCCATTGAGAAGATAATTTGTTACACTTACAGATGCAAAGGCAGTGGCATGCCACGCCACGGGCGCCACTAAGGAAAGCACCAGGGGTGAGGGGAAACTGTACCAGAGTCTTTACTGTCGTTTCCATGGGAAGGAATAGGCGAGGCAGGGTAAGCAGGTTTAGGACTGCATAGTTTGAGTAATTTCAGTGGGCTCAGGGGCAGAGAGGCTGTCCCTGTTTGTCCAGTACCAGGCCCAGGGACGGTTAGAGCAGGTAGAGCCTCATAAAAGAGGTGGTTGGGGGAATGGCTCCAGAATGGTTTGCTTCCTTTTGAAAGGCACGTTTTCCGGCAGCTTGTTTACCGTCTTTAGAAACTGGCTAACCTTGAGAGGGGCAGCCCCTTTAGGGGTAGCAAGTCCCCAGATGTCCAAGAATCAGACTACAGAAAATAAAAGAAATGATTAATACAGTGATAAAACTAGGTCCCTGGCCTTCCTCAATGGGTTCCCTAACGCTGGGTGGAATCTCTCAAAAAAACAGGGTGAAAAGTTCTTTCTTCTGAGTACTCCCCTTCCAGAGTAATTACCCTTCTGCTGAGCTTGCATTGTTTCTGGTGAAAACCTGTGCCAAACCTGTTGGGATTGCTTGCGTGCCCATCTCCTCCATGACCTGTGAGCTCCTTGAGAACAGAGCCCGTGTCACATTGCAGGGACACTTAGCAGAAGGCGCTGCACAGAGTGGGTGTCCAGTAAACATTTGTTGAGGGAATAAAGATGTGAAAAATTGTGTTTCTTGATTCATCATGTACACACACATCACATATATACACTGCTAAGTTCTGGCCACCAGTTGAAGATTATAATTTGCAGGATGAGTTTTTTTTTTGGCAGGCTGTTAGAGAGGATTAGAATTTCAGATTTTAGAGAAAACTGTCCCTTCTCTGTCTGCTTGAGTTGAACAGTCCTGAAGGCGTGGTTATGTTTCACCTCTTCCTACCTCACAGCCATGGTTTATATGGTTCCTACTGGCCAAAACCACTGCTGGCAAGGTGGTCCCATAGAACTTACCTGGTGTCAAAGGTCTTTGGAAGTGAATTAATGGTCATTACTAAAGTTGAGTGCCTGGCAATGTGCTAAGGCACTTCATAAGCATGTCTCACTTCATCCCCACAGTAATTCAGTGAGGTGCGGACTGTTCATTTCCTCATTTTACAGCTAAGCACACTAAAGCTTGGTGACCTCAGGAAACCAAAGCAGCCACACCGAACATGAACTCAGGCTGAACATGAACTCCAGAGCCTGTGACCCTAACCCCTGACTGAGGAGCCCACCTCCTAGCATCATCCTCTTTTCATCCCACAGGTGCCAGCAGTAGGAGGTGTTTCCTTGCATGTGGTACCTCGATCCTCTCCGCACATCTGTGAGGTCCTGGTAAGCTCGGAGTCCCTTCCTGGTTGTGGGCTTACCATCCCTGGTGGTCGGAGGGCATCCGGTATGGTCTAGTAGGTCAAAGAGGGCTCAGATTTCTCACAGGGCCAGAAGATGTGTTCTAGATCCTCTGCTGCCATGTAACTGGGGTATGGGGGTTGGGGAGCCCAAGGCTAGCTGCCCTCAAGTCGGCTAGGTTGGTGCAGGAAAAAGGGAATCCTGAAATCTTTGTTTTTTTCTTGGTCTCTTGCCCTCATCACAGGCCTGCATCAGTGGCCTTAGTGATGCCCCTGAGTGAAGAGTATGTAGAACAGACTGGAGGTGAAGAGTTTGAGACAGGCAGTAATTATGTCAGATGGCTGGCCCATTTCTGAACTAAGCAAGCACGCTGCTAGGCACTTTACAGGCATAACCTAGCAGGCTGAGTACTGGACTCCAGTCTTACAGTCTGAGGAACTGGGGCAGAGAGGGAAGCAAACTGCCTAAAGCACACAGCTGGCTAGTAAATGACAGGGTGGGATCTGCACTAGGTTTTGCTTCTCATTTGCACGCACTCTTTTATTGAGTTGCCTTTTGTGTTCCATCTCTGTGCACTTGGGATATCAGTGACCAGACAGAAGTCCCTGCTCTTACGGAGCGTACATTGTAGTGATACTGAGATACAGTCAATACATTAGTTATTGATACAACTGGGCATTTCCTACTCAAACTGCAGGAGAAGCAAAGACAGAAGTTGGTAAGGGTTATAGAAAAGTAGAGAGCGAGGTGTGGGAGATTGGGAATGCCAGGGGGTGGCAGAGGGAGCGGACTTTTGCGGAACCTTGTTGAGTAGGTAATGTCTGAGTGGAGACTGGAAGGATGAAGGAGGTGAGGGAGCTAGCCACGCATATGCCTGCGGTAGAGTGTTCTAGACAGAGGAAACAGCTAGTGTAGAGGCAGCTTAATTCCAGGGTGACTCAAGACATAGATGAATGTGAGAACTCTTAAGGAAGGAAAATGCTTGAAAACAGATTGCAAACCAACTAGAGAGAGAGAGCGAGATCTGAACCAGTCCACGTAATACAGCTTGGGGATGGAGACTGATTTCTAGATTCTCGTTAGAAAACAGGCCTTCTTCCTCCTGCCTATGTCCTGAGGAGAAAAAAGAAGCTAACGTAACCGAAGAGGCGGGAGTCACTCTGGCTTTACATCCTTGATTAAAGTCTGCTGTCGCAACACCTCTGCCGTGCCCTTGGTCTCTCTGTTCCTGAGAGCGTCTGTGATACGCACTGCCTGTTGCTGTCCCGCGGGACCACCCGTAGGTAGCTCGGACATGCCTGGACTCTTAGATTCCTGGCTGGGCTCTGCACTTGTCTTGCTTCAACGGTTCATTGTCTGGTTCCGAGACAGATGCATCTTCTTAGTGCTGATGTCTCTGAATCCCCTGGATGGAGTACTTGCCCAAATCGGGGAAGCCTGCCCTCTGACTCTCCACAGAGAGGAGGACCGCGATCAATTGTTGCGAGAGCTGTGGGCTGACCGCGTTCACTGTGTTGCCCAATATTGTGTGCTCGGCCTCCCAAGGATCAGTTCAGGTCAAGGCCCTACTGAGGCAGCTTTACGCCAGCCCTGTGCTCTGAGGGATCTGACGTGCCCGGATCGGAGGCTACACAGACTGCTCCAGAGAGAGAGAGTTTTACTGTGTTTTACAAGTTTCCACCCTGTGCTGGACCCCACCCACCCATGACCTCTAGACTGGTAGCAGATGAGGACTCCACCTCCGTGTGGTCTCCGTGGGGAGGTTGTCGGGCTCTCTCTCAGCTTGCTCTGATGGTCTTAATTTCCTTGGTCCTCATACCTCTGTTTGGGCATTGATGCACCTCAGTTTGGGACTATTTTAGAAATATTTCCACTTGAGGGGCGCCTGGGTGGCTCAGTGGGTTAAAGCCTCTGCTTTCGGCTCAGGTCATGATCCCAGGGTCCTGGGATCGAGCCCCGCATCGGGCTCTCTGCTCAGCAGGGAGCCTGCTTCCTCCTCTCCCTGCCTGCCTCTCTGCCTACTTGTGATCTTTGTCTGTCGAATAAACAAATAAAATCTTTAAAAAAACTTTTTTTCAAGGGGGCCTGACATTTTTGTGAGTGTTGACTCGAGGAGTCCTGCCAAGACCCCTACAGTAAAGAGTGAAGAAAAATCCTTTTGTGCTTCCAGCAGGAAGAATAGAAAGTTAGCTATATTAAAAACACACCCAGAGCATTATGTTCTCCTTAACATGGACTGCCCTCAAGAGAAAATTCTTAACTAGAGCCTAACTGACCCAGGGAAGGGAAACACCCAAGGCCAGCACTTCAGCCTTTCTGCCTTAACTAAGGGGGTGGGGAAAACCCAGGGACTGAGAAGCACTTATGGAGGTCAAAGCCCACGGGCTCATTGAAAGACTGACACCTAATCATAGGACTGTAGGATGCTTCCCTTCCCCCAACACCATACCGCCACATCAGTAGAGCCTCTGAGTAATAACAAGATTGCATATGAAAAAATGGCACATCTCAGACCTTATTTAAGATGTCTCTAGGGAAATACAAAGACAACGGGGGAGGTAAAAATAAGAACACCAGAGGAAATTCAACTCTGACAACCTTTGGTTATAGTAAACAGTGAACACCGACTAGCTCCAAACCAGATAAACGTAAGGTCGCACACTTGAGGCCTATTTTCTTCCATCTCTTTTACAAAGTATATCATGTCTGGCTTTCAGCATAAAACTGCAAGTCATACCAAAAGACAAAAAACCACAACTTGGACAGAGCTATCATCAGAACCAGACTCATAAATGGCAAAGATGTTGCAATTATCAGAGGGAATTTAAAACAACTGATTAGTAGGCTAAGAGCTTTAATGGAAAAAATAGACAACATTCAAGAACAGATGGAAATTCCAAGAAACAATCAAAGGAAATGCTAGAAACAAAACAAACAAAACATTGTAACAGAAATGAAGCATACCTTTGATGAGGTCATCACTGAACTGGACATGGCCAAGGAAAGAATCAATGAGTTTGAACATATGTCACTAGTAATCTCCAAAACTGAAAAGAGAAAGGAATGAAAAATATGGAGCAAAACACCCAAGAACTGTGGGACAATTACAAAATGTTTAGCATACATGTAAAGAAGAAAAAAGATAGAAACAAAAGAAATGACTGAGAATTTTCCAAAATTAATGACAGAAAAGATACCACAAATCTAGGAATCTTAAAGGATACTTAAAAGGATAAATACCAAAAAAATCTACAATTGGGCATATCATATTGAATTGGAGAAAAAAAACAAAACAACTGAAGACAAAGGGAAAATATTGAACGAAGCCAGAAGGGGAAAAGCTTACCTGTAAAGGAACGAGGATAAGAATTACATCAGACTTCTCTTCAGAAACCATACCAGTAAAAAAAGAGTGCAGTGTAATATTTAAAACATTCAAAAAAAAATAATGCCGAATTCTATATTCAGTAAAATTATCCTTCAAAAATAAAGAAGAAATACTTTCTCAAAGAAAAATTGAGGGAATTTGTCACCAACAGAGCTACCTTGCAATAAATGTTAGAAGAAGCTTTTAGAGAGAAAGAAAATGATATACATTAGAAATTTGGATGTACATACAGAAACGAAGAGTGCTAGAGAAGGAATAAATGAAGGTAAAATGAAATCCTTTAGTCTTCTTAACTGACAGATAACAGTTTGTTCAAAGTATTAATAAGAACAACAACGTATGCAGTATTATAGCTTATGGATAAGTGAAATGAATGATGGCAATGTTATAAGGAGGAGTTGGTATTTGCTCTGTGAAGCAGTATAATGCTACGTGAAAGAGGACTTGGATTAGTAGTAAATGGGTATGGCAAACTCTAGAGGAACCACTTTAAAAAGTTAGAAAAAAATAGTATTAATGATATTGCAAGAGAGAGAAAATGGAATCACATAAAATGCTTCATTAAAACCAAAAAAGGCAGAAAAAGTATAGAAAGCAAAAAAAAATTAAGAAAGATGAACTCGGACAATGGATGGAGGACAGTAAAAAACATAATATATATTGATCCGATGCTATCAATAATCATTTTGAATACTAACACCTTAATACACAAAAGACAGAGACTGTCAGAGTGGATTAAAAAAACAAAACCCAACTATATATTGGCTACAAGAAACCCACTATAAGTATAAAGACACAGATAGATTAAGAGGAAAGGGATAGAAAAAGTTTTGGGGTTTAGTTGCACAACTATGTGAATATTTAACACCATTGAACTGTACACTTAAAAATGGTTGAGATGGTAAATTTTATGTGTATTTTACCACAAGTTTTTTAAAAAGAAAAAAGAAGGGTGCCTGGGTGGCTCAGTGGGTTAAAGCCTCTGCACTTGGCTCAGGTCATGATCCCAGGGTCCTGGGATCAAACCCCACATCAGGCTCTCTGCTCCATGGGGAGCCTGCTTCCTCCTCTCCCTCTGCCTGCCTCTCTGCCTACTTGTGATCTCTGTCTGTCAAATGAATAAATAAAACCTTTTAAAAAATAAAAAGAGAGAAAAAAAAGAAAAAAGGATGGAGTAAGATATACTTTGCTAACACAAACCAAAAGAAAACCAGGTAGCCATACTAATTTCAAACAAAGCTGACTTCAGAGCAAAGAAATTTATCTGTGAGAAGGAGGGTCATTATATAATGGTAAAAGGGTTAATTCTCCAAGAAGATATAACAATCCTTAATACAAAATTACCTGACAGAGGACCAAAATATATGAGACAAAAACAGAACTATAAGGAGAAATAGATAAATCCACTAATACAGTTGGAGAATTCAACACCCCTGTATTACTGACAGATCCAGCAGGCAGAAAATCAGGATGTAGTTGAACTAAACAAGCACTATCAAATGACTAGATCTAATTGATAGAGAATACTTCACAAGTAATAACAGAATATGCATTCTACTCAAGCTCACATGGAGCATTCACCTAGACCACATTCTGGGACGCAAAACACAACAAATCAAAAAAGTATAGAAATCATACAAAGTATACTCTCAAACTGAAATGAAATTAAACACGTCAAGAAGAGAAAGATAGGGGGGAATCCCCCAATGTTTGAAGGTTAAACAACATACTTCTAAATAACACATGGGTCAAAGAGATCCCAAAAAAGTAAAAAAAAATTACATATATATGTACATATGTAAACATGTATATATATATATATATATATATATATATATAATTTTAAAGATTTGTTTATTTGAGAGAGAGAATCCTTAAGCAGACTCCTCCCTGAGTGCGGAGCCCAATGTGGGACTTGATCCCAGAACCCCGAGACTATGACTTGAGCTAAAACCAAGAGCCAGCTGCTTAACTGACTGAGCCATCCAGGCACCCCAAAGTCAAAATATATTTGAACCAAATTAAGCTCAATACAACTTATCAAAACTGTGGGATGTAGTAAAAGATCTAATATCAGTAATCTCAGCTTTTACCTTAGGATACTAGAGAAAAACCAGTTTAAATCTAAAGTAAACAGAAGAAAAGAAATTAAAACAGAAATCAATGGAATTGAAAAGAGAGTCAGTAGAGAAAAAAACAAAATTGGTTCTTTGAAGAAAATCAATAAAATTGTTAGCCTCTAGCTTGGTTAACTAAGAAAAAAGAAGACAAATTTCTAATATCAGAAATGAAAAGGGGGGGGTGGACAAAATGGGGGAAGGGGAAAGGAAATACAGGTCTCCAGTTACAGAATGAGTAAGTCAGGAGAAAAAAAGCAGAGCATAAGGGTGGGGTGCCTGGGTGGCTCTGTGAGTTAGGGATCTGCCTTCAGCTCGGGTCATGATCCTGGAGTCCTGGGATGGAGCCCCGCATTGAGGTCCTTGCTTGTGGGGAGCCTGCTTCTCCCTCTCCTCCCCACTTGTGCTCTCTCTTTCCCTCTCAAAAAAAAAAAACAAAAACAAAAACAAAAAAACCTCCAAAAATATTAAAATAAAAAGCAGAGCATAAAGAACAGTCAATGATATTGTAATAATGATGTAATGGGACAGAAGGTAACTATATTGGCCAACATGGAGTAGTATATAAACTTGTCAAATCACTAAGTTATATACCTGAAACGAATGTAATGTGTGTCAGCGGTACTCAAAAAAATAGAGTAACTAAAAAAAAAATGTGGAGCAATCACTACTGATCCCATAGACATTAAAAGGATAATAAAGAATATTATAAATACGTCTATGCCCACAAATTTGTTAACCTAGATGAAAGGGACCAATCTATCAAAACAGTCTACCAAAAGGCATAGTCTACCAATCTATACAATCTACAAAACTCACAAAGAAAAATAGAACATTTGAATAGGGCTTTATCTATTAAATAAATTGAGTCTATAATTAATAGCCTTCCAGAAAAGAAAGCACTAGGCCCAGATGGGTTAACTGGTATATGGTACCAAACATTTAAGGAAGAACAATATTTTCTATTCCAGAAATAGAAACAGATGGTATACTTTTTAAATCATTCTATGCAACCAGCATTAACCTTCTATCCAAACCAGATAGATACTACAAGGAGACTACAAATTAATATCTCTCATAAACATGGATGCAAAGATCCTCAAAAAAATTACCAAGATGAATTCAACAATATGTAAAAAAGAATTATACACCATGACTGAGTGGAATTTATTCCGGATATGGAGGTCTGATTTTTAAAAAAGATTTTACTTATTTATTTGACAGGAGGGAGAGAAAGAGATCACAAGCAGGCAGGCAGAGAGAGGAGGAAGTGCTCCCTGCCGAGCAGAGAGCCCAATGCAGGGCTCGATCCCAGGACCCTGAGATCATGACCTGAGCCGAAGGCAGAGGCTTAACCCTCTAAGCCACCCAGGAGCCCTGGATTGCTGATTGAATATTTAAAAATTAATTAATGTAATCCATCATATCAATGAACTAAAAAATGTATGATTATATCAGTAAATGCAGAAAAAGCATTTGACAAAATCCAACACTCATTCATGATATAATAGCTCAGTAAACCAGGATTAGAGAGAACTTGTCAACTTGATAAAGAACATTTACCAAAAAACCTATAGCTAGGGGTGCCTGGGTGGCTCAGTTAGGCATCCAACTCTTGATCTCAGCTCAGGTTATGATCTTGGGGTTATAAGACTGAGCCTCACGTCAGGCTCTATGCTGGGTGTGGAGTCTGCTTGAGATTCTCTCTCCCTCTCCTTCCCCTCTCCCCTCTCAAAAAAGAAAACAAAACAAAAAACCTACAGCTAACATCAAACTCAGCAATGAACAACTAGATGCTTTTCTGCCAAGCTCAGAAGGAAGGAAAGGCTGTCCCCTCACCACCAGGGCTGCTACTGCAAGCCCTGGATAATGCAATAAGATAAGAGAAAGAAATAAAAGATATACAGATTGGGAAGGAAGAAATAAAACTCTGTTTCCAGATGACATGATTATCTATGTAGAAAATCTGAAAGAATTGACCAGAAAACCAAAACCAAACCAAACCAAACCCTCCTGAAATTAAGTGATTGTAGCAAAGTTGCAGGATACAAGATTAATATACAAGTCAGTTGTTATCTTATATACCAGTGGTAAATTATTGGAATTTGAAATTTAAAACACAATCCCATTGGGGGGTGCCTGGGTGGCTTTAGTTGGTTGAATGGTTGACTCCTGATTTCTACTTAGGTCATGATCTCAGGGTCCTGGATCGAGCGAGCCCTTATCAGGCTCTGTGCTCAACCGGGAGTCCACATTAGGATCCTGTCTCTCCCTCTGTCCCTCCCACTCACTTGCTCTCTCTATCTCAAATAAATAAATAAATCTTAAACACACACACACACACACACACACACACACACACACACACACAATACCACTGGGGCACCTGCGTGGCTCAGTCAGTTGGGTGTCTGGTCATCATCTCATAGGTCTTGGGATTGAGCCCTGTGTCAGACTCCCTGCTGGGTGATGTGTGTTTGTGGGGTCTGCTTGAGGATTCTCTCCCCCTGCCCCACCCCTTTCTTCAAATAAATAAATCTTTTTATGAGACTGACGCGCTGCCTACTGCGCTAAGAAGGCACTAATAAATAAATCTTTTTATTTATTTATTTATTTATTTATTTATTTATTTATTTATTTTTTAAAGATTTTATTTACTTATTTGACAGAGAGATCACAAGCAGGCAGAGAGGCAGGCAGAGAGAGAGGAGGAAGCAGGCTCCCCTAGAGAGCAGAGAGCCTGATGCGGGGCTCGATCCCAGGACTCTGAGATCATGACCTGAGCCGAAGGCAGTGGCTTAACCCACTGAGCCACCCAGGCGCCCCTAAATAAATCTTTTTAAAAGACAAACAATACCATTTACCAAAGAAAAGGAAATACTTAAGCATACATTTTACAAAATACATACAAGATTTATACTGGGTAAAACTACAAAACTCTGATGAAAGAAATTCTAATTGAGAGATTCTATATACAAGGATAGGAAGAATCAATATTATCAAGATGTCTGTTCTTCCAGTTTGATCTATAGATTCAACATAATCCTAATCAAAATTCTAGCAAGTCGGGGCGCCTGGGTGGCTCAGTTGGTTGGGCGTCTGCCTTTGGCTTAGATCATGATCCCAGGGTCCTGGGATCAAGCCCCACATCGGGCTCTCTGCTCCGTGGGAAACCTGCTTCTCCCTCTCCCAACCCCCGCTGCTTGTGTTTCCTCTCTCGCTGTCTCTGTCAATTAAATAAATAAATAAAATCTTTAAAAAAAAAAAAATCTAGCAAGTTATTTTGTGGATATCAGCAAATTGATCCTAAATTTTATATGGAGAAGTAAAAGATCTTGAGTAGCCAACACAATGTTGAAGAACTACAACAAATTTGGAAGACTGCCTCTATCCAACTTCAAGAACTGCTGTAAAGCTACAGTAATCAAGACTGTGGTATCGGCAAAAGAATGGACAAACAGACCACACAAATATAGTGAACTGATTTTTAAAAAGGAACCAAAGACAATTCAGTGGAGAAACGATAGTGTTTCCAACAAATGGCCCTAGAACACTGGAAATGCACATGCAAAAAAAATAAAAAATAAAAAATCTAAAAGCAGATTTTTCACAAAAATTAACTCAATATGCATCAAAGACGTAAATGTGAAGTGCTAAGCTATATACTCCTAGAAGATCACAGGAAAATATCTAATGACCTTCACTTCTGCGATGAATTTTTTAGAAAATAACACCAAAAAGTACCATCCGTGAAAGAAAACATTGGTAAGTTGGATTTCACTGAAATGGAAAATTTCTCTTTAAAGGCACTGTTAAGGGAATGAAAAGACAAGCCACAGACTGGGAGAAAATATTTGGAAAACACACATCTGGTAAAGGACTGATTTCCAAAATATACAAAAAACTCACACAACTGAACAATAGGAATGACCCAATTAAAAATGGACAAAAGACCTGAACAGACACCTCACTAAAGAAGATATACAGATGGCAAATAAGCATATGAAAAGATGTTTAGCATCACATGTCATTAGGGAATTTCAAATTGAAACAACAAGCTACCACTACACACCAATTAAAATGGCTAAAATTCAGCACACTAATCAAACCAAATTCTGGGAAGGATGTGGAGCAACAGGAACGCTCTTTCATTGCTGGTGGAAGTACAAAATGGAACAACCATGTGCGAGATAATATGACAGTTTCTTATAAAACTAAACATATTCTTATTGAATGAACCAGCAGTTGAACTCCTTGCTATTTTTCCAAATGAGTTGAAAACCTATGTCTACACAAAAATCTGCACCTGAAAGCTTATAACAGCTTTATTCATAATTATCAAAATCTGGAGGCAATCAAGATGTTCTTCCGTAGCTGAGTGGATATAGACATAACGGATAGTTTCATCAATAAAAAGAAGTAAGTTACCAAGTCATGGAAAGATATTTTGGAACCTTAAATGCGTATTGCCAAGGGAGAGAAACCAGTCTGGAAAGGCTACATACTGTTTAATTCCAGCTCTGTGACATTCTGGAGAAGGCAAAACTATGAAGACAGTGAAAAGATTAGTGGTTGTGGGGTTGGGGGTTGGTGGGAGGGATGAGTAAGAGGAGCCCAGGATTTTAGGGCAGTGACACTTCTGTACTGTAATGGTGGATACATGTCATACATTGGTCAAAACCTACAAAATGTACAATACAAAGAGAGAACCCTAATGTAAACTATGGACCATAGCTGATAATAATGTATCAATCCTGTGATCAGTTATAACAAATGTAACAACTTAATGCAAGATGCTAATAATGGGGGACACAGTGGAGGAGGCCTGGGGGGGTACAGAGGATATATGGAAACTTGGCTTCCTGTTCCATTTTTCATAATCCTAGAACTGCTCTTTTAAAAAGGCTGGAAGCGGGGAAGAAGAGATGAGGGCTGGGCTATCCCTTAAGAGAGAGCCTGTTACTTCCACAACTTCCTGCAGAGGGCGCCCCGGCTTAGGGGCAAAAACCACGATGTAGAGAAGACTGGGCACAAGTACTTATTCAGGTGCCTAAGTGCTTTACATAAATTACCTTATGTAATTTTTTTAAAAGATTTTATTTATTTATTTGACAGACAGAGATCACAAGTAGGCAGAGAGGCAGGCAGAGAGAGGTGGAGGCAGGCTCCTCGCTGAGCAGAGAGCCCGATGCGGGGCTCGATCCCTGGACCCTGGGATCATGACCTGAGCTGAAGGTAGAGGCTTAACACACTGAGCCACCCAGGCGCCCCACCTTATGTAATTCTTGAGCAACAATCCTGTGTGAACTATTAATATCCCTACTTTACAGAGGAGGAAGTGGAAACACAGAGAAATTAAGTAGCTTATTCAGGATTGCACAGAGTTAAATGGAGCCAAGATTTATTTTTTTAAAAAACAATTTTTAAGGATTTTATTTATTTATTTGAGACATATATAGATATATAGATAGAGAAAGAGTACGTGAGAGCATGAGCAGGGGGAGAGGGAGAGGGAGAAGCAGAGTCCCCGCTGAGCCAGGAGCCCAATGTGGGTCTTGTTCCCAGGACACTGGGATCATGACCTGAGCTGAAGGCAGACACTTAACTATCTGAGCCTCCCGGGCTCCCCTGGAGCCAAGATTTAAGTCTAGATATTAGAATATGTAACTAAATCACTACATGCAACTTGTTCTCATTATATGAACTGGGCAGTCTTTTTTTTTTTTTTTTTTTTTTAAAGCGAGAGCGCGTGGAGCCTAACGTGGTGCTTGGTCCCAAGACCCTAAGATCACAACCTGAGGGGAAATCAAGAGTGGGTAGCCCAACTGACTAAGCCATCCAGGACCACCCCCCGCCCAGAACATTTTCATCACCCAAAGAGAAACCCCCTGCCCTTAGCAATCACTACTCATTCCCTTTTGTCAACCACTCACCTACTTTTTGTCTCTATAGATTGGCCTATTCTAAACATTTCATATAAATGGAATCTGATAAGAGCCCTTTGTGTCTGGCTTCTTTCACTTTGTATCATTTTCTAGACCCATCCACGTTGTAGCATGTATCAGTACAGACATATTGTATGGGTTGTGTGGATAGACCACATATTTATCCAAACGGCTAGCTGACACACATTTAAGTTGTTTCCACTCTTTGGTTATTACGAATAATGCTGTTGTAAACGTTCATATATAAGTCTTTGTGTAGGCTTATATTCTCATTTCTCTTGAGTGTATGCATGCAAGTGCAATTGCTGGGTCACTGTGGTAACTTGTGTTTAACGTTCTGAGGAATTTCCAGAGAGTTCTCCACAGGGACTGGTGGTTAATGGTACTGAGCATCTTTCCATGGCCTTATTGGCCATTTGTACAATCTCTTTGGAGAAATGTCTCTTTGAATCTTTTGCCTATTTTTAAATAGGTTATTGGTCTTTTTATTTTTATCTTTTTTGTTGTATTTATGAGTTGTAAGTGATCTTTATATATTCCCATAATAGATCCTTATCAGATATAGGATTGGCAAATCTATTTTCCCATGCTGTGTGTCATCTTTTCACTTCCTTTGATAGTGTCCTTTGACACACATAAGTTTTCTATTTTGATAAGATCCAATTTATTTATTTTTTCTTTGGTTGCTTGTGCTTTTAGTGGCATATATAAGAAATTGTTGCCTAATCGAGAGTCATTAAGATATAACTTTTGTTTTATTCTAAGTGTTTTATAGTTTGAGCTCTTAGGTCTTTGTAGGTCTTTATCCATTTTCAGTTCATTTTTGTATATAATGTGAAACAGAGGTCCAAGTTTATTTGTGTGGCTAGCTAGTTGTCCTAGAACCATTTACTGAAAAGACCATTTTTACTCATTGAATGGTCTTAGTGCCTTTGTCAAAAATCAGTTGACTATAGATGTATGAGTTTTTTTCAGGACTCTGTATCTCATTGATCTATGTGTCTATCTTTATTCTATTACCACAGTTTTAATTAGTATAGCTTTCCAATAGGTTTTAAAATTAGAAGTGTGAATCTTTAAAGTTTGTTTTTGTTCAAGATTATCTTAGCTACTCTGGGTCCCTTTCAGGATCAACTATCCATTTCTGTAAAAAGGCTATTGAAATTTTATGAGGACTGAATCTGTTAGGACTTTTAACAATATTAAATCTTCCGATCCATAAATAGGGAGGTCTTTCCATTTATTCAGGTCTTTAATTTCTTTCTTCAATGTTTGGATGTTGTATTTTGTCAGATGCTTTTTCTGTATCTATTGAGATGTTCATATGATTTTTGTCTTTCAACTTATCAATGGGTATATCACATTAATTGATTTGCATATGTTGAAGCATCCTTGCATCCCAGGGATAAATCCTCCTTGATCATGGTATGATCCTTCTAATGTGATGTTGAATTCGGTTTGTTACTATTTTGAGGCTTTTTGTATCTGTATTCATCAGGGATATGCGTCTGTCGTTTTCTTACAGTGTCCTTATCTGTCTTTGGCATCAGGGCAATTCTGGCCTCCATAAAATGAGTTTGAGAGACTCCCCTTCTCTTCAATTTTTTTTTTTTTGAAGAGTTTGAGAATGGTTAATATTAACGCTTTAAATGTTTGATAGACGTCAGCAGAGACACTCTGGTCCTGAGCTTTTCTGTGTTTGGAGATTTTTATTACTGATTCAATTACTCATTATGTATCTGTTTAGATTTTCTATTACCTCATGATTCAGTCTTGTTAGGTTGTATGTTTCTAAGAATTTATCCATTTCTTCTAGATTAGCTAACTTGTTGGTGTATAATTGTTTGTAGTAGTCTCTTATGCTCTTTTGTTTTTCTGTGGTATCATAAAGTCTGCTCTCTCATTTCCGATTTTATTCGCATCTTCTCTCTCTTTTTTCCCTTTGTCTAGCTATTTATTAAAAAAAAAATAACAGCTCTTTCATTAATGTTTTCTATTTTTTTTTCCTGGCCTCTATTTCATTTATCGCTGGTCTAATCTTTGTTACTTCCTTCTTTCTGCTAGCTTTGGGTTTGGTTTGTTCTTTTTGTGGTTCCTTAAGTTTGAAGTTATGTTGTTTATTTGAAATCCTTTTTTTTTTTTTTTAATGTAGACATTTGCCATATAAACTTTTGCTGCAAGTTTGGTAAATTATATATTTTATTTTGTTTGTTTCAAGATACTTTAAAAATTTTTTCTTCTTCTTTTTTAAGATTTTGTTTATCTATTTGACAGAGAGAGAGCACAAACAGGGGAATGGCAATGGCAGGTAGAGGAAGGGGGAGAAGCAGGCTTCTCACTGAGCAGGGAGTCCTAATGCAGGGCTGATCCTAGGATCCTGGGATCATGATCTGAGCTGAAGGCAGATGCTTAACCGACTTAGTCACCCAGGCACCCTGATCATTTTTTCTCTTTTGATTCCTTCTTTGACCATTTGGTTGTTCAGGAGTGTGTTAATTCCCACATATTTGTGAATTTTCCAGTTTTCCCCTTGTTATTGCCTTCAATATTTATTGAATATAAAAATATATTGGTTTTCTACCAATGTATTGGAAAAAATACTTGCTATGATTTAAATCTTAAATTTGTTAAGACTTGTTTTGTGATATATCATAAGATCTATCCTGCAGAATGTTACGCGTGCACTTAGGAAGAATGTGTGTTCTGCTGCTGTTCAATGCGGTGTTCTGCATATGTTTGTTAGGCCCATTTGGTCGTAGCTGAAGTCCAATATTTTCTTACTGATTTTTGTCTGGATGTTTTACGCATTGTTGAAAGTGTGATATTGAGTTCCTCTGCTATTACTGGATTATTGTCTATTTCTCCCTTCAGATCGGTTAGTATTTAATTAATACTTAATATAATTAATCTAATGTTGGGTGCATATATGATTGCTATGTCCTCTTGATGAATTGACCTTTTATCATTATATAATGACCTTCTTTGTGTCTTGTTATAGTTTATGGTTTAAGGTCTATTTTGTCTAAGTGTGGTTATCACTGCTGTCTCTTGGTTTCCAGTTGTATAGAATATCCTTTTCCATCTCTTCACTTTGAGCCTGTGTGTCCTTAAAGCTGAAGTGAGTCTCTTGTAGCAACATACAGTTGGATCTTGTTTTTAATCCATTTTTTTAAAAGATATTATTTATTTATTTGACAGACAGAGATCCCAAGAGGGTGGAGAGGCAGGCAGAGAGAGAGAGAGAGAGAGAGAGAGGAGGAAGCAGGGTCCCCACTGAGCAGAAAGCCCGATGCGGGGCTCGATCCCAGGACCCTGAGATCATGACCTGAGCTGAAGGCAGAGGTTTAACCCACTGAGCCATCCAGGTGCCCCTTAATCCATTTATATCAAGAGTAATTATTGATAAGTAAGGACTTACTAATGTCATCTGATTAATTGTTCTCCTGCTGTTTTTTTTTAAATGTTTTGATTTTTTTAAAGTTTTTTTTTTTAAGATTTTATTTGTTTATTTGACAGACAGAGATCACAAGTAGGCAGAGAGGCAGGCAGAGAGAGAGAGAGGAGGAAGCAGGCTCCCTGTTGAGTAGAGAGCCCAATTCGGGGCTCAATCCCAGGACCCTGAGATCATGACCTGAGCCGAAGGCAGAGGCTCTAATCCACTGAGCCACCCAGGCACCCCTCTCAGACTATTTTTTTAAAAGTTCCTTGTACCTTTCTCTCTCTTTTGCTATCTTCTTTTGTGAATTGATGATTTTCTGGCATGTTGTGCTTTGATTCCCTTGCCTTTATCTTTTGTGTATCTATTGCAGGGTTTTGCTTTGTGGTTACCATGAGGCTTACATAATATATCTTACAGATACGGCAGTCTATTCTATGCTGATAACAACTTTATTTTAACCATATGTGAAACTCTACCCTTTTACTTTCCCTTTTTTTTTGTGACATTTTAGATGTCACAGTTTATCTCTTTTTATATTGCAGATTTGTTAACAAATGATTGTAGCTAAAATTATTTTTAATACCTTTGTCCTTTAACATTTATACCAGAGTTAAATGGTTAATACACCACCACGTTACTGTATTAGAATATTTTGAATTTGACTATCCAGTTGGCCCTTGAACAACATGGGTTAGAATTGTGCGGGTCTGCTTATACAAATTTTTTTTTTTTTAAAGATTTTATTTATTTATTTGTCAGAGAGAGAGAGGGAGAGCGAGCAAGCACAGGCAGACAGAATGGCAGGCAGAGGCAGAGGGAGAAGCAGGCTCCCCGCCGAGCAAGGAGCCCGATGTGGGACTCGATCCCAGGACGCTGGGATCATGACCCGAGCCGAAGGCAGCTGCTTAACCAACTGAGCCACCCAGGCATCCCTGCTTATACAAATTTTTTAGGGTTGACAATAAAAGCCACAAGTCATTTATTTACAACTGCCCTCTCCCTACCGTTGTCACAGACCGAATAGAAAGTGACTGGTGCGGGTCATACCTGCCACTCCGAGGGTACCTGTGGAGGCCAGCAGAGGCTGTCAGCAACCACAGGGGGCCCAGGAGCAGGCAGGGATGCAAGGTGCCCTCTGTGTGCAGGGACAGTGCTGCATAGGGAGACCCACACCCTAGCACCCCTGCCCTTGAGTGCTCCAGACGTCCTTCAGGGCTGTGGTAGTGCAGCTGTGGACCTTGGGCCCCTCCAGGGTGGAGTGTGGACCCCTTCCTGCAGTGGCCTACACCTGCCCTCCTGCCTTCAGCTTCCCAGAGGCCGATGCACTCACGTGTAACGGCAGCTGCTAATGGCTAATGCCTACCTCCAAGCAGATGGGGCAGCTTTACTGCATCTCTAGGTCACTGTCATTGCCACAGGCCATCCTGGTGGCTGCCGCCGCTAAGCCAAAAACCACCAGGCTGTGGAACATTGCCATCCCAGGGTGCTCTACCCAGTTGGCCCCAGCTTGCGTAATTTTTTTTCAGTAAATATACATATGGTACTGTACTTCCTCTTCCTTATGATTTTCTTAACATTCTCTTTTATTTAGCTTACTTTATTGTAAGAATATGGCATAGGATACATATAATGTACAAAATGTGTACAAAAATAATGTACAAAATATCAGTAAGGCTTCCAATCAACGGTAAGCTATTAGAAGTTAAGTTTTGGGGAGTCAGAATTATAAGGGAATTTTTGACTGTGCAGGGGTCAGTGCCCCTAACTTCCTCCCCACCCCCGTGTTGTTCAAGGCTCAACTATATTTACCTTCCCAGTGCGTTGCTTGTTTTCATGTTTTCACCTTACTAATTAGCATACTTTCATTGCAGTTTAAAGAACTCCTTTCAGCATTCCTTATAAGGCACCTCTATAGATATTTTTAAAGATTTTATTTATTTGACAGAGAGCAAGAGCACAGGCAGCGAGTGCGACAGGCAGAGGGAGAGGGAGAAGCAGGCTCCCTGCTAAGCAAGGAGTCCAATGCAGGGCTCAATCCCAGGACCCTGGGATCATGATCTGAGCTGAAGGCAGAGACACCTAACTGAGCCACCCAGACGCCCCTTATAAGGCACTTCTAGCGATGAATTCCCTCTGCTTTTGTTTGTCTGAGGTAATCTTTGTTTTTTTCTCTCGCTTCTGAAGGACAGCTTTGCCAGGTCATTCTTGGTTGCAGTTTTATTCTTTTGGCACTTTGAATATATCATCCCACTCCCTCTCGGTGTGTGAGGTTTCTGCAGAGAAATCCGCTGATACTTCATGGGGATTCTCTTGTAAGTTATAAGCTTCTTTACTCTTGCTGCTTTTTTTAAGATTTTATTTATTTATTTGAGAGAGAGCGTGCGCACAAGTGAGAGATTACAAGCAGGGGCAGCAGCAGAAGGAAAGGGAGAAGCAGAATTCCCATTGAGCAAGGAGACTGATGCGGGGCTCGATCCCAGGACCCTGAGATCATGTCCTGAGCCAAAGGCAGCCGCCCAACAGACTGAGTCACCCAGGAGCCCCTTCTCTTGCAGCTTTTAAGATTCTTTCTTTGTTTTTGATTTTCAACACTTTCATCCTAATGTATATTGGAGAAAATCTCTTAAGGTGGGACTTTGGGAACTCTCAGCCATTATTTCTTTAAATAAGTTTTCTCCATCCGCTTCTCCCTCTCTTTTCCTTCTGGGGCTCCAATAATTAGCATTTTGTTTCTTTTGATGGCATCCTATAGACCATATAGGCTTTCTTCACTATTTCCTTCTTTTTCCGTTTTTACCCTCTGACTGGATAATATCAAAGTTCCTTGTTCTAATCCACGGATTCTTTCTCCTGATCCGACTGCCTCACTCTACAGCTGGCGCCCTCTGTGGCGTTTCCACCTCATTCAATGCGCGCATCAGCTCCAGAGTTCATTTGGTTCTTCTTTGGTATGATTTTGATCTCTTCTGTCTTTCTAGCTCTGATTTCTAGCTCTATTTCATTTTTTTTAAAGATTTATTTATTTGACAGAGGGAGATCACAAGCAGGCAGAGAGGCAGGCAGAGAGAGAGAGGGAAGCAGGCTCCCTGCTGAGCAGAGAGCCCGATGTGGGGCTTGATCCCAGGACCCTGAGATCATGACCTGAGCCGAAGGCAGCAGCTTAACCCGCTGAGCCACCCAGGCACCCCGCTCTATTTCATTTTATTTGTCTATTCTTTTCCTGATTTCATTGAATTGTCTTTGTGTTTTCTTGTAGCTCATTGAGCTTCCTTAAAACAGCTATTCTGAATTTTTTAAAAAGATTTTATTTATTTATTTGAGAGAGAGAGAGAGTACGAGTGGGGAGAGGGAGAGGGAGAAGCAGGCTCCCCGCTGAGCAGAGAGCCCGATGCAGGGCTCAATCCCGATCCTGGGCTCAATCCCTGAGATCATGAGCTGAGCTGAAGGCAGATGCTTAAATGACTGAGCCAGCCAGGTGTCTCTGATGGCCTCTGTTTTGTTTTCTCAAGGGTAGGGTTACAGCTCACGTTTGTGGTCTGTCCCCAATCTGCAGACTCAGGCTGGCTTTCTGTGCGTGCTCGCTAGCCATCTCCCAAAGCTCACTCTTGCCACCCTCAAGAGTTTGCACAGAAATCATCCATAGGGTAAGGGGGTGAGACAGGGGCTCATGGGGGTGAGATGCGCGGCTCAGGGATATCTCTGAGCCAGTTGGAGGGATCTGCAGACAAGATCAACGTGTGGGCAGGCTTCTTATTGAAGTCTGAAACACAGTAGGATCCACGTCCCTTTAATGCCTTCTGAGGGTCTTATCTGTCACTCTCCCAGCCTTTTCCCACTCCCAAGTCACACAGCTCATGACTCAGTACTCTGGTCAGCGTGAGTGAGTAGGTTTGTTTGGCAACTTGCTGCACAACTGGGGAACCATGTGCTCTCTCACATGCCCTTATTTTTCCCCATGGGAGAAATCGAGGGCCAAGAAACATCTGACTTGGCACTGACCTATGCTCTTGGGGGAGGAGTGACATGTTCCTCCTTCCCTCTCCGGTGTGTTCACATTTTTCTTTCTCCAGTGGTGTGCTGGAACTTCTTTACAGGAAACCTGGGCTCCCATAAAGACTCTCTTGTCTGTGGGTGATTGTTTAAGACAGTGATCGCCAGCATCTCTCAGGCTGGAGCCAGTTCCCAGGCCCTGCAGGGTTCAAGCCGGGAGTAAGGTCTGCACACCTATTCCCTGATGAACTGGTGGTCTAGACTCTTCCCTCTCGGGCTCTGTGGGGTGCGGTGTTGAGTCCCACACCTTCCACAAGGTACTTTTGTCTGTGAATGAATGCCAACTTGTTTTCGAGTTGGCATGTGGGTACATGAGGGCTAGCTTGTTGGGCTACCCCACCTTTTAAATTCTTACCCTTTACCCTGAATATCCGCCTGACAGATTATATTCTTCTCCCCCTCCTTGTTCACCCTTTTGTGGATGGAAACGACATGGGGGAAGAGTGAGGCTGGCTCTGTTCCTGGAGCTGTCTGATATTCCGGTGAAGATGGCAGAAAAGTTTGGATAACATCAAATGGGAAAAAAGGAATATTACAGTGTTATTTTGCATTTTACCAGGAGTCTGAAAAAAGAGGAGAGTGGAGAAAGACTCATTTATAGGAAGTTGACATCTAACTGACATCCATAATCCATAATCCCCAGCAGCGGCAGGAGGATGCCCATTCCTAACGACCCCCAGTCCCATCCTTCTTCATTCCTCCTCTCAGGCATCCTAAGGCTGGAAGATACGCACGTCTGGATTGGACTTCCCTTTTGTGTGTGTGTGTGTTGTTGCATTCCTGGGGAATGCCACTGTCCTGTTTGCGATTCAGACTGAAAATGTTCTTCACAAGCCCGTGTGTTACTTTTAGCCATATTGGACCCTACTGATCTGGGCCTCTTCACAGCCACCACCTTAAATGCTGGGCATCTTCTGGCTGAGTCTCAGGAATATATCTCTTTTTTGGGGGGAGAGGGATATATCTCTTTTTTAAAAATATGGCAAAAAAACAATATAAAGCCTATCTTAACCATTTTTAAGTGTCCATTTCAGTAGTGTTAACTGTATTCACATCGTTGTGCCATGAATCTCTAGAACTTTTTCATGCGAAACTGAAACGCCATACCCATTGAACAACACCCCATTCCCTCCTCTTCCAAACCCCTGGAAACTACCATTCTACTTTGTTTCTACAAGATTGACTACTTTAAATACCTCACGTTGGGGAATCACACAGTATCTGTCTTTTTGTGGCACACTTATTTCACTCAGTATATCCTCAAGGTCCATGTTGTAGCATGTGACAGAATGTCCTTCTTTTTTAAGGCTGAATAATATGTGTGTGTATACTTTATTCCTTTGTCCATTCATCCATCAGTGGACTTTTGGGTTACATGTCTTGACTAGTGTGCTTAATACTGCAATGAATATGGGTGTGAGTTTTGCTGTTTTTGTTGTTTCAAAATTTTTATTTTAAAATAATCTCTCCAGCCAACATGGGGCTCAAACTTACAACCCCGAGATCAAGAGTCGCACACTTTATCAACTGAGCCAGCCAGGAGCCCTGGTGTGAGGGTTTTTTTAATGGCTTTACTGAGATATAAATCACATAACCACAGTTCATTCATTTAATGTGTGCAATTCAATGGGTTGTAGTATATTCACAGATACGTGCAACCATTACTGTAGTCAAGAACTTTTTCATCACCCCAGAAAGAAGACTTGTACCCTTTAGTTGTTATCCCTTATCCCACCATCCTCCCCACCTGGCCCTAAGCAACCACTAATCTACTTTCTGTCTCTGCACATTACCCAATCCTGGACTTTAAAAGGAATGGAATCATATAATATGTGGTCTTTTGTGACCAGCTTCTTTCCCTTAGCGTACAGTTTTCAAGGTTCATCTGTGTCGTGGCTTGAGTCAGTACTTGACTCCATTTTGTGGCTAATATTACATTGTATGATTAACCGTATTTTGTTTATTCACTCAGGAGCTGGGAGCTGGTGGACATTTGGGTGGTTTCCACCTATTAGCTGCTATAAATAATGCTGCTATAAACATCTGTGTGCAGGGTTTCATGTGGACATATGTTTTCATTTCTTTTGGATAGATACTTAGATGTGGAATTTCTAGGTCATATAATAACCCTATATTTAATCATTTGAGAAATTATTAGATCCTTTTCCCCAAAAGCTGTATCAGTTTTACATTTCTACCAGTAGCATATGGGGGTTCTAATTTCCCCATGTCTTTATCAACAATTTTGACTTTTTTATTCTAGCTATCCTTTTAGGTGTGAAGTGGTATCTTCTGGTTTTTATTTGCATTTCCCTAATGGTAAGTGATGTGGAGCTCTGGCCATTTGCTAGTTTTACTCCTTAAGTTTTGGCTGGGGAGAGGCAAGTCTGACAGGTCTAAGAAGTACAGTCTGCAGGTCACTTTGGAAAATGAGGAGCCAGAAGATGCCACACACCTTCCATGTGGGGTGAGATCTGAAACCAGCAGCCTGTGTACTGCCCCCCCAGAGTCCCTCACTGAAGGTGCCCGTGGCCCCAGGTCTATACTGCAACTACTCAGTTAAAGAACAGCTTTATTGGTAACCTGACGGAACCAAGGTTACCTTGGTGGGGTCAGCCTGTAAGGCCTCATCCACGCAGGAAAACCAATCACACAATTCATGGGAGTTCCTGACAAGAGGTCAGATCTCCACTCCTAATCGTAAGAAAAATTCCAAATTTACAAATTTCCAAAAAAATTCCTGATTTCAGAGTGAACAAAAAGGTCAGAGGGTTATCAGTCCCCCTGCTTGTGGGGGCTCAGGAGGCTGGCTGAGTTGCTCAGTAACATCTGTGGGGCCGCGCAGACAAGATGGAAGCCAGGAAGGCCATGGGAAATCGCCCCAAGACAAGTTTCCAAGAAGGTTCACACTTGGGCAGGGCATGGAACCTGGCCCTGAGATTGCACTTTGGGTCTGATGGGGCCAAGTCCCCGAGCGGGCCTGGGTATCAGAGAACCCTGCCTGCTGGCCTCGGCATGTGGAGGCTCCATAGTCTGGGCTCAGCGACGCCACCACAGCCTGTCCCATGTTTCAGCTCCTCAGTGCTGGGGCGTCCCCAGCTTCCTGATGGGATACAGGTACCACATCACCACCCCTGAGGGGTTGATGATCACTGTGAAGTTGGTTTTAGAGTGGAGGCCACTGGTGACATCACCCGTGTAGACGTTCTGGGCCTGCAGTGGGAGGAGACATCAGCAAAACCACTATAAGAACAGCTACACAGAGCCCCCCTCCGAGGGCAGGAAAGCCTGGACTTTGGCCTGTGGCGGGCTTCCGGGGTGCCCCAGAGAAGGGGGAGCATGGCACCTCCCATCACTTCTCCATTGGCAAAGTCAGCAGTTGCCCAAACACAGGGAGTGGCGAAAGCCCCAGCCCACGGACAACCGGAGGAACGTGCTGGCAAGGACAGACCAATAAGGGGACGTGTGCAGCTTCAGGACACAGGCCTTAATTATACAGAGCAGCTCTGTTTGCAGAGCCTGAAAACACCAGTGCAGAGAAGGGTACAGCCACAGCCCTGCACACCTGCAGCTGCCCCTCAGGTTTCTGCCAGAGGCCCCAGGGTCCGAGGCCTAGGGGAGACCCTGTACAAGGCAGCAGCACCCCGGCAACGCCCTCCCAGGGAAACCTGCAGGCCTGCGGGTAGCAGGGTACTCACCTCATACGTGTGGGAGCTGTTGAAGTTGAGCTGGGCGAGGGAGGAGTGGTAGTGATACGGCATATCCGTCCGGCGGCTGAAGAAGACTAAGGCGCTGGCCGCGTTGGCCAGGGGCCGCATGAACACTTCAATGCGGGATTTCTCCTAGGCACACAAGGTGGCTACCGGCTGGCCTCCCTGCTCAGGCAGGCCCTGAAATCCCCTCCCCAGCCTTCCTTTGAGCTCTGGGTCTCCCTAGCCCACACTTTCATGTCATGCAGAAGTTTGGGGGGATACCCAGGCCCTCCAGCACCCCACTTACTCTTGCCTGACTCAACTGTGTGCCAGGCTCCATGCTAGGACACAGAGACAAATGCTATATGAGGTCCTGTCTCGGAGAGGCAGGGGCGGGGCGGGATAGACATGGGCAGCTGCTGGCACTGGAGTGGAGGCAACTGTCCAGGAAGGACGACGAACTCTGGCCTGAGTAGCCAGGAGGGTGAAGCCCCATCTTCCAGAAGGTCCCTGGGCCTGGTTCCACCATAAGCCCCTCCAGGAGGAATTAAGTTACCTCCTTTGGGCATCACCGACTCTGTACGTGACTTCTATAAGTTGTATGGATTTCTTTTAACCAGAGAGGGGAGATCTGCGCAAACGGCACAAGCTTTGAGGCTCGACTGTGGGGAGTTAAGTCCTACCGTACCATCTACCAATTCTGTGGCCTTGTGTTACTCAGACTCCTCAAGTCTCAGTTTCCTCATTTGTAAAATGGGGAAGGAGTATTGAGTATACACCTTCTGAGAAAAGGTACCAGAACGCCCAGTGCACAGTAGGTTCTCAGTAAACAGCCAGTGTTAGTTTCGTACTAGTAGTGGTTCATTCCTTGGCTCAAACAATTCCTAAGCTCTGGAGGGAAGCCCTAGTTCTCTGCCAGACATCACCGACGTGTGCAGAAGTCTTATACTGCCAAATCGAGGGACCCCACTGTCCTGTGTGTACTTGTGGCATGATGTGTCCCTTCCCCAGATCCCATGAGCTCTGGCTTTGCTCTCACTCAGGCAAAGGGACACTGGGGGGAAGGGGCGGATGGCTGGAGCAGCTCCCGGTAGAATCCTTGACTGAATGCAACCAGGAAGGAGGGCCGAACAGATTTCAGAGGCCCAGCCCTCTGTGACCTCTGGCTCGCAGCCTTGTTCTCAGGGGAGCCCAGTCCCTCGGCCTCCCCTTCCCTCCCCCCACACCCCAGTACCTTGCGAATCCTGCGTCCCTGGATGCCCAGGGGATCCTGGTTGATTTTGATCATGAGTGGATTCTGCAGAATGTCCATGTTCTGGGCTGAGATGGTACGCAGGTCTGTGGACATGAAGAGGGGTGCTGCCAGCACCGTCCATAGTGCCATCTGGGCCCGGGCTTGCTCAAAGCTGAGGCCAAAGTTCCCTATGAGCAGCTGGGGTCAGAGAAGAGAGGAGCGGTCAGCTCTGTCCTCTCCAGGGAAGTGGGCACAGGGCCCAACCCTAAACGCGTAGCCACGGCAAGAGGAGATGGGGAGGACAGCCTGTGAACACCACTTCTCAGCCGCGTGGCCTTGGGGTGAGCCAAGCACTCTCCCGGTGAGCCTCAACTTTTTATTTCACCAAGAATACAGGGTGAGCGTATGTCCTGGCCACAACACAGGTTGTTCAGATGCTCCAGTGGGATCCCGTTGCCAAATGTGTTTAGACACTGGAACACCAAAGTCAAGAAATACAGTCGGAGTGGCAGCCGTAGGTAACCAGACCTGGACAGAGTCCCTGCTCCCTTTCCTAGCCATCCACCTGCCCTAGCCACAGGCGACAGGACCAAGGGGCCTTCCTGACCCCAGGGCAACCAGCCCACAGACTGGACACAAACAATAATGGCTAACGCAAGCAACATGCTTGGGTACTTAGTGATACTAACTGAACCCCCACTGGGTGTGCGCCAAACCGTGCCGAGCTTTTAAAGAATCCGTTTCCACACTCGGAACAGCCCTATATGAGGTAGCTACTCTTCTCATTTTCCAACTGACAAAACTGAAGCACAGGAAAAATTAAGTCACTTTCCTAAGGCTGAGCAGGAACCAGAACTCCAAAGCAGGCCAATCTGTTTCTCCAGGCGCCTGTCTGGCCTACGTAATAATAGTATATACAATAATGTAATTATTATAATCATCACCGGTAGTAAGTGCTTGTTGGCTAAATGAAGAGACAGCTATAAAGTCGTAAGATAAACTGCAAGACAATTTCGGTCATGGGGCTCTGAGGTAGGCACGAGGGGCCACCTCTGCCTGTCGAGGCTCTGCAGGCCATACCGGGGCACAGGGCAGGGCAGTCTAGGGAGGGAGTGGCCAGAGCGCGTGGACTCTTCGTGACCCTCACCCCCAGCGGGATACAGTCCCACAAGCCGCACTACAGACCGAGTTCTCAGGTTTCAAGAAACATCAGAACTGCCTGGGAAGATGGTTAACAATGGGCATTGCGAGGCCCTCTTCGAACATTCTGATCCAAAAGGTGGGGGTGGGGCCCTGGGAAGAGAGGAGAACAAGCTCCCATAGTGAGTCTACCGCAGCTGGTTCAAGGACATGTTTTAGAGACACTGATCTAGAACCTGGCAGTGAGCATCTAGGAAGACAGCACAGGGCAGTGGGGAACGGGTCTGTCGTGGCCATCCCCCCTCCATGCCGGTACCATGTCTGGGTCGTTCCAGTGCCCAGGGCCTGCCACCGGCTGCAGGATGTCCTGGTTGTCCACGAACCAGTCCAGGATGGAGAGCACGCTACTCCAGGAGTCCTGGATGTCGTCATAGTTGCGCCAGAGGTTGCAGATTTCTGCCAGCAGAGTGTAGTTCACCTGGATGTTGGGGGAAGGCGGAGTCCGGCACCACAGTCAGGCCCTGCTGCCTGGAGGCTGGCACAGGGGCTGAGGAGCCTCAGCAGGAGACACGGAGGGTGGGGGATGGGGATGGGGGCAGAAAACAGGCCCTGAGCCAGATCAGCATGAGGAAGGCCTCCCCTGCCCTCTCATGCCACCTGGGCCAAGCCCAGGGTATGGGCCCAGGCTGGTGTACCCATAAGCCCCCCACCCTTGTATTCTCTCAGTGAGTCCCACCACCTGCCGGCGCTCTCCCTCCGGTAAGCCGGTCTGATCCCACCCTTTCCAGGGTCCTAGGTGCTGAAGGGCCCCTGGGGAGGCTCAGCAGCACCCGCCTGGCCTCACCAGCCTTCTGGACCTCCTGGGACACTCAGTACCACCAGGATTCTGCCCACGTGCTGGGTGACATGTGTCTGCCCATGATCTGCGGTTCCTATGCCTTGGACGCCCATCCCTTCAGTCCACCTCACAAGTGTCTCCTCTTCTCTAGACCCAGGGCTGGTTGAGGCCTCCCCCGGGGCACTTACAATCCTCTCCTAGACCCACAAATCAGCACATGGGCAGCTGTGATGAGAGCAGCCCTGACTGCACAGGGGTGAGGAGGCTTGGCTGTGGGGCGCGCTGCCAGGCAGGTGCACAGAGAGGCTTACCTTTGGGGGAAGGCCCCCTTCGTAGGCTGGCCAACTGCAGGAGAAGGCGATGGGGCGGCCTGTGGCATTCAGGGCAGCTGCCATCTTGGGGTACCCTGGGGAAGCCCAACCCCAACACTTTAGGACTGAGGAGGCTCAGGAGAAAATCCGAGGCCTCAGCCCAAACCTCCCACCAAATGTGAGGACACATTCTCAAAAGAGAGGCACTTCCTCTTTTGAGTCTCACTTCCTTGGTGGGGCATGGTACCAAGCCATCTGTAGGAAGCCTGGGAGGCAGGAATCTCCCCAGCCTCTGGGTGCAGGGAATTGGGAAATGCTACCCCCTAGGGGCCACAGGGACACTCGTGCTCAAGCTCAGCCAGGTGGGCACCTGGGAGCTTTCCATGGCCGCCCCCCCAGCCCCCTGCTCCCCCCCAGCCCCCGCCAGCTCTTGGACCCACCCTCGGCCCGTTCCTTGGGGGTCGAAAAGCAGCCATCCAACTTCAGCATGTCCACCTTCCACGCGGCAAAGGTTTGAGCGTCCTGAACCACCTTGTCTAGTGTGGTGCCTGGGTAGCCCATACAGGTGAAGTTGCCCATGTCCTCGTAGATGCCCAGCTTCAGGCCCAGGGAGTGAGCCTGTGGAGGGTTGAGGACACTGTGGGCTCAGGCGGGGAGCCACCTCACAGGCACATCTGGCCAGGCCTCATTATAAAACTATCAGTGGCTCCCCACTGCCCAAAGGAAAGGGTCTCAGTGTGCTGGCCTGGCCTCTGCCAACCACAGTCGTCGTCCTCCCTCCAACACACACCTCCCATGGGCAGTTTCTGGCTTCTAGGCCTGGCTTCTGCCGCCCCTCTGCCCCGAATGCCACTTCACTTGTATCAGCTCAGGAACCGCCTCCTCTGGGGAATCTTTCTGAAATCCCAGGCTGGGTAAGATGCCTTTCCTGGCTCTTAGCCCACCGCAGTGGGCCCAAGCGAGCTGTTCATTTATCTGCTTCCCCCACCAGACAGATTTTTCAAGCAGGGGCTGCAGAACTGAACCCTAAGTGAAGTGGTGGCAGTGGGGCCGCGAGCGGTCTGGACCCCCAGCTCTAGGGCAGGGCGGGGGTGGGGCTCACATAGTCAGCCAGGAAGGCAATGCCGTTGGGGAAGCGCTTGGGGTCGGGCACCAGGTTGCCTTTAGCGTCACGCCCACCAATCCAGCAGTCGTCAATGTTGAGGTATATGTAGCCTAGGTCCCGCCATCCATCCTGTGCCAGGTGGTCGGCCATCTCCATGAAGAGCCGCTCACTGGTGAGAGGCAGGGTGGGGGGCAGCTCAGTCACCCCCCACCCCCTAATTCAGAGCTTTTCAGACTTCCCAGATAATCTGAATGTGAATCCAGGCTGTGAGAACCATAATCAGGGTGGAACAAAAGGAGTGGCTTGGCCCCCAGGCTTGCGTGACTGAGCCAGCTTTCACAATTATCTCCTTTCAGTGACCTCAGGGGCTGGGTCCACCACGATGTCCCTGACCCATCAGGGCTGACAGTCCCTACATGGGCCCCAAGCAGGTCACAGGCTGTCAGATATCCCAGAAGTCACCTCTGGCTGCATTCTCTCTGGGATGGGGCTCTCTGGCCCTGCCCTCCTTTCTAGCTGACCCTCCCCTCTCTGCCCCACTCTGCTGGGTCTTGGGCGAGGCTTGTGCAGTGGTGGGCCTTCCTCACCTGATGCAGTTCTTCGGGTCCTCGTTGCAGTTGGTGTTGCAGCGAAAGCGTTCCCAGGCCAGCCAGCCCATGGGTGGCTTCCGTAGGAGCCCATTCTCTAGCACCAGCACATGGGCCACCAGGGCCAGCAAGACCACTGCAGGGGGTTCAGAAAGACGACTGTCAGCGGCTCCCATAGTAGCCCCAGGCCTCACGCCACTCCATTCATACCCCGTCTGGCCTGGCTGTTCAGCTCTGCAGAGGCCGCTGGCCTTCCCCTTGGAGGAATCAATAAGGTAGAACTAGCTCTTGCTGCAACTGCTGGCTCCAGCAGTCACAGTGAGGGGGGCTCACGGTGCCTGGGGCAGGGTGGTGTGTTCCGGGCCTGAGTCCCCACTTGCTGTTGCCACAGCTGTTGTTGCTGGAATTTGTAAAAACTCACATCTGAGGTTGTATCCTTTCCATACCCTGACCAGCTCCCCCCATTTACACAGAACTTGACAGAACTCTGTAGTCAGACTCCAGGTCTCCTGACCCCCATCCACAGGTCTTTGCTCTCCACCACAGAACCCCCCTCAAGAGGCCTCATAAGGGCTTAAGGGGTCAGCCAGGTTGGACCTGCACCTCGCCAGCTCACCCGGGTGAACCCTTGCCCCCGCGGGCCTGTTTCCTTATCTGTAAGATGAAGTTACTGTAACTGACTTTACAGGGCTCTTCCCTGCCATGTTGATAACACATAAAATAGGACTTCTGCACTTTGAGGGAGAGAGGACTGGAAAGGAAGAGGCTTCTTTGGAGAGTAACTGATTCCTGGGTGGGGAGTATCTCCTTTCTGGTCCAGTTCCAAAAACGAGAGGAATATGTCTCCCCACATACCCACATCAGGGAAGGAGGCCCTGAAACCAGAGGGCTGGAACTTCCTCCAGGTAGCCCCTACCCCCAACGGGTCACCTACCCTCCCCCAAACCACCCCCACGAGCTAGGTACCTGTCTTCAGCAACATTGCTCTGGACTCAGCGTCTCGGAACCTGACCAGATCTGCTCTGCTTTTACCAGCTTTATATGTTGGACTTCGGAAGCTAAGAAACGTTAGAAAAGCACTGGGGTCACTACTGCCTCGCTAGCTCTGCCGCCCTCAGCCTTGGGCGTGGATCCCCCACTCCGTCCCGAAGTCGCCCTCATTGCCCAACACCCCCGGCCCCCCGCCATCACTTCCCCGAGCTTGGGGATGCCTCAGAAATACTAACCAAGGCGTGTCAGACGATAGACCCCACCCTCTCTGTAGTGCTGGGAACCCCGAGCGCCCACGGGCGGCCCTCCGCCGGGCCGGGGCCACAAAAAGACAGCGATCCCCTCTGGGACGCCCGGGAAGAACCGAGGCGTCGGGCTGGGACCAGGCTTCGGACTCCCACCGGGTCTGGGGTACCCCCCGCCCCCAAGGACCGCAGCCCAGCAGCCCCAGAGCGGGGACCCTCCCCCAGAGTGCCCCGCTCACGGAACTCACCCCGCAGACGACCCCGGAACGCCGGCCGCTTCTGCCTCTCCCGCAGCCAACTGCTGCTGTAACCCGATTTGCCTGCTGCGTTCCAGAGGGGGCGGAGCCTAGCGGCGGCACGCCTTCCCCGGCGGAACCTATCAGAATCCCCCTAGCAACGTCGCGTCCCGCCCGCTGTGAGCCCAATAAGCCCTCCCCCGAGCCTCCCCCGAGCCTCCCCAAGCCCCGCCCCCCTCGAGCTCGGGCTCTGAGCCCATCCCCGCAGACGCCCGCGGTGAAGGACTGGCTGACCTGGCTACCTCGGCTCCCGCAGAAGGTAGTCGTTTCACCTCTGCGGGGTCCTGAAGGCGAGCATAGTGCCCGGCGCAGTGTACACGTTTAATAAATAGTATGGCGTGAATATCTGCGTTATTAAAAGGAAGTGAGGGCGCCTGGGTGGCTCAGTTGGTTAAGCGACTGCCTTCAGCTCAGGTCATGATCTTGGAGTCCCGGGATCGAGTCCCGCATCGGGCTCCCAGCTCCATGGGGAGTCTGTGTCTCCCTCTGACCTCCTTGCTCATGTTGTCTCTCACTGTCTCTCTCTCAAAAAAATAAATAAAATCTTTAAAAAAAAATAAAATAAAAGGAAGTGAGGAGATGCCATGAAGCACGACCCAAAGTAAGCCACTCAAAAACGGTAGTCGAAGATGAAAAGGCATTTACGAGAAAGATGGGTGGGGGAAAGCAAATCAGGTGTAGGGCACTTTTTTGCAAAGCCAGGAGGCTCTCCTCCCCTACCTGACACTCCGGGCCAGCCACCGGTTGTACTGACCCAGGCATGCATTCTGCATATTTCTTCTCTTTCATTCATCAAATATTTACTGAGCGACTACTAGGTAGGTGCCAAACACTTTATTCTCGGCACCTTCACTTGGATGGTCACTGGGCATCTCAAACATAACCAGCCCCAAACCGAACACCCCAAACGGAACATTTCTCCGGTAATGGCAACTCTCCTTCCATATGCTCAAGCCAAAACCTTTGCCACCCCTCTCCCTCACTCCCCATATCCAGTCTTTTGGCAAACCCTGTTGCCCTCTGCCTTCCAAACCCACCTCTCATTACTCTCCCGGCAACCATCACATCTTGCCTGGATCATTAGTTGCAGCATCCTCGTCAACCCGTCGGCTTCCACCTGCACTCACTCTGTCCACAGCAGCCAGAGTACTCCCACAAAACACGAGCTCAGTCGGGGCACCCGAGCGGCTCAGTAGGTTAAAGCCTCCCACTCTTGACTTCCGCTCAGGTCATGATCTGAGAGCTGTGAGATAGAGCCCAGGGTTGGCCTCCTGCTGAGTCTGCTTGAGATTCTCTCCTTCTCCCTCTGCTTGCTTGAGTGCTCTCTCTCTCTCTAAAAAAATAAATAGAAAATAAAATATAACACAGATCATGCTTTGCTCCACCCTGTGATGGCCGTTCATCCCAGTCTAGAGACTCACAGATTTACAAAGCCCCACCCACACGTTCTGACCCACTCTCCCACTGCTCTCCCCCTCCTCCCTGACTCCTGGCCACACCGTCCTCCTTACAGTTCCTCAAACACACAACAGGTCTCCGAGTCCTTGCACTAGCTGTTCCCCCTGCCTGGAACGCTCTTCTTCCAGATTTTGGCATGACTGGCTCCTTAATTCCCTTCCAGTGTATCTCAAAGGCCACCTTCTCAATGAGGCCTACCTTGACCTTCCCATTTGAAATTGTGATCTCTACTTTAGCAGCTCCCAAGTTCCCTGGCCCTCCTATATTTTTCGTACCCCGTATTCCCGTCTAACACATTTATTATGGTTTCTATTATTAAATGAATTAAATTTAGTAGAAGAGACAGATAACAAGAAACGAAAGCGTGAATACAGAGGAGTTTCTATCGTGGCTCCGACAATACAACTCAGGGATGTGATAAGAGACTTGAGGGTGGGATACTTTCCATCGCCTGGTCAGGGAAGGGACATCTGAGCAGAGACCTAATTGATGTGAAGGAGCCCTGAGACGTTAGAGACGAGGGGTAGGGACAAGAAGAACATACTCTAGGCTGCAGGAAAGTGTAAAGGCTAGAGCTCCGAGCCCGGAACCACCAAGTTCATGGGCAGATACGCCGACCTCGCTGGCTTCCAGCCTCTGGTGTGTGGCTGAGCGCTCCTGAGACCTTCACTACAGTCCACCAAGAGACCGACCGCAGGCAGAGCCTGGGGGCCGCGGGTGGGCGGCAGGCCGCTGGCAGTGACGGAAGCAGAAATGGATGAGCCCCAGAAACAGAGATTCGAGAATTTCAGGGGCCGGGTGGAGTCGCCAGGAAGCTCGCCCGGACCTCGCGGGCTGCATAGGAGCCCGCCCAGAGGAGGCGCCGGGCCGAAGCCGTCCCAGGCTTGGCTCTGTGGGGAAAGTGGGCCGGGCGGGATGAGGGGGCTGGAGATGGGGAGAGAAGGGCTCCGAGTTCTGCCGGCAGTGGGCTGGGTCCGAGGCCCGCGGACTGCCTGCGGTGGGGCTCTGGGTTCGAGGTCGCCCGCCGCTGACCAGCTCTGTCCGGGGCTCTGGGGCCTCAGTTCCCCCCCACCCCCGCGTGGATCAGGGGCGGCTTCGCGGACCGCCCGGTGAGCCGCGGGAGGGGAGGGGCGCGGGGGGTAACTCGAGCCGCCCGGAAGGGGTCTCCCGGCGCCCGCAGCCACGTTCCGGTCCTGGCGGAGGCGCGGGGTCCGGAGCCGGGGTCGCCCCGAGCCGCGGACGCAGCCCACCCCGCGGGACGCCCTCCCGAGCGGCGTCGCGCCCGGCGGCGCGGAGGTGAGCGGGCCCGGCGGGCTCTGGAGGCGGCGGCCCCGGGAAGGCGTGGGCCGCGGAGACGTGGCGGGGCAGCCCCACTGCGCGGACCGGGAGACTGAGGCGGCCGCCGCGGCTCTGCGGCGCTCGGCCGGGGCCTCCCGCGGGGGCCACCGCGGTTTTCGGGCGGTGGCGGGTCCGGGGCAACCCGGTGGCCCCAGGCCGCTGGGTCCCAGGCCCCAGCCCGCCCAGCTCCCCTAACAAAAAGAATCAGGAGACACGGGTGTACCGGCCCCTCGCGGGCTGTACGGTCCGCGTCCCGCACCCAGGCTCGCGGCGGGAGCCGGAGCACTGCCCCGCGGGCCCCGGGGTCCCCTTTCCGCGCCCCGGTGCCGTGCCGGGAAGACCTCAGTGAGCCCCCGCCTCCCGCGACCCGCCACTGGCATGGCCCCGCCCCCGAAGGCCCGGCCTGTTTCTCTCCCCAAGCCTTATCGGGACTGGTCCTTAACGTGACTTCTTACTTACTTCATTTTCCCATTCATTTATTATTTATCTTTGTTTACAATGTCTCCCCGCTGGAATGCAGGCTCCAGGAGGGACGGATTGCTTTGTCCACTGCTGTCTTCTTGGTTATTTCAGTACTTTCGGAAGTCCTCATCTTGATGGGCTTTTTATGGGAGGCTACGCGGGCAGCCAAGCCGAGTCCCGCCCAGGCGAGTCAGTCCTGCGCTAGACCTTCTGGGGCTGGGGAGACTGCGATAAACAAGGAGATCATTGTGGGGGGAAGGAAAAGAAAGCAGAAGTTGGGGGCTACTGGTTGGGTCAGCTTGTGCTCAGGAGCACTTTAGAAACAGTGATCAGGGCAGGCCTCACAGATCAGGTGACCTCAGCCTGCAGATAAACCCTGAGACTGCTAAAAGGGCAAAGCAGGAAGCTGAGGACACTTAACTCTGACCTTGACTTTGGGTGTAGGGGACTGAGCTCTGCAAAGTGATGGTTAGTTGCTCTCAGGTGCCTGGTCTGGGTGGGTGGGAAGGTAGGGAGATTATCAGCGGTCAGGGGAGGCTTCCTGGAGGAGGCGGTGGTTTTACTGGGCCTCTAAGACTGAGTAGGAGTTCTCATCCTTTAGGATGCTGTGATGGGGTTTGACAATTGTTTTGCAGGTGCCCTAGGAACAACATAGTCAAAGGGTTAAGCCGAGAGGCTGGACGCGAGGCCCCCGCCCTCTTGCTGTGAGCTCTGCTGGTAAGTGGGTCCCTGCGGAGACTCGCCCCTGGAAGGCATGAGGGAATCAGGAGACCAAGCTCTGCTTCTCACTGGTCATGCGGGCTTGGGCAGTTCATCTTCGCTGCTCTGGGCATCCGTTTTTCATGAGTCAGGAGGACAGCTGGATTGGGTGCCCCTTAGGATCCGTGGCATTCAGGAGGGATTGGGCTGGGGTTGGGGTTGGGGTTGGTCCTACCCAGCCACACCCTGGCATTCAGGAGGGATTGGGCTGGGGTTGGGGTTGGGGTTGGTCCTACCCAGCCACACCCTGTGTTTGTGCCACACTCATATACTGAGCAGGTCCCCATGTAAGCCTCCCCCAAACCCCCACCCCTGCCCGTGGAGGAATGGGGCCTGGCTTGCCCTACCCTGCCTTCATCTGGCCCCGAAGGCCACGGATTCTTAACTAAAGGATAACTGCCATTGACCAAGGAGAGGCTGGCAGGGGCCCAGGAGGGTCACAGAAACCTTGGAGGTTTGGCTTCAGGGTTGGAGCTAAGGGACCCCTGGATTAAGGGATGGTTCAAGCATTGATTTCTATGGGTTCAGGGTCCATTTCAGCTCAGCTGATGCTTTTTTCTTTGGAGTTTAAAAAGCTGTTTCAAACCCCTCCCTAGCTCCCGGTCTGGGAGTCACATTACCCTTCTGAGTCCTCTGCTGTCCAGTTCGTTTGCATGCCCCTCACAACCACCCTTTGCGAGAAAAGGCGGGGACACAAGCCCATTTCACAGATGGGGACCCTGAGAGCCTCAGGGTATACAGCAAGTGAGTAGAGGCCACAGGGCAGGGGCCCAGGGGTCCTCCAGAGCCAGCGTGCTTTTCCCAGCAGGGGCAGAGAGGCTGCCTTCCGCTCTGACCTGTGGCCACCCATCTCCCCTCACAGTTCTTATGGGAGCCATGAAGCTGAATGAGAGGAGCGTGGCCCACTACGCGTTGAGCGACTCCCCGGCCGACCATACGGGCTTTCTGCGCACCTGGGGCGGGCCAGGGACTGCACCGACCCCCAGTGGCACCGGCCGGAGGTGCTGGTTTGTCCTCAAAGGCAACCTGCTGTTCTCCTTTGAGAGTCGTGAGAGCCGGGCCCCGCTGAGCCTGGTGGTGCTAGAGGGCTGCACGGTGGAGCTGGCTGAGGCTCCCGTGTCCGAGGAGTTCGCCTTCGCCATCTGCTTCGACGCCCCTGGTGTGCGCCCACACCTGCTGGCGGCCGATGGGCCCGCGGCGCAGGAGGCCTGGGTGAAGGCCCTGTCCAGGGCCAGCTTTAGCTACATGCGCCTGGTGGTGCGCGAGCTGGAGAGCCAGCTGCGCGAGGCCCGCCACAGCCTGGCCTTGCATCGCCACTCATCCTGGAAGGCCACTGGCAGCCACCGTAAGCCCCAGGCCGCTGACCGCCGGTCTCCAGGCCTGGAAAACGGTTACTCCCCCTCCAAGGATTGCAGCTCCGTGGACTTGGTTGAAGAAAGGGGCAGCAAGCCAGCGGGGCCGGGCTTGGCCGAGTGGCAGGGCCCGGCCAGCCTCTACCTGGACGGGAGGCAGAGCCCCGCATTCCCTGAGACCTCCTACTTTTCTACCCTGCACAACTGGTACGGCCAGGAGATCATGGAGCTGAGGCAGAGGTGGCTGCGGAGGGTCTGGGGGAGCGGGCCAGCTCGGGAGAAACAGGATGGGCCCTGAGCCTCAGCCCTTGGGGGTTCTGCCTTTATCCTGCTGGTCAGGATTCAGTGTTTATTCGGTTTCAAGTTGCTTTTTTTTGAGAGGGTTCTTTCCTTCCTGCTTTTTAGTCCTTCTCCAGGTTCCAGATCCACCCTCGTGCCTGGACGGGACTGAGGAATCCTTCCTTCCAGCACCTTTATTTCCTGAGGCCCAGAGAGGAAGGGGGCTTGCTTGGTAGCCATGGAGCCTGACCAAGTCTCCTGCCGCTCTGCTGGACTGCCGCTCTGGCAGGGGACACTAGTCAAATGGTGGAAATGGGGAATATTATGTGGCCATAGAATGCTACCTACACACCAGACTCTACAACCACAACCTCCTACACAGGGAGCCTTGTGTACATTTAAATACCAGAGGCTGGCTCAAGTGTTGGCTTGGGGAGCTGACATGATCAGGGAAAGTAGGTTTATTGCCATAGGGGTTTCTGGGGCCGGTGCTTCCTGAGAGGTGGGGCACAGGACGGCTCCCCCTCTGCAGTTTGGGTGCGGCCCTTTGGAGGGAGAGGGCCTTCAGCCAGCAAAAGGGGATTGATTCTGCTCAGAAAGTGTCGGGGCCATCAGCTTCTCTCCCTGGCTGCCCTGTCTAGAGATGGTGCTGGTCATGGCCCCAGGAGGGACTGGTGGCAGAAATCCTTCCTGTGTTCTGCCCTGAGCAGCTGGCTCTGGGAGCTGCCAGGTGGGAAGCTAAAGGAGTGGGGAGGCACATGGGGCTCCCTGGGGAAGCCAGGCTGTTATTTTGGTTCTCAGTCCAAAATTCTAGAAGCTTGGACGCAGGATTCCCAGCAAGCACCCTGTGATAAACTCTTTCCTCCTAACTGTGCTAAGAGCCACTCCCGATCCCGAACCTGGCCTGGGAACTCATTGACACTCCCGCTGGTCAGCCAGTGCGCATCTGCCAAGACCCTGTCTTTGCTACTCTCAGCAGCTCGGTGCCAAGTGTTTTCTCCATTGTTGAGGGAGGCAAAGTGACTGAGTGGAGAGAGCCAGCAGCCAGACCCGCCTGAGCCCCAGGGTGTGGTCGCAGCGGCTGGATGGGAGATCCCGAGGCGGTCAAGACATCCCCCCCTCTGCCTGCGCGCAATCAGCCCCTTCTTAGCCTCTCGAGCCCTTACTAGGGCCTTGGGTACACTGCCCGGGGCCCCAGTAGGTCTAGGGGCTTCTGCTCAGCCCAAGACCAGGACGCCGGGAGGCCACCAGGGTCCGGAACCCGTTCCTGCGGGCTTGTTCCCAGAAGAGGGGCTGGAGGAGCCCCCGGCCCACGGCGCCTTGTTTTATACACAGACACTACAGGCTTTTGTTATCGTTCTTACGGTCACAGTGTTTTTTATCGAGTAAAACACTAGTTTTTATTACTCACTTCGGTTCCTCGAGTTTATTTCAACAGTCACTTGCCCAGGTCGTGCGAAAGCTCGCACTTCCCCTTCCGATGTGTTTCCACCTGCCTCTCTGTAGCGTGCACCTTGGCAAGAAACAGAATTCCAGAATCATCCGGGGAGTACAACTAAGGGGTATGAATCGTGTTTTTTAAATGTTAAAAAGGAAAATACGACTGAGGGTCGATGAAAGTGACTTCCCTTCCCAACCGTCACCTGCTCTGCCCAGGCCCGGCGCGGCAGAGTGAGCGAACAACGGCGGAAGAGAAAATGTTCCACCACGACCGCTCGCAGGACGAGCCGGCCCGCCAGGTCCGGAACTAGGCGGCTACGGGGCGTTGGCCCCTCCTCGTGACGTCACCACGTCGGGCGCGTGACAAACGTCTCTTTCGCACGGCAACAGGAACTAGGCTGGGTCTCGCGTCTGATCCCAAAAGCCTCGCGAGGGTTGGGGCGGTGCTCTCCCGGAGGGCGTCACAGCGGCCGGGCGTGGGGTCCGGGTGCCGGGCTAGCGGCGGAGCTGGGAGATGGCGTCCGGAGGGGTTCGCTGGCTGGCATTGGCATCCTTGCGATCCGGAGCTTTCCGGAGCGGGCCGAGCTTGAGGAAAGATGGTGGTGATGTCTCCGCCGGAGGAGGTGGCGCAGGTCGGAGCCTGGTACCGTCGAGGTCAGTCATCGTTACTCGCAGCGGCGCCATTTTGCCCAAACCGGTGAAAGTGAGTGTCTGCCTGGAGGCGGGGCGAAGGGGCCGCGGCCAATCATTATGGGGAGTGTGCGCGGGTCGACGCTGACTGATAGGAGCAAAGGCCAATCATACGACCGCCTTAGACCGGAAGACGGATCGAGGACAAAGTTTAGCGGTGATGCGCTAATTTTGACAGGTGGGAGGAAATGGGTCAGATCCCGGTGTTGAGTTGGGCGCACCGAGACAGAGGATGGGGAGCGAGAGCTGAGAAGGACTGCACCCTGCACTAGCTCGTCGTGGTGAGCTAGCAGGGAGCCTGGTGCCCTAGTTCTCCAGGCCACAAGACTCGGCTGTGTGTGTCCGGTGTAGACAAGTCACGTAACCACTCCGTTCTTGTCCACCTCGCAGTTGATGGGATGGAATAAAGAGTTGTGAAAGGGCTTTTAGATAAAGGGTACGTGGGACAGAACTTCTGTTTTTATAAGTTTTGACTTAGTACTTAATTCACGTGATTTGCTGTTCTGAGAGGTGGGCAGGGAGTTATTACGATCACTGTTTCCACGAATGAAGTCGGGCCAAAGCAGTGAAGCCCTGAGGCTCCAAAGCTAGCAGCGAGTTGGGTCCCGGAATCCAGGTTTCTGGCTGGTACAACCCCACCCCCGAACCAGGTCCTGTTTTTCCCACCGCTGAATGCTGTCGTCTGCCCGAGTACTTTTTTTTTCTTCTAAGTAAAATGGAGACAGCCCCTTACATCAAACAAATTTGCTTTTTGACTCCAGGGTGGTGTGGGAGTTAGAAAACAGAAATTCTCCTACAGTTAGTATGGCCAGTACTAGCTTGCACAGACAGGTGAGTTCAGGACTGTTTTGTGGCAGGAAGCAGGGTCCATATTGGGGAAGAGCTGCCTTATAAAAAGGCACAGCTGGAAAAAAACCTGAAACTCCATAAGAAAATATGAGAGGATATGTTGAAATTCCACGGAAACTCCCCTAGTCCATCTACACAGCTAGTCTTTTATGGTAAAGACATGCTCATTTTTCAAAACATGGTTGTTTTTGAGATTTAATGTGAAATTAAACTGGGGAATCTGTTAAAGAACTGTACAAAGTATCCTTCCACTGTACATGCACGACTAATTTTTAGATGTCTAGAATGAATGCCTTGTACTTTTCTTTCTGGTAGCCACATTGATGGCCATAAAATAACCTTCTCTCTTTTTCTTTTTTTCTTGTTCTGCATGTTTCCAAAATCAAGTAGTTGTGTATTATGGGTCTGGGGTTCACAGGAGTGTCCCTTAGGGGCCAAGCCTTCTGTGGCCCCACAGAGTGGGCTCTGGAGCTCACAGCCACCGCTCTGACCTTCTGCAGATGTCCTTCGGCCTTCTCCGTGTGTTCTCCATCGTGATCCCCTTTCTCTATGTGGGGACGCTCATTAGCAAGAACTTTGCTGCTCTACTTGAGGAGCACGACATTTTTGTCCCAGAGGATGACGACGACGATGACTAACAGGTAAGACTTCCTTTTCTCCTACGTGGACCAGGAACAGGAAGGGGGTGGGGCATCTGAACTCTGATGCAGTTTGCGCTGGTAGCAGTTTCTGGTCCCTTGAAGCAGAAGTGCAGACCTTTAATAAATTGATTGACTTCGCTGTTTTTATTTTGCCTTTGCTCTGTGTTGAGGAGATCTTACTGATTTAAAAATTCACTGGAATGGGGACGCCTGGGTGGCTCAGTTGGTTAAGCAGCTGCCTTCGGCTCGGGTCATGATCCCAGTGTCCTGGGATCGAGTCCCACATCGGGCTCCTTGCTCAGCAGGGAGCCTGCTTCTCCCTCTGCCTCTGCCTGCCATTCTGTCTGCCTGTGCTCGCTCTCTCTCCCTCTCTCTCTCTCTGACAAATAAATAAATAAAATCTTTAAAAAAAAAAAATTCACTGGAATGGGATAGGGCACCTGGATGGCTCAGTCGGTCAAGCATCTGCCTTAGGCTCCGGTCATGATCTCAGGGTCCCAGGACTGAGCCCTATGTTGGGCTCCTTGCTCAACGGGGAGTCTGCTTCTCCCTCTCCCTCTCCCCGCTGCTTGTGCTCTCTCTCAAATAAATAAGTAAAATCTTTAAAAAAGAAAATTAACTAGGATCTCCTCCAACTGGGTTGATCCCAACCAGTCTTTCTTTTATATACCTTTGTTCTCTCAACCCACAAGTTTCTTAACAATTTAATGCCTTCACATGCACCCCAAACAGCTTCATTCTCCGCATTGAAATTTAGAAACTGCAGGTCTTGACCGTGGTCAGCAAGGTTACCACACTCTCTGCCTGTTCCATTCAGCTCTCTGGTGTTGGCTCCCATGCTTGAATATGTGCTGCTTGGCTGCCCTTCTGTTGTAGCTAAGGACAGTTCTGGCTCCATAGTCTGAAAGTCAGTTGTGCCGTGACTTGGTCACACCTGTTAGTCAAGCCTCGTCTTCCATATTCCCAACCACTCACCTCTCCTCAATATTCACTGTTTCTTGAATTACCCACATGCTTTCCTGCTCCCAAGCAGAGGCTCACTCTTCCTTCCAGTTGGAAGGCTATTTCGCACTACTCTTTAAGATTTTTTTTTTTTTATTGAGAGAGACAGACAGACAGCACAAGGAGAAGGAGAAGCAAACTCCCTGCTGAGCAGGGAGCCTGATGCAGGGCTCAGTCCCAGGACCTGAAGATCATGACCCGAGCCAAAGACAGATGCCTAACCACTGAGCCACCCAGACACCCCTATTTCTTGAATTGAACCAATTCTTCATTGTCGTTGATGAAGTCTTCCCTCATTACTCCATTTGAAAGTGACTGCTGTGAGGCGCCTGGGTGGCTCAGTGTGTTAAAGCCTCTGCCTTTGGCTCAGGTCATGACCCTAGGGTCCTGAGATCGAGCCCCACATCAGGCTCTCTGCTCAGCGGGGAGCCTGCTTCCTCCTCTCTCTGCCTGCCTCTCTGCCTACTTGTGATCTCTGTCTGTCAAATAAATAAAATCTTAAAGAAAAATGTCTTCAAAAAAAAAAAAAAGGGAGGAACTCCTGTGCCCTCTGACTGACCAGTATGTCTTATGACAGTATTACATGCTTAAGCACACAGGCACACCCCCAAATTCTACTAGACTAAGAGTTTCTTGCTGGCAAGGAACACTTTTTTTTTAAGTAAGCTCTACACCCAGTGTCGGGCCCGAACTCACGATCCCAAGATCAAGAGTACACCTTCCACCAACTGAGCCAGCCAAATGCTCCTGGAAGTGTGTTTTTTATACCTATGGGTCCCCAGTACCTGGTCTCTGATGAATGTTCATTAAATATGTGAGTGAAGAAACAAACTGTCTTGCTCTGCCTTGTTTGGTAGAGCCTCTCTGGAATGCTTTTCGGTGTGCGGCCAGAAGGCTGCTCTGCGCCCGGTTCACTGCTGCTTTGCTTTTTTACAGGACATGGAGGAAGTCCAGAAAGGAGACAGCCCTGACTTAATTATGATGTGGTGATGCTCACAGCCTCTCCTCCTGCCCTGTCCGAAGGGCGCAGGGAAAGCCCTCAGCCTCCCAACTCCAGTGAAGCCTCCTGCATCATCTGTGACCGCAGCCCAGATCCCCAGGCCCTGGGACATTTCCACACATGTGCTGTCCACTGAGCACAATCAGCTTATGAATAAACACGTTAAACATCAGCTCGGTATGACTGAGTGGTGGCTGAACTGTCCCTGCATGAGTGACCCCCAGCTGCAGTTTCTTGTCCCCGCAATCCTTTCTCTGGCAGCTGGATGGTAACAGGCCTATGATTTACAGCACGAGATTTCCAGGCCCCCCACCCCGCCCCCGGATCCACAAAGGTCATTACAGGCAACCGGGCCCATTTTCACTATGTACAAAAGCCGAACAGAAACTCTGCCCTCAGTAAAGGTGCACAGGATAACTAAAGCCTTGAGCTTTTTCGCGTTGAGGAACGCTGGCGAGTTGTCATGTCACAGGCCAGTCATAAGCTGTGACCGTTTACAACTCTTTGAGAAACATCGTTATTAGAATGAATCTTTCAACACTTGGCTTCCTTACATGAAAAGATAGTAAAGGGGTTGGTGGTGCAGAAGAATCTGGGAACACTCAGGGTGACTACCTGCCGAAGCCCTCTCTCCAGCACTTAGTCTGGCCGGGGAAGAAGCATCGAGAGCAGAGATGAGTTCTTTAACGTGTGTTGACATTTATTCTGTCACTGGAGCTGTAACCCAGTTTGGAAGAACAGTAGAAATTTTCTGCTCCGTGTGCACCGAACAGTGTTCCTAGCCGAGGGCCCGATGGGGTAGGAAGTCAATTTCACTCTCAGGACGGCCGCTTGTTGCACGGAGACCGGCGAGGCCTCGGCAGAACCCAGGGGAGAACAGCCCGGCTTGGGTGCCTGACTTCTGCACCTCCTAGTTTTGCTCTGATCTCTCTCCCGACAGCAAAAGCTGGCTCATTCTGGATAACCTGCGCCGCGACACCGAGCAATCCTAGGGGCTGTAGAAACATGGCTAGTTGGGGGCACCTGGGTGGCTCAGCTGGTTCAGCATCCGACTCTTGATTTCCGCCCAGGCTGTGATCTCGGTCTTGAGATTGAGCCCCGAGTGGGACTCCGTGCGGGGCATCCCTCTCCCTCTGAGCCCCCACCCCCACCCCCTTAACGAAGTCATCCAGCCTGACAGCCAGGAGGCTAGTTTCTGAGCAGATGGCCTCATCCTTCCTGTTTACGGACATGCGAGGCTCTGAGAAAAGAGAATCTAATTTGGAGGAAACACCACACTTCAGGAAAGGGAACAGGTGGTGTGTACACGAAGACCCCACTGGTTCCGGCAAAAAGGCAGACAGCCTGCAGGAGAGGGACCCCCCACTGGCCCACCAGTGGAATTCTATTAGGAAGTGACCATCACATACTCAGTTTATTTGCGCTCTAAAATATTTAAATATCAACATGCACCCTTCCCCTGAGTGACTTCACGGGTCGTGGCCAACATAGAACTTGGACAGGAAATCCTTTGGCCTCGGCGCTTCTGTTTCATGGAAGAACCGCATGATGTGTGTCCGCTGCTTCCACACGTTGATCGTTTCCTCCAGTTCCATCTTGCCCTGCACACGTGGGGGAGAGGAGTTCGGTTAGAGCGGCTGAGGGGAAGGAACGCCATGCGGAAGGCCAGGATTCTGTTCTCTGCTCTGGCACAGACTTACTGAGTCACCTTGGGCAAGGAACATCCTCTGTCAGGACCAGTTTCCGCATCTAGAAAATGAGGTGGTTGGGCTAACTGACCTCTGCGGCCTTTCAAATACTCTGTAGCGAACTGATTCCAGGAGGGGCGACTTCCAGGTCAACAGGCCCCTGCCCCGACTGGCTGAATTTGGGTTTCTGCTAAGTACTCGTCCTGTGGTATGTACTGGTCCTTGCTAAAGTTCGCACTGATGACCAGAAAGGACACAATCAGGCCTGGGATTTGACCCCATTCACACAGGACTACGCTAACCTGCCTCTTCTAGCAGCAGCCTGGTGAAGCAGTAACTTCAGAAACGGGGTTTTAGGAAGAGTTTCAAACCTTCCTCTTTATGTCTTTTTCCAAAATACAAGCCCCAGAGCATCTGGGTGGCTGAGTCGGTTAAGCAGCTGCCTTCAGCTCAGGTCATGATCTCAGGGTCCTGGGATCAGGCCCTGTTTTGGGCTCCACACTCGTGGGGAGTCTGCTTCTTCCTCTCCCTCGGCCCCTCTCCCTGACTCGTGCTCTGTCTCTCAAATAATAAAATCTTTTTTTTTTTTAAAAAGAATTTATTTATTTATTTGACAGAAAGGCAGAAAGTAGGCAGAAAGGCAGGTAGAGAGAGAGGAGGAAGCAGGCTCCCTGCCAAGCAGAGAGCCCGATGCGGGACTGGATCCCAGGACCCTGAGATCATGACCCGAGCCGAAGGCAGAGGCTTAACCCACTGAAGCCACCCAGGCACCCCCACAAATAATAAAATCTTCAAAAAATAATGAATAAAAATAAAAATGCAAGCCCCGGTGGGATTTTTCTTGAGCAATCTTCTGTTTAATCAGGTGATAACCACCTCTAAGTTCATCTGTTTCTTTGAAACACTAAGCAAAAGCTACTGACCTGGTAGTTGCTTTTTAAACTTGGGAGACAAAACTGAGCAGCTCCGGACCAGCCAGCTGCTCTTAAGCCCGTCAGGGAAGGTCACTTACCTTAATGACCAGAAGATCTACCACCCTGGGGTCTGTGACGTGGGCATTCTTCATGAACATTTCTCGGACTTTATCCCGTCCTTGCTTCACAGTGATGTCGAGTTGGAACAAGTGCACTAGAGAGGAAACATGATTCAGGGAAGAAATTACATGGTGAAAACCTTTTTTACAAACACGGAGTCAGTGAACACATTCAGGCTGCCCATTCATTTCATCAGCAGACATCACTAGCCTGACCCTAAGCGAGGTGCCTGAGGCTGTAGAGGAGTGACACGTGCTCTCAAGGAGCTTAAAGTTTACTTGCGGAGACCGCCGCGTGGGAGGCGGCAGTAGAGCACAGCAGAGCACAGTTCAAGATCCCAGCTCAGGGGCGCCTGGGTGGCTCAGTGGGTTAAAGCCTCTGCCTTAGGCTCAGGTCAGGGTCCCAGGGTCCTGGGATCGAGCCCCATATCGGGCTCTCTGCTCAGTGGGGAGCCTGCTTCCTCCTCTCTCTGCCTGCCACTCTGCCTACTTGTGATCTCTGTCTGTCAAAAAAATAAAAAAAACTTAAAAAAAAAAAAAAAAAAAAAAGATCCCAGCTCAGTCCCAGCACCCGTGTGGTCCTGCGAACGTAAACTTCTGCGTGCCTGGGCGTATTTGTTTCTGAGGGAGAGGAGGATAATAGCACAGAGAACTGCAGAGCGGTTGGGAGGATTCCAGGAGATAAGATGCTTAGAAAGTGCCCCGCATGGAATAAGCTCTCAAAAAGGTTAGCTTTATTCTCAGAGAGAACAATCGGCAAAAGATGACGGGGGTGAAATTAACCAGCAGTGACGGGGTGTGGGTTTGCGCGGCACACGGCTCAGGGCGCGGGGAGCCTGCTGTGTGTGCAGGGACGACTTCGGTCCGGCCAGCAATTACTACCACATCAGGTTACTCGGGGGAAGGAGGGAGCAGTCTTCGAAGATAACTCCTACTCGTCTCTCAAATTTTGATCCGAGGGACAGCCATCTGTGAATGCAAACATAAAATCACCATACTCCGCATCCCTGGCTAAGTCAATGCCTCAAGGAGTGGCACAGCCTTAGGGACCCGAGACTTCAGCTGAGGCGCATTATGTCCTTTGAAAACTAGGTTTCGGTCATTTGACTTCTCACCCTCTGGCAGTCAGCCTTCGGTGGCTTTGCCGACGACGAGGGCACGGACAGCGCCTTGTGTGGTGGGCAGGACTAGGGAGAGGGGCACATTAAGCATAAATAAGGCTCAGAGGCTAGAATGAGCATGTGGTTGTGTGTTCATTTGGTGAGGACGCCTGGTGTTGTGGCCATTCCTGTGACGTGTCCACTCTCGTCTACAGAATCAGAACCAGCTCTGACCACCACGAGAGCTGTGGAGTGAGTGAATGAATCGACAATCAAGTTTCAGTCTTTAACTCAATTTAGAGCCAGCAACAGGAAAATAAAGCTTCTGCTGAGGTATTTATACCTTGCCTTGCTGATCCCAGCAGGGAAAAAGCACCTGCAGAAACCGCAGGCAGCTTTACAGGGAAGTGTTAACAGAGGACAGGAAATCACTCACTGGAAAGAACTCGGGATCCAGTGGCGTGCTGGAGAAGGCTCTTGGGGAGTCTCTCTTCCCAATCTGCCTTCACTGACTGTACTTTGGTAGCTTCAAATCAACCATGGCGGGAGTACCAGCTCCCAGAAAATTGGTAAATGCTATAAATCTGGGTTCCCACCAGTGTGTATTATAGTAGGAATTTTATTTTTTATTTTAGAAAGAGAGCAGGGGGAGGGGCAGAGGAAGAGGGGAAGCAGACTCCCCGCTGAGCAGGAAGCCCAGTACAGCTTGACTCCAGGAGGCTTGATCCCACAACCCGGAGACCATACCTAAGCGACCTGAGCCGAAACCAGGTGCCAAGTGCCTCTCATAGTAGAATTTTAGAGAAGAGCAAAGAGAGGGGCAGTAAAACAAAGAGACACAAAAACAAATGCAAACTAACAGGGATCCCGGAATTCAGAATCCTCCCATTTGGGGGTAGTGAGGCCTATGGCACCGTGGGTACTTGCCTGAAGTCATACGATTGGTCCCTGGCAAATGTGGGCCTGGAATCCAGGTTGTTTATTTTGATTTTACAATCTGGTGTTTTTTTAAAGGAAATGAGTATGAGGACTCTTCCCCTGCTATCAGTGTTTACCCTTCCTGCATTTTTATATTAGATCTCTGCCCAACCTCGGGAGCTTAAAAAAACAAGGTCCCTCTATACCAGGGGAGCTGGTGCCCATCGGCTCCCGTTCCTCATCATCTCCTGAACTCCACACCAGGACGTTGGGTGTGTAAGTCTTCCTCCTTAGGAAGATGTTCACAAGCACAAATGCAGTTTGGCTCACAACGTCAGTTCACAGGTCCCTGAATGCCCATCCTTCGCAGCTTAACAACCCTTGTCTCTGGAGAGAAATTCCATAGCTTTGTCCTGATCTCCCTCCTCCCATCCCAACCCTTTGACCACGGCCCTCCACCAGAGAAAGGCTGTGGGAAGGCAAACACCAACAGCCTAAGCGATGACCTGCCCAGTCATTCTGTGCTTTAACTCGGTGCTTGCTGCTTAAACCAGCAACGATCCTGCCCACCAGCACAGACGGCCATGTCCGGAGGCATTCTGGGTTGTCTCACTAGGGAAAGAGTTCTACTGGCACCTAGTGGGTAGAGACCAGGGATGTTGTTAAAAATCCTACAACGCAGGACCACCGCCACAACGATTATCCGGCACAAGTGTGCTGAGAGGCCCTGGTATAAATTAATTCCAACTGCTCTCCCTCAACTCAGCTTCTTGGCTTATTCTTTGAATTCTGAATATTGAAATTGCGGTTTTGAAAAAATCTAAAAGGACTAAGAAAGGTATCAAAGTGCCCCTCTTGGATGAAGGTGCCTTTTCCACAGCCTCTGTGTGTTTATCCAAAATTACTGTCAAGGTTTTCCTGAGTCAGGAAGGCTCTGACACATCAAGAGGGAGGACACTGATATCCTCAGCTGTCTGCACCGCTCACTTAGGAAGCATTCATACCAGGTACTTCGAGATCCTGAGATGGGAAGGCGGCACGGTGTGCTGGAGAAGAGCACGGGGTCAGGGGTCAAACCAGCTGGGTAGTCTCCCCACCATTATGAACTATGACCTTGACTTGAATACAACCTCCTCAGCCTGCTTCCTCAGCTAAAAAATAGGAAAGAAAAGAACCTCAGACCTAATTCCTTTATGGGAACATGGCAAAAATCGGTGACAATATCTTGTAAACAGCAAAGCTACTATAAATGTTAGTTGTTAAACATTTCAGCACTTGCTTCTATTTTACATCTTAAAATACATCTATTCTAAGTCTTAATGGCCTGGATATATGCCTGTCTTCCTGACTAGACCGGAAGGCCCCTGAGGGGAGGGCTATTTTATTCACTTTTATATCTCTGGGCATCCAGTAGCAGCCCTATTGTATAAGAGATCCCAGTGAAATGGAAATTAAATAGTTTCTACAGAAAACCTCCTGTTTTGTAACCAGCGAGCCTCAGTTAATACTTCTGCAGTAGAGGGGTCTGAAGGAAGGTAGTTCTGTCTCTGTGCTCCCATATAAGGGCACCACCAGCCAAGCAAAGGGCCGCTCACGTGTGCGGCGTAACTGAGTCCTGAGAGATTCAGGGAAAACTCAGCAGGAGCAAAGAGCCAGTGTCAAAGGTGGGTAGCCAGGGTCTGCAGTCTGGCTCCTCTCCTCACTAATAGTGTGATGAGAAGACACACTTAGGTGCCCCCATTTTCTTATCTGTAAGACAAGGAAACAATTAGAACCCACCCTCAAAAATAGGGCAATGTGAAGCATTTAGCACAGTGCTAGGCCATATGTATGCAAGTCAGTAAATGTTAGTTATTAGAAATACTATTACTTATTCCAATTCTTGGTTTGGTTCCTCAGCTGGAGTCCCAATCATGGATAGGCTAACACCAGTGTAGACACAGGCCTGAGCAACAAACCACCTACGGACCACCAGCTACAGACCACCAATCCTCCCCATAAAGGAGGTACCACCCCTGTGCCCCTCCCCACCTGCCCCCCAACCCTTTTCAGGACCCTTCCGACTCTGGAATAATCTTCTCAAACAGTATTTGAGGGGAATTCCTGAGAGGGGATAGTTTAAAAACTTCTGGACGCTGACTGTGGATAACTGGGTCTGTCCTCAACTCAGCCATCAATTTTTTTTTTTTTTTTTTAATCCATCACAAACGATTCTTCCTGCATCTGGGTCTTGTTCCCACCTCTTCTCTCTGCAACAAGAAAGGGTTCTAGGCACTCATAGGATTCTGCTAGGCAAACATTGTTTTCAAACATCTGCCATTGAATACATCCTCCCCCCCCCACACACACACACACGTGCAGACACTGGCTGCTCTCACTTCCCTGTACCTATTATTCACCTGCCCCCTGAAAGCATTTACATCTGCGGTTGGTCCCGAACCACCAGTTCACTTAAGTTTCTCCCTCCCTTGTATCCTGGGGTGTAAATTCCGTCATCAGCAACCTCTCAGAAAGTCAGGTTCAGGACAGGGACACTGCAGCAGACAGTTCTCACAAATGCTTTTTGCACAAATGCTCCTGCTGTAAGTAACAGTAATAATAATAATCGTAATAATAAAAACAACAGTAGCGGCCACCATTCAATGAGTACCTAAGTGACAGGGCTTCCCCTCAGCACTTTAAATATATTAGCTTTTTAATAAGGGCTACTCTCCGAAGAAGGTATCACCATGAGGCTCGTTTTACAGATGAGGAAACTGAGGCACAGCAAGATGAAATAATTTGCTCAAGGTCACACAGCTAGTAAGGAGCAAGGTCTGGGGGCAAGTCTGTGTAACTACCAGCCTCTATTGCTTCTCTCACACAGGTAGGGAAGGGACAGCCCAGAGGGGAACTCACTTACGAACACCTTCCCTCTCAGACCAGCAGTGACGGTCCACACTAAAACACACTCCATCAATCAACAAAACAACAAGATATCGACAGCCCTTGACGTTCCTACCGTCCTTGACAGTTTATTTCCCCCGATCTTTTCTCATCAGGGACATTGGGCAGTGCCGAGGGGGAACGCCGAGATAAGAAAACAGAATGTCTGCATCCGGAGACTTCGTATTTCAATCCTTCCAGTGAACAGACTGGTTCTGGGGCATCTAAGTGAAGGCAGGGGACAGAGAGGCAGCAGGGGGCAGGTCCTGGGGGGGAGGGGAAGGAGTTCCTAAGAAATGCTAGAGGCAGGCAGAGCTAGGGAGCAAGCTCGGGAAACTGTGGGAAGCCACCTCACTTGGACTGGAAAAGGCACCACTGACTTAACTGGATAACCTTGGGAAAGTCACTTCCCTTCTCTGGTGGTCTGTTTTTCCGGGGGGGGAGGGTTGTGCGGGAGACAGATGACCACTAACCCTAATGGGCACCTGTAAATACATTCAGCAACTCTACGGCTGACTTTGGGTTCCAGATCCACCAAGGCTGGCTCTGGGCCTCGGGGGCATCACTTCGCCTCTAGGTGCCTCACATGCCTCACCTATAAAAGGAGCCTGTCACCCACAGTCCCTCCCACGGATTCGGTAAGAATTACGGGGACGAAAGGGCCAACGCGCCCAGAGCGCCTAGAAGCGCGGTTCGGACGCAGGGCACTGCTGCTTTTGAGTCCGGCGCCGCCGCCGGGTCGGGTCCACCAATGCTTGGGTGACCCTCCTCCCCTGAAGCACCCGGAGTTGCCTGTGCCCAGGTCGGTGAACTCAGCTCGTCCCGAGAGAAATGGGAGGCCAGGACGGCTGCGACCTTGGGCGGCTGCATCCGGAGCCCCGCTTGCGCCGCGGCCTCTCACCAGTGTTCGGCACCTCTCGATACCAGGCGCGGTACAACTCGCGCACCCTCCGCTTGGCTTCGTTCATGTCCCGACTAAAAATGGGCTTCACTGAAGTGGGCACCGTAGCAGCAGCCCGCCGGAGGCCGCTCGCCGCCATCTTGCTAAAGAAACCACCTTCTGTGGGGGCGGCCGAAGGACTAAAGTCTTTTGTCATTGGCTAAAACTGAAAGCCACGCCCCCAAGCGCCACGGGTAGGCGGGAGGATAACTGTGGGACTCTCTGACTGGCTGGGAGGACGCTGGGGGATGCGCATGCCCAGACCCGGAGACCCCAGCTCAGCTGTTGGCGGTCCTAACGGTGGCCCAACCGCGCCGCCAGGAGACGCTCAAGCGCCAGGCTGGCCGCGGAGCTGCGGCCTTGGCGTCCCCCAGCGTCCCGCCGGCCACCAGCTCGCCGCGCTCCTTTGGTTGTGCCTGTGGACGCGCGGGTCTCGCAGAGCTTCGCGGATCGCTTTCCCCGGGCCGGGGCCACGGGTCCCCAGGGGCAGCGGAAGCCCCCCGCAGGGCGCCTGGGTTTCCTTGGCGCCGGCCTGGCCCCTGTGCGGTTTTTCTGCAGCATCATTCCCCCCCCCCCCCCCCCCCCCCCCCCAATAAACCAACTCTTCGGAAGCGCTGTGTAGCCGCCAAAGCGCTTTCCTGGCCGTTGCCCTCCTGGCGCTTCTCCACGTCCCGGCTAGGTAGGCTCTATCATCAGTCCCGTTTCAGACAAGAACCTTTTCATCCTAACCTGTGCATCTCCGTGAGAAGCGGCCCAGAAACATGGAGCCGGAGGCAGGCTTGCATCGACCGTCCTGGGTGTCCCCTCCGTTGTGGCATTTTTCTACTAAGGTTGTCATCTGGCCATCCCGGGAGGTCCGGAGGCGCTAAGGGAGAAATAACAGCTAACGCATGGCAGGCCTCACACTAGACCATTTTACCTGGTCTTCTTTAGTCTTCTTTAATCTCATGGATCAGAGAGCTTCTATTAGCACCCCAGGAAACAGGGGGTGTGGGGTCAAGGTCACGTGCACCTTGTGAGGGTGCTGGGGGAGGGGCAGGAGCAGGGGCTGATCTCAGCTCTGAGACCCCAGCCAGCACGGAATAGGGCCCTGCAACTATCCCAGGCTTTCCCGTTTTTGTTTTTTTTTGTTTTTTTTTTTTTGTTTTTTTTTAAGATTTTATTTATTTATTTGACAGAGAGATCACAGTAGACAGAGGCAGGCAGAGAGAGAGAGAGGGAAGCAGGCTCCCTGCTGAGCAGAGAGCCTGATGCGGGACTCGATCCCAGGACCCTGAGATCATGACCTGAGCCGAAGGCAGTGGCTTAACCCACTGAGCCACCCAGGCGCCCCAGGCTTTCCCGTTTTAAAGGGTAAAAGAAAATCCGATTTTTGTTCTTGTATTGCCTTTTAAAATGTATCTGCTTTTAAGTGAGTTACGCATTCAAAGGAAGCTTGCACCATATACGAGTTCAAAGCATGATAATAAAATGGAAACCTTGAAGCCTCAACCACAACCCCAAAAAGTGGTGATAGAGTTAAGGTTTATATAAGCAGACTGTGCTCCTGATAGCCACTGGTTTGAGTTCTCCAGGCACATTAACTTGTTCATGCATCACAACACACCTGTGGGATCAGCACCTTTAAACCCATTTTACAGATGAGAAAACAGACACAGAGAGAGGAAGTTACTGGACAGGGCTGGCTTGAGACCCAGGTAGCTGTCCCCGGAATCTGTGCTCTACCTCTCACAGCACCTACATCATCACATCTACCTGTCTAATTCTAACCCCATCCATGCTCCTGCCTCCTCCAGGAGTAACCACTATCATGAATGTAGCGTTTAATATTCCTTTTCATTGAAAAAAAAGCCACCGAAAACCCCACAAACTGGGAGAAGATATTTGCAAATCATTTATTCCATAATGTATTTGTATCTAGAATATATATAAGACTCTTACAGCTCAGTAATAAAAAGGCAAATAGCCCAATTTAAAAATAAGCAAAGATGGGGCTCTGGCTGGCTGAGTCAGTAGAGCATCTGACTCTTGATCTCAGGGTCATGAGTCCAAGTCCCATGTTGGGCATGAAGCCTAGTTTAAAAAAAAAAAAAAAAAGAGCCAAAGTGACAAACCCAATGGCAGGAACTCTGTCATTGCTGGTGAAAATAAAGAATCAGACAGCCACTTTGGAAGTCAGTTTCGCAGTTTCTTACAAAACTAAACATAGTCTTACCATGCGACCCAGCAATCGCACTCCTCGGTCTTCACCCGAATGAGCTGAAAACTTTTGTCCATCCAAAAATCTGCACAGGGATATTTATAACAGCTTCATTCATAGTTGCCAAAATTTGGAAGCATCCAAGATGTCCTTGGGGAGGTTAATGGATAGATGAACTTTTGTACATCCACACAATGGAATATTCTTCAGCATTAGGAAGAAATAAGCTATCGAGCCATGAAAAGACATGGAGAGGGGCACCTGGGTGGCACAGTGCGCTGGGCAGCGCACTCTTGGTTTCGGCTCCAATTTTGGTCTCGGTGTCCTGGGATGGAGCCCCGAGCTGGGCTCCCTGCTTAGTATGGAGTCTGCTCGAGACTCTCCCTCCTTCCCCCTACCCTCCCAATAAATAAATAAATAAATATATATATATTTTTTTAAGATTTTATTTATTTATTTGTCAGAGAGAGAGAGGGAGAGAGAGCGAGCACAGGCAGACAGAATGGCAGGCAGAGGCAGAGGGAGAAGCAGGCTCCCCGATGAGCAAGGAGCCCGACATGGGACTCGATCCCAGGACGCTGGGATCATGACCTGAGCCGAAGGCAGCTGCTCAACCAACTGAGCCACCCAGGCGTCCCAATAAATAAATATTTTTTAAAAAGACATGGAGGAAAGTTAAATGGATATTACTAAGTGAAAAAAGCCCACCTGAAAAGGCTGTATGCGGTATAATTCCAGCTCTATGGCGTAACAGTAAAAGACGAAATTGTGGAGACAATAAAAAGATCATTGGTTGTTATGGGCTGGGGGGAGGGAGCAAGGAATGGATAGGAGAGATTCTGTGTGATACTCTTTTTTTTTTTTTTTAAAGATTTTATTTATTTATTTGACAGAGAGAGATCACAAGTAGGCAGAGCAGCAGGCAGAGAGAGAGGGAGAAGCAGGCTCCCGGCTGATCAGAGAGTCCGATGTGGGGCTCGATCCCAGGACCCTGAGATCAGGACCTGAGCTGCAGGCAGAGGCTCAACCCACTGAGCCACCCAGGCGCCCCTCTGTGTGATACTCTGTGGTTGATAGCTGTCATTATACGTTTGTCCAAACCCATAGAGTGAACCCTGCTGTAAACTGTGAGCTTTGGATGACAGTGGTGTGTCCACGGAGGCTCATCAATTGTGACAAATGCATCACTGGTGGGATGGGGGGGGATGTTGATAATAGAGAGGGGGCTAGGGTTGGGGGGTAAGCATATAGGGGAAATCTCTGTACATTCCACTCAATTATGCTGTGAATCTAAAACTGCTCTAAAAAATAAAGTCTATTTTTTTTTTAAGTGGGCAAGGGATTTGAATAGCTATTTCTCCAAAAAAGGTACATAGTGACCAATAAACACATGAAGAGACACTCAACATGGTTAGTCATTAGGTAAATAATAAAATCAAAACCGTAACAAGACACCATTTCTTACCCATAGAATCCTAGAATAAAAAGATAATAGTCAGTGCTGGTGAGGATGTGGAGAAATTGGAACTCTCATACACGGCTGGTGGGAATGTAAAACGATGCAGCCACTTCAGAAAACAGCCTGGCAGTTTCTTAGAAACTCCAGTCCTGGGGCTCCGAGTGTCTCAGTGGGTTGAGCCTCTGCCTTCAGCTCAGGTCATGATCTCAGTCGGGGTCCTGGGATCGAGCCCCGAACCGGGCTCTCTGCTCATAAGGGAGCCTGCTTCTCCCTCTCTCCGCCTGCCTCTCTGCCTATTTGTGATCTCTCTCTCTCTGTCAAATAAATAAATAAAATCTTAAAACCAAAACAAAAACAAAAAACTCCAGTCCTAGGTATCTACCCAGAAGAAATGAAAACATTTGTCCATATGCAAATGTTCATACCAGCATTGTTCATAGTAACCAAAAAAGTAGAAACAACCCAAAAGTCCATCACCTGATGGAGTTAAAAAAAAAAAGTGGATAAAAATGTGGGATATCCATACAATGGAATACTCTTCAGCTATGGAGAACCTTGAAAACATTATGCTAAATGAAAAAAGCTAGAAACAAAACACATATTGTATGATTTCATTTATATGAAGGGTTCAGAAAAGGCAAACAGGTGAGCGGGCTGGGTGGGAATGCGGAGTGACGCATGAGGTTTCTGGGTTTCTGGGTTTATTTACTTAAAATAGCCAATACACAGTACATCTTTAATCTCAGATGTAGTGTTCAAGAATTTATCATTTGTGTTTCTGTTTAGGCAGCGGGAGATGCTCTGAAGTCTGTGGCGTAGTGTACACCTTTGTAAACAGACCAAAGTCCATTGAATTGCACACTTAAAATGAATGAAGGATAAATTTTATGTAAGTTACCTCTCCGTCAAGCTGTTGGGAAAGACGACCTCTGATGATTTTTCAAATGCGTGAGGTCCAGTGTATTTTAATAATGTCTTCTTGCTCTCATTGCCTTAAAAAAGAAAAAAAAAACCTATTTGTTAAGAACAACGATTTTAGAAAGTCGGCAAAGTATAGCACAGCACAGAAAATAAATATCCTCTATAGAATTAGAAGCAATGTAGTATACAGTGAAAAGAATTTATTGTCTGTTCCTGATACTAGTTATAAGCTGTATGTCAAGTTACCTTTTCCCCATGGTCTTTGGTTTCCACATCTGTAAAATGGGGATAACAGTGGCTACCACGCAGGGTTATGAGGATTAAATGAGATAAAGTATGTAACGTGAAATGCCTAGAAGATGTTTGGTGCACACGGATGTTTGCTAAGTGTCTGCTCATCAGATTGTGAGAATCCTGTTAACTTCCTTTAGCCTCAATCCCTGTAACATGTTACACAGAGCAGATCCTGGTGAAAAAGAGTGAAGCAGCAGTCTCGTGGGGGAGGGATGGGGTGTGCAGCACGTCCAGGGTGTTTTCTTGATCCTGTGTTAGCATCTGAGACCCCAATTTTTACTTACATTGTACATTACACCCCAAATTAAGAAAATGTCGATATTCTGTAACAAAGAATGTTACTTTACTGGGGGAACGGTGTTAATATAGATGTCGGTTAAAGGCTAACCACTACTCCCAGCCCCTCCTGCTACTGTCCTTGGTACCCAGTAAATGTTAAATTGGGCTGAATGGAAGCCCTGGGCATTTCAGAGACGTGTTCAGTTGATGGTGGAGTGACAACGAGATCCCCCAATCTCTTGTCCAGTGTTTCTCTTCCACTCCCTCCCTCCTCCCACCCCACTATTGTGTTCATTTAAAGTTTTTCCATCTAAAACAGTCAACATCTGTTTGTGTTCTTTTTCCTTGAGGCTACCTAGGGTCAGAGATAAGAGCAGAGGGTCTGTTGAGTTCCAGTGGCAGAGGGGACCATGGAGTCCCCAGAGGGAGGCAAAACCAGGAGCTGATTCGGGGTCCAGAAACACAGCCACACACTGCCTCCTGCTTGGCTTTTTCTTTCTGGTCCCTAGGAGGAACGAAAAGCGGCTTTTATCATTTTCCCTGTTTTACACCAAACATTTTAAATTAAACTTTTAAGATAATTGTAGATTCATATGTTTAAGAAATAAAACAGAAGTCTGGGTATGGCCTTTACTCAGTTTTTCCCAGTGGTAGCATATTGTAAAAGGATAGTGTAATAGAACAACCAGGATATTGACATCGATACAATCAAGAAACAATATTCCCATTGCAAGGACCCCTCGTGTTTCCCTTCCCCCGCCTCCTTCTGAGTCCCTGATAAAGGGACTCCATTTTGTCATTTCAAGAATGTTATGCTAATGGGATCATACAGTATATAACCTTTTGAATAGGCTTTTTGTTTTCTAATCAGCATAATACTTTTAAGATTCACCCAGGTTGTTATGTGTATCAAAATTTTATTCCTTTTCATTTCTGGGTACTATTCTGTGATATGGATATCCCGTGGTTTAACCACCACCCCGTAGAGGACATCTGCGTTGTTTCCGATCTTAGGCTCTTATCAATGGAACTGCTACAAACATGTGTGTATAGGCTTTATTTTACTCTGTGTCTTTGTTTCTGTGGTGTAAACACCCAGGAGCACAACTGCTGGGTCATGCGTTTGCTGCCTACACTGTTGTTTCAGAAACTACTAAATTGTTTTCCAGAGTGACTAAACCATTTCACTTGCCCATTAGCGCTGTGCAAGTGTCCAGTTCTCCACAGCCTGGTCTGCAGCGATGCGGCAACTTCTGTTTTTCAGCCGTTCTGAGCGCGGTGTAGGAAATACCTCACTGCTGTTTTAATTCGCATTCTCCTTATGGGTAGTGATATTGAACATCCTATGCTCATTTCCCATTTTTAAATGCTCATTTCCCATCTTATACTCTCTCTACTGAAATGTCTTTTGTCCATTTTCTAATCAGATTGTTTGTTTACCTGTTGACTTTTAAGAGTTCTTTATATATTCTGGATACTAGTCCTTTGTCTGATGTGCGGTTTGCAAATATTTCCTCCCACTCTGCAGCTTGTCTTTTCCTCTTTCTTTCTTTTTTTGTTTAAAGATTTTATTTATTTATTTGACAGACAGAGATCAAAAGTAGGCAGAGAGGCAGGCAGAGAGAGGGGGAAGCAGGCTCCCCGCCGAGCAGAGAGCCCAATGCAGGGCTTGATCCCAGGACCCTGAGATCATGACCTGAGCTGAAGGCAGACGCTTAACTCACTGAGCCACCCAGGTGCCCCTTGTCTTTTTCTCTTTCCAACAGGGTGTTTCACAGACCAAAAACGTTTAATTTGGTGAAAGCCAATTTATCAACCTTTTTCCTTTTATGGATTGTGCTTTTGGTGTCAAATCGAAGAACCCTTTGCCAAGCCCTAGGCCCAGAAGATTTTCTATGATTTTTTTTTTTCCCTAAAAGCTTTATGTTCTACATTTAAGTACCTGACGCATTTTGGATGAACTTTTGCATAAGTGTTAGATTTAGATAAAGATTCTTCTTCTTTTTTTTTTTTTTTTGGCCTGTGGATGTCCAAATTACTCCAGAACCATTTGTTGAAAGCCAATTTTTCTCCACTGAATTGCTTTTGCACCTTTATCAAAAGTCAGTTGAGGGGCACTTGGGTGGCTCTGTTGGTTTAGCGTCTGCCTTCAGCTTAGGTTAGGATCCCAGGGTCCTGAGATCAAGCCCCATATTGGGCTCCCTGCTCAGTGGGGAGTCCGCTTCTCACTCTTCCTCTCCCTCTGCCCCTTTCCCCCCACTCACGTTCTCTCTGTGTCTCAAATAAAATTTTAAAAAAGATTTTATTTATTTATATCAGAGAGAGCACAAGTAGGGGGAGAAGCAGGCACAGGGAGAAGCGGGCTCCCCCCTGAGCAAGGAGCCTGATGTGGGACTCGACCCCAGGACCCTGGGATCCTGACCTGAGCTGAAGGCAGACACTTAATCAACTGAGCCACCGAGGGACCCTTCCTTACCCATCATTTCTCTCCCAGGACTCTTTTATTTGTTTCAGGCATGTTGATGATGGCTGCTTTAAAAATCTTTGCAGATAATTCTGCCTTTGTCATCTAGCTGTTAGCCTCTAGTGATTATTTTTCTGTTGTTTCAGTTTAAGCTGTTCCTTGTTTTTGGTATGATCAGTGATTTTTTTTTATTGAAACCTGGACATTTTAGGTATTATGGTAAGAGATCCTGGATCTTATTTAAACTTCTTTCCCTCTTCCTTTCTTCCTTCCTTTCTTTCTTCTCTTTCTTTTTTTTCCCTCTCTCTTTTCTTCCCTCTTTCCTTTCTTTTCCTTCCCTTCCCTTCCCTCCCCTCCCCCCTTCCTTCCTTTCTTTCTCCTTCTTTTCTTTTCTTCTTTCTTCCCTTCTTCCTTCCCTCTTCCCTTCTCTTCCCTTCCTTCTTTCTTTCCTTCTTCCTTTTTTTTTTTTTTTTTTAAATGACACCACTCCAGCAAGGGAAATGGAGGAACTTCCTTGTTACTACAAGTCAGGGAAGGAGTCCAGGTTCCGCTCAGCCTTAGCGGACACTAAGGGGAGCCCCTCATAGTGATCAGCAGCAGTGGTAGTTCTGGCTGCCTGCGGATCTCCCTCTCATACCTCTCTGGTAGGTAAGGGGCAGGGAACCTCCTTACTGCTCCTCCCCTTGTGGCTTCCACAGACACCATGGGAGCGAGGTTGCTTTCTACCTGGGTCAGAGGTAGAAGTCCCACCTCTCCTCTAGGTCTCCTCTGACAACACTGAGTAGGAAGGGGGAGATGCTCCAGGTGTGGTCATCTTAGCACAGGGCCCCGTGTGAGGCCGGCTCTGAAAATAATCTCATCACTTCAGATTGGGGGAGATCTCACAGGGCATGGGCCGAAGTCAGAGTCCTTGGGAGCGGGGAGTAGGGGGCAGGAATCTGGATTTCGGGCCCTGCCACGTACCCTCTGTGAGACCGTGGCCTGCATTCCCTGGACATTCCCGGTGTTCCTGGCCAGCCACGGAGCCAGACGCAGAGGACATGGAGGAGAAGGAGGCGTAGTCCTGCCCTCATAAGCCTTGGCACTCACTGCACAAGCTCCTGGAATCTGGGCCAAATTCTGGGTAGGGGCTAAGGGGCAACAAAGCCTCAAGAATGACTTGGGATTCGTTTCCCGCCCCTTGAGCTGAGATGACTATTAAGCTGATGTCACAATATAGAACAACAAAGAAGTGTGCTCCTTAGATAAGAGGACGGAAGTGTGCAATTTCACCGTTCTGGCGCGTTTGCATTTGCGGGCTGAGCTTCTGGGAGGCGGTGTGTACACGGCTCCTACCATACCTGTTGTTTCGCATCTGACTTTTTTTTCTCACGAATCGTCTCCAAGATCATTCTCTCAGTTTCTCTCCATCTGATTCATTTTAGTTCTGGAAGCCATTTCTAAAGTGGCTATATCATATTTTGTATTTTAGCTGTCCCCCTAGTCAGAGATCTGGGGGCCTTCCAACCCTGTGCTGTTAAAACATGGGGCACCCCCATTTGTGCCTCACCTAAGCCTACCTGGCTGGGTTTTTCTCGGGAACAGGTGGCTAGAAGTAGACTTGCGGAGGCAACAGCTATGTGCCTTTTACGTACACGCGGTCAAATTGCCCTCCGCTCCCTGACTGGAAGTACTGGTTTCTCGCCCCCGCTTCGACATTTAGTATTATCCGTTTTACAGTTTTGCCAACTTGAGGGGAGAAAATGATAGCCCTTTTTTTCTTTAATTTTCATGATTACTAATGAAATTGAGCGGCTTTTCATGTGGCCGCTTCTGTTTCTTCCTATTCTTTGCCCATTTTTCTATTTCATTGTCCAGCTGACTTGCGGGCATACTTTTTGTAGTGTCCATATTTAACGCTTGCCATATGCACGGCAAATACCCCCATTTCTTGTTTGTTTTCAACTTTGTTGATGGCTTGGTCATATAGGAGTTTAAGTATTTGTATAGTCTAAGAATTATGTGTCTTATTTATTTTTTAAAAAACATTTTATTTATTTATTTGGAGGGGGGAGGGGCAAATGGAAAGGGAGAGAGAGAATCTCAAGCAGACTCATGCTGAGCTCGGAGCCTGATGCAGGGCTCGATCTCACAACCCTGAGATCACAACCGGAGGTAAAATCAAGAGCCGGATGCTTAACCCGACTAAACGATGCAGGCGCCCCCACCCTCCACATCTTATCTGTGAAATCTTTTCTACTCCAAGGTTGCAAACATATACTTTTAAAAAATACTTTGATAGGGGGTGCCTGGGTGGCTCAGATGGTTAAGCATCTGCCTTCGAGCCCCATGTCTGAGCCCCATGTCTGGCTCCCAGCAAGGCAGGGAGCCTGCTTCTCCTCTCCCTCTGCCTCTCCCCCTGCCTGTGCTCTATCTGCCTCTCTCTCTCTCTCTCTCTCTCTCAAATGAATAAATAAAATCTTAAAAAAAAATAGTAGGGATGCCTGGGTGGCTCAGTGGGTTAAGCAGTTGCCTTTGGCTCAGGTCATGATCCCAGGGTCCTGGGATCGAGTCCCACATTGGGCTCCCTGCTCAGCGGGGAGCCTGCTTCTCCCTCTGCCTGCTGCTCCCCCTGCTAGTGTGCACGTTCTCGCTCTTTTGCTCTCTGACAAATAAATAAAATCTTAAAAAAATACCTTAATACACTCTTTGAATGCTTTATTTATTGTGGAGTGCTGTTTGTCTATAGGGGGTCATGAAAACACATCACCATTCGGGGTGTACTTGTGGTTAGACTTTAGGGCTCTGGGGCTCCCCATTCCTGCTGGGTGTTCGGTACCAGCCACTGAGCCCTTCTCTGGTCAAGAATCCTCACCCACATTGCTCTCACCCGGTGTTTGATGCGTCCCTATTTGTCTGCTTGCCACAGGTTGGGGAAAACAAGTCCGTCACCTTTCTTCGTCCCATGAGTCCCCAGCCAGTCATCCTGATTGGGCTCTGTCCTGCTCCCTAGACCTAGCACTCTGACGAACAGTCAGAGACCCCCAGAGACCTTGCACCTTCCACGGTGATGCTGTCTGCCTGTATTTTGGGCTTGCGTGTCCTCTGCCAACCTCCTCCTGTCTGCCTTCCACTTTTGAGGGACTCCGTATAGCTTCTAGTGTAACAGGCATCCCCTTTGGCCTCCAGTCCCATTATGGATTTATTTTTATATCTACGTTCTTTACCTCTGTGGTGTGAGGTAGGAGCGAGAGGCTGTGCCTAGGTGGCAGGCTGGTGTCTGGGCCCAGTGGCCACTGAGAACCTTCCTATTGTCCTGACACTGAAGGCTGACTCAGCTCACCTAGATTCTTGAGTCACAATCATTTCCCCTCAAAACTCTGTAGAACATTACCCCACTCTCCTCTGACAGACAGTATTGCCTGTGGCAATTCTGATACTCTTCTGAGTCTTTATTCTTTTTAGGCAATCCGGTTTTTTCCCCTCTGCCTTAATGTTTTCTTTTCTTTTTTTCCTTTTTTTAAAAAAAGATTTTATTTTATTTATTTTATTAAATTCTATTTTTTTCAGTGTTGCAAAATTAATTGCTTATGTGCCACACCCAGTGCTCCATGCAATATGTGCCTTCCTTAATACCCAACACCAGGCTCACCCATCTCCCCTGCAAAACCCTCAGTTTGTTTCTCAGAGTCCACAGTCTCTCATGGTTCATCTCTCCCTCCGATTTCCCCCAACTCACTTTCCTCTCCATCTCCCAATGTCCTCCATGTTGTTCCCTATTGTCCACAAGAAAGTGAAACCATATGATAATTGACTCTCTCTGCTTAACTTATTTCACTCAGCATAATCCCCTCCGATCCCATCCATGTTGATACAAAAGTTGGGTATTCGTCCTTTCTGATGGAGGCATAATACTCCATAGTGTATATGGACCACATCTTCCTTATCCATTTGTCCGTTGAAGGGCATCTTGGTTCTTTCCAGTTTGGAGACCGTGGCCATTGCTGCTATGAACACTGGGGTACAGGTGGCCCTTCTTTTCACTACATCTGTATATTTGGGGTAAATACCCAGTAGTGCAATTGCAGGGTCATCGGGTAGCTCTATTTTTAATTTTTTGAGGAATCTCTATACTGTTTTCCAACATGGCTGTACCAACTTGCATTTCCACCAACGGTGTAAGAGGCTTCCCCTGTCTCCACATCCTCTCCAACACTTGTTGTTTACTGTCTTGTTGATTTTGGCCATTCTTACTGGTGTAAGGTGGTATCTCAATTTTTTTTTCAAGTGTATACAACATAATTTTATTTATTTATTAAAAATTAAAAAAAAATTTATAAACATATAATGTATTATTAGACCTAGGGGTACAGGTCTGTGAATCGACAGGTTTACACACTTCACAGCACTCACCATAGCACATACCCTCCCCAATGTCCATAACCCCACCCCCCCCCTCCCTATCTCCCTACCCCCATCACCCTCAGTTTGTTCTGTGACATTAAGAGTCTCTTATATAAAGATTTTATTTTTAAGTAAGCTCTATACCCAGTGTGGGGCTTGAACTCACAGCCCCGAGATCAAGCCTCACTTGCTCCACTTACTGAGCCAGTCAGGTGCCCTCTTAATGTTTTCTTTATCCTTAAAGTTAAAAAAATCTATATCAGGATAAATTTTTATTCCTGCCTGCTTCAGTTTCAAAGATACACTGTCTTCTTGGATATTGTTGAGAATACAAAATAGGACATTTCTAGCTTTCTTCTGTTTTGGAGGCTAACTATTGCAGAGGAGACCATGGATTGCTCTGAGTCATGATGCTGAATTCCTCCTTCTGGCCATTTCTTTTCACAGGTCCTTTTTTCTGTTTCTTATACTTACAAAGAAATATCTATGTTTGTTCTGTTAGGAGTTGTGTGGGTTCTTTTGAAGATTATGTGAGTACCTGTTTTATTTAAAACAGAATGTTTACAGAGTTTGAAGTCTGGAGGAAGAAAAAAATAGAACAGTTCATTTAACTTTACTCTTTTTTTTTTTAAGATTTTATTTATTTATTCGACAGAGAGAGACCACAAGTAGGCAGAGAGGCAGGCAGAGAGAGAGGGAACCAGTCTCCCTGCTGAGCAGAGAGTCCAATGCGGGACTTGATCCCAGGACCCTGAGATCATGACCTGAGCCAAAGGCAGTGGCTTAACCCACTGAGCCACCCAGGTGCCCTAACTTTACTCTTTTTTTTAAAGAGTTTATTTTATTTGAGAAAAAGAGAGAGCACCTTAGTAGGGGGAGCAGCAGAGGGAGAAGGAGAAGCAGACTCCCCGCTGAGCAGGGAGACTGATAAGGGGGCTTGATCCTAAGACCCTGGGATCATGACCTGAGCCGAAGGCAGATGGTTAACCTAACTGAGCCACTCAGGCCCTAAATTGACTCTTTTTAAACCCAACTTTATTGATATATAATTGGCATATTGGTATTTGGTAATATATACTTGTGAAACCATCATCACAATTAAGAGAGTGAGCATATCTGTCACCTGTAAAAGCTTCCTCGTGTGCCTTTGTGATCCCTCCATCCCACCTCTCCCTCTCTGTACCTCCATCCCAGACAACCACTGATCTGCTTTCTGTCTTGAAAACATATTTGCATTTTGTAAAATTTTAGATAAATGGAATCATACAGTCTGTATCCTTCTTTTTCAGTTTCTTGCACTCACCCAAACTATTTTAGGATTCCTCCTTATTGTGATGGGGATCAGCAGTCCATTCCTTGTAGTGGTGAGTGTATTCCCTTCCATGGGTAGGCTGAAATTTATTAATTCACCTGTTCAGGGATGTTTGGGTTGTTTCCACTATGGAGCTATTGCAAATAAAGTTGTTATGAATATTTGTGTACATGTCGTTGTATGGAATACAACTTTCTCGGGTAAATACCTAGAATGGGATGGCAGGTAACATGGCAGGTGTACGTTTTTATTTTTTATTTTTTTATATTTTATTTATTTATTTGACAGAGGGAGATCACAAGTAGGCAGAGAGGCAGGTAGAGAGGTGGGCGGGGGGGGGGGAAGCAGGCTCCCTGCTGAGCAGAGAGCCCAATGCTGGGCTCAATCCCAGGACCTTGGGATCATGACCTGAGCCGAAGGCAGAGGCTTAGCCCACTGAGCCACCCAGGTGTCCCTATGTTTTTATTTTTAAAGAAACTTCTGAACTCCAAAAACTAGTCATATCATTTTACATTCCTATCAGCAGTGGTTGAGAGTTCAGTCATTCCACTTCTCATCAATCGTCAGTCTCTTTAATTTGAGGCCATCTTTAGTAGGTATGGAGGATATTTTATAGTTTTTTTTTTAAAGATTTATTTATTTATTTGACAGAGAGAGATCACAAGTAGGCAGAGAGGCAGGCAGAGAGAGAGGAGGAAGCAGGCTCCCCATCGAGCGGAGAACCCGATGCGGTGCTCGATTCCAGGACCCTGGGACGATGACCCAAGCCAAAGGCAGAGGCTCTAACCCACTGAACCACCCAGGCGCCCCTATCTTATGGTTTTAATTTGCATTTTCTTTCCCTAGTGACCAGTGGTATTGAGAGTATTTTCATGTGCTTATTTACCATCTGTTTATCTTCTTTTGTGAAATATCTGTTTAAACCTTTTGCCTATTTTATTTTAGTTGGTTTTTTTTAAGATTTATTTATTTATTTGTTTGTTTGTTTTTTGACAGAGAGAGAAACAGAGAGAGAGCAGGCATAAGCAGAGGGAGTGGGAGAGGGAGAAGCAGGCCCCCTCTGCCAAGCAAGGAGCCCGACATGGGACTTGATCCCAGGATGCCAGGATCATGACCTGAGCCAAAGGCAGACGTCCAACTGACTGAGCCACCCAGGCTTCCCTTATTTTAGTTTTTTATTTAAGATTCTATTTATTTATTTGAGAGAGACAGAGTTTGAGACAGAGAGAGTATGAGCAGGGGGAGGGGCAGAGGGAGAAGCAGAATTGCTGCTGAGCAGGGAGCCCAACAGGGCCTCCATCCCAGGACCCTGAGATCATGACCAGAGCCGAAGGCAGACACCCAACCGAGTCACCCAGGCACCCCATCTTTTTCCCATTTTAAAAATCAGTTGTTTTGGGGGCACCTGGGTGGCTCAGTGGGTTAAAGCCTCTGCCTTTGGCTCAGGTCATGATCCCAGGGTCCTGGGATCGAGCCCCACATGGGGCTCTCTGCTCAGCAGGGAGCCTGCTTCCCCCTCTCTCTCTCTGCCTGCCTCTCTGCCTACTTGTGATCTCTCTCTGTCAAATAAATAAATAAAATCTTTAAAAAAATCAGTCATTTTCTTATTATTGAGTTTGAGAGTTCTTTGTATATTCTAGACAGATCTCTTTATTAGATATATAATTTGCAAAATTTTTTCCTAGTCTCAGGCTTATCTTTCTGTTCTCTTAATAGTATCTTTGGAAGAGAAGATATAAATTTTGATGAAGTCCAATATATTAGCTTTTTTTTCTATAATGGATCACGATTTTGGTGTTATATTGAGAAATCTTTGCTTAATCCTTGGTCACAAAGATTTTCTCCTATGTTTTCTTCTAGAAATTTTATAGTTTTTGGTTTTAGATTTAGGTCTATGATTAATTTTGAGTTATTTTTTGTACATGGTATGAAATATGAATCCAAGTCCACTTTTCTCCTTATGAATACTCAGTTTCTCCAGGACCATTTATTGAAAAGACTTTCCTCCAGTGAATTACGTTTGCACCTTTGCCTCAAATAGATTGACAGTACCGAGGCTCTGCCTCTGGACTCTTATGTTTCATCTCTTTTGACATCAACAATTTCATATTGTCTTGATTGCTGAGCAACTTTGTTTTTTCAAAATTGTTTGGTTGTTTTAGGTCCTTCACATTTCCATATGAACCTTAGATACAGCATATTGGTTTTAACAACTAAAAAAATTTGCTGGAATTTTTATTACAATTACACTGAATTTATAGATCAGTTTGAGGGTGGAGTTGACATTTTAACAATGTTGAATCCTCTGATCCATGACCATGGTATATCTCTTCACTTATGTAGGTCTTCTTTAATTTCTCTTAGCAGTGTTTTGTCGTGTTTAGTGTACAGATCTCGCACACAACTTTTGTCAGATTTTTTCTACACATTTCATATTTTTGATGCTATTATAAATGATATCTTAAAATATTTCAATTCCCAATTGTTCATTGCTATGATACAGAAATATAATTGACTTTTAAAATTTTTTAATATTTTATTTATTTATTTGTCAGTGAGAGGGACAGCATAAGCAGGGAGAACAGCAGGCAGAGGGAGAATCAGGCTCCCCTCTGAGCAGGGAGCCCAACGTGGGACTTGATCCCAGGACCCTGGGATCATGACCTGAGCTGGAGGCTGACATTTAACCAACTGAGCCACCCAGGCATCCCTAACTTTTTTAAATCTTTAAATATGGTTTATTTTTTAGGCAGTTTTCTGTTCACAGTAAATATATTTTATTTTTATATATTGATCTTATATCCTTCAACCTTGCTAAACTATTGTAGCTTTTTGTATGATTCTGTAGGATTTTATACACAATCATGTTTTCTGCAAAATAAAGCCAGTTTTACTTATTCCTTTCCAATCTGGCTGACTTTTACTTCTCTTTCTCTGTCTCTCCTATTCTCTCTTTCTTTGTATGTTAAATTTTTTAGCTCATTGAAGGGAGGGGTGATCTTTTATAATGGCTGATTATGATTATCAAATTTGAAAAATATTAGTTTAATCCATGAATAACATTATGACATATTTGCAAGTGAAAGGCTTTTGTCTCATTTGCAATTTGCCACAGAAATTGATGGAGAAAAATGTTACAGGTCTTTTATGCAATAGACACAAGTAGTAGTATATAAGATATGTATTTCTGGTATATAGCTGAATCATTGCAGTAATAAGACTCTGACTCTGGAGATCTGTTACTCAAAGTATACAGTTTGATGTCAGGAAAAAAAATTGACAAGTAGTAATAAGTCAGATTTTCAAATGTTAGGTTGGTCATTGGACTAGATTAGTCAGGGTGGGATAAGTTTAATATTATGCTTTATTGTTAATATTTTTGCCCTTTTCAGGAATATGGTAGGTTTCCTAATGGTAAAAGGGGCAATTACTTCTTCCTTTTGACTGAGTTCATTGTCTAAAACTTGCAGTATATCATGTAGAAAGGATGAAGGCAGATATCCTTGCCTTATTCCTGAACTTAGGGGGAAAGCATTGGGTATTTTGCCACTGAGTATATTGTAAGCACTAAGTTTTTCATTGATGTCCTTCATCTGGTTGAGGATGTTCCCAACTCCTCCTAGTTTGCTGGGAGGTTTGTTTTTTTCCCCAAGAACAGATGTTGATTTTATCAAAAATTTTAAAGCATCTATTGAGATATTCATAAGCTTTTTCTTTTTTAGTTTGTTAATATGGTGAATTATGTTGATTGGCTTTTGAATGTTGAACCAACCTTGCATTCCCGAGGATAAACTCCTTTGGTATTATGTATTATCCTTTTTATATGTTAGTTTCAAGTCAGGATTTTCTTTTCAAACATATTTTTCTAAAGATTTTTTTTACTTGAGAGAGAGCACAAAGGAAGAGGGAGAAGCAGACACCCTGCTGGCAAGGAGAACCCAACATGGGGTTTGATCCCAGGACCCGGAGATCATGACCTAAGCCAAAGGCAGACACTCAACTGACTGAGCCATCCAGGTGCCCCTCAAGTTAGGATTTATTTTCTTTCTTTCTTTCTTTCTTTCTTTCTTTCTTTCTTTCAAGATTTTATTTATTTGCCAGAGAGAGAAAGAGAAGCACAAGCAGGGGGAGCGACAGGCAGAGGGAGAGGTAGAAGCAGACTCCCCGCTGAGCAAGGAGCCTGACGCGGGACTCCATCCCAGGACCCTGAGATAACCACCTGAGCTGAAAGCAGACGCTTAAGCGACTGAGCCACCCAGGCATCCCTCAAGTTAAGATTTTCTTAATAATATTTGCCTCTATGTTTATGAGGGATGTTATCCTATAGTTTTCTTGAGTTGTCTTTGTCCAGTTTTGATGTCAGATAATGGTGTCCTTGTACAATATGATGGAAAATTTTCTCTCCTCTTTTTCAGGAAGAGTGTATAGAATTGGTACTATTTCTTCCTTAAAAACTTGGTAGAATTCACTAATGAAGCCATCTGGAGCTTTCTTTGTGGGAAAGTTAAGTAAATTTAATGTCTCTAATAGATATTGTGTTATCAGGTTATGTATTTCTTCTTGCATGAACTTTGGTATTTTGTGTCTTTTAAAGATTTTGTCCATTTCCTCTATATTGTCCAATTTATTGGTATGGTGTGTTCATAATTTTCCCTTACTACCATTTTGCAATGTATAGGGTCTGTGTCTTTATTACCTTCATCATTCTCGATATTGATCTTATCTTTTTTCTATTGTATCTTATTTTTTTCTGGTCTAGTCTATTTACAGATTTAGTCATTTTGTTGACCTCACAAAACCAGCTTTTGGTTTTATTGATTTTTTCTATTATTTTTCTGTTTTCTATTTCAATTATTTTCACTTTAATCTTTTAAATTTTAATTCTTATGCTTACTTTGGGCTTTATTTGCTCATCCATTCCCAGTTCCTTAAAGTAGAAACTGAGGTAATTCATTTGAGACATTTGTTATTTTATAATATAGCTGTTTCTAGTGCTGTGATTTTTCTTCTATGTACTGCTTTAACTGCATCCCCACCATTCTGATATTTTTTCATTTTCATTCAGTTAAAAATACTTTCTGGGGCACCTGGGTGGCTCAGTGGGTTAAAGCCTCTGCCTTCGGCTCAGGTCATGATCCCAGGGTCCTGGGATCGAGCCCCACATCAGGCTCTCTGCTCAGCGGGGAGCCTGCTTCCTCCTCTCTCTCTCTCTCTGCCTACTTGTGATCTCTGTCTGTCAAATAAATAAATAAAAAATCTTAAAAATACTTTCTAACTTTCTTTTAGATTTTTCATTTCACTCGTGTGTTATTTAAATGTGTGTTGTTTAGTTTCTAAATATTTGGGCATTTTCCAGGGGTCTTACTGTTACTGATTTCTAATTTAATTCCATTGTAGTCAAAGAACATACTTGAAACTTTTTTTTTTTAAGATTTTATTTATTTATTCACAGACAGAGATCACAAGAAGGCAGAGGCAGGCAGAGAGAGAGGAGGAAGCAGGCTCCCTGAGGAACAGAGAGCCTGATATGGGGCTCGATCCCAGGACCCTGGGACCATGACCTGAGCCAAAGGCAGAGGCCCTAACCCACTGAGCCACCCAGGCGCCCCGAAACTTTTTTTTTTAGGAGGCTCCACACCCAATATGGGGCTCAAATTTACAACCTCGAGATCAGGAGTCAAATGTTCTACCGACTGAGCCAGCCAGGCAGCCGCTAGAAATAACTTTAGTATTTTAAATTTTTTCAGGCTTGTTTTGTGGTTTAGAATATGGTCTGTCTTGGTAACTATTTCATGTATATATGAAACTAAGCATTTCTCAGTTTTAAGCATCCATACTTTTGTTTTGTTTTTTTAGATTTTATTTTTTGAGAGAGAGAATGCATATGCAAGCTGGGGGAAGGGCATGGAGGGGGACAGGGAGAGAGAGTTTTGAGCAGACTCTGCGCTGAGTGCAGAACCCGACTCAGGGCTTGATCTCAAGACCCCGAGATTACGACCTGAACCGAAACCAAGAGTCAGACACCTAACCGACGGAGGCCCCCAGGTGCCCCCATAGTTTTGTAATTATTATTTAGTTACATTCACAGTAATTTGGAGAGGGTGCCAGTTATTGTCTTGATCAGATGATGTCTGCCTCTCAGAGGCAGGCTCTGTGTCCTGTTTGCCTTTCTCGTCCCTCAGCCTTTCTCCTGGCCCCAGATGGAAGCTGAGCAGACACGGGCTGAACGGCTGGGGGGCACTCAGAAATGGTTAGACTGTGTTCTTGTTTTTGACTCAGAAAATATCCTCACTGTGCCATGTGATGGGTTGGAGTCACACCCCTTTATGTCTTTGTATCCCTACAGGACTTCGAACGTCGCTTGGCACACGGAAGGTGCTTGGGCAGCGCAGGTGGCCCGGAATGGGACTAGAGAGATGGCCACAGAGGGGCTGCCTCCGACTGGTGGGGCTTCCAGGCCGCCCCGAGGCACCTGGCAAGCTGCTCTGGCCACAGTTGGAGGGGCTGTCCTGTCACAAAGCCCCCTGAGATGTGATGTCACACACAGACACCACTGTCCTTGCAAAAGGGAGGGGCTGGGCCCCGGACTCCCAGACTTAGCTGGGCTCCCGTGCCCTTCGCAGACTCAGTCCCGGAGCCAGACGGGAGGCGAGGAGGACACTGCCTGGACACTGGTATGGTCGCTGGGTGCTCTGCAGACCGCTGACATCATCGAGGTTGGCAACTTCGGCAAACAGGCTCGAAGGCTGTCCTCAGTAAGGCTCCCAAGCAGGTGAAAATTGTCTTTACAGCTCTCAGCTTCCCTTTGCCAAATCCCTTCCTACCCGGCACTCCCCTTCCCTTCTTCTCTCCCATGGGACCCATTGACTCTCCTCTCCTCCTCCAGACCACCTCTCAGGAAAAGCCTAATAACTTTGCTCACACTAAATTATAAGTGACTAAAAAGCTTCCTGGCGAATACATTGCCAGCGGGTTTCTCCTAGAAGGTGGTAGGGAGAAGGGAGGTGCGCAGGGCCCTGCAGAGAGGGGAAGCGAGCCAAACCTGGCAAAGGCCCCCAGGGTTTGGTGTGGCGCAGAGCGGACTGGCGACCTTGGTGGGAGAGGTCTGCAGGGCCGGGAAGAGATGGAGGCAGCTGTGGGGTGAGGGGAGGCCGAGAGGAGTGAAGACACCCGGGACAGACAGCTGGAGGGCTGGGGTGGACGGTGGGGGCCATTACAGTGGTCGCTGGGGAAGGGATCTGGTTCAAGGGAGAAGGCATTTTTTTTTTTTAGAAAATTTTTTAAAAAGATTTTATTCATTTATTTGACAGAGATCACAAGCAGGCAGAGAGGCAGGCAGAGAGAGAGGAGGAAGCAGGGTCCCCGCTGAGCAGGGAGCCCAATGCGGGGCTCCATCCCAGGACCCTGGGATCATGACCTGAGCTGAAGGCAGAGGCTTTAACCCACTGAGCCACCCAGGTGCCCGAGAAGGCATTTTTTTTTAATGGGAGAGATGAGCTGTGTGTGAAATGCTGATTAGGAGCCTGAAGAGAAGGAAAGGCTGAATGCATCAGTGGGAGATATGGGCCCCCAAACACCCAGGCGGGGAGAGGATTAGACGGAACCAAGCACGGAGCATGGAGTGGGGTGGCCTAGAGAGCAGGGGGCAGCTGCCTTCCTGAGGCGGGAGCAGAGAATGGGTGGGTTTGGCGGCAGAGGGTGGAGGAACTCCTGTCTAGGGGTGCCTGAGTTTCCTGCTGAGAGTGGAGCAGGTGGAGGCGGGGGTGCGGGGCTAAAGGGAGATTCTGAACTTGTCCCTGGGGAGACTAGGGAGCTCCCTTGGGAAGCGGAGGCTTCCCAGGCTACGTTGGGATCTGGCTCACGTTGGAGACCTTGACTTTACTGTGCCCTTGACTTGTATGGAGTTCGACCCTGCCAATGGGATTTCAGACGGAGAGGATCTTTTTGAGAGACTAGGGGTCTCCCCCAGGACTCCCCAAATTACAAGAGTAAATAATAATGATTAAAAACGAACACTTTCAAATATTTCCTGTTACACAGCATTTCTGAAATAAGTAGCTACCTACATCTGGGGTCATTTTACACCAAATGTTAAATAGAGTGATACCTTTTTCCTTCATCCTAACCCAAGTCCCTTTCCTCAACCCAGATCTCTGAGAACTACCTTCCCAGCTCCGAGGGCATTGAAAACTAGCTTTTGTTTGGGACTCCGAGGTCTTGGGAGAAATTCCTGAGCATTCCCAAGCTCCCAGGTCTAGCTCAGTCTGTCCTAAGTTTGGCCCTGGTTGAGCCCTGCGGGTGGAGGTCCTGGCCTTTCTCCGATCGTGTCTGGCCCATCGCACTCCCTGTAAACTGCCCAGGAAAGGAACACGGGATCCCGGGCCTGCGCGATGCACTGACTGTGGACCCATCTTTTCTTCTTAGACTGAAAATGGTGTTTGGACTGGGCTGCCAGAGAGAGAGGTAAAGTTTACATGGGCCCTGCCACAGTGCCTTGAGTGACCAGGGTGGGGGACCCCCACTTGGATCTAAGAGGGAGGGAAAATAGGGTTTTCTATTCCCCTTTCCTTGACTGTTCCAGTAGCTTTGTGACTCAGGGTTGGGGTGGAAGGCCTGGTCCTGGCAGCTGGGACCTGCCTGTTCATGTGCATGCGTGTGTGTGTGCATGCATGTATATGTGTGCACGCGCGTGTGTGTATATGTGTGCACGTGGGTGCGTGTGGCATATGTGCGCGTGTACGTGTGCGCGTGCATACGTGTGCGTGTGCACACGCGTGTGTGTATATGTGTGCACGTGGGTGTGTGTGCATATGTGCGCGTGTACGTGTGCGCGTGCATACGTGTGCGTGTGCACGTGCGCGTGTGTGTGCACACACGTATATGTGTGCACGCGCGTGTGTATGTGTGTGCAGTGCGTGTGCGTGCACATGCGTGTATATGTGTGCACGTGCATGTGTGTGTGCGTGTGTGCACACACACACAGGGACCCACTGTCCCAGCAGTGTCAAGGTGCTCTGGTTGTGCCAAGGGAGGGGGCCCAGAAGAGTTGGGGGAGTCATGGGGATACAGTTTCCGATCGGAATTGTGGGATCTGTCAGTCCAGAGTAGGGGGGCCTTGGAGGACCTGGGGGGGTGGGGAAGAGCTGATGGGGCACCGAGTACCCAGCCCCCGCTGGGTTCTTGCTTTCTGGCTGGGAAGGCGAGGTGGACCCAGGGGACAAATGCGGAAGGAAAGGAGAAGGGATGTGCTCCAGGCTCTGAGTCTGGCTCTCAGCGGAGGCACAGAGCCTGGTCCCCGCCACACCATCCCAGGAGGCGGGAAGCCCCCTGGATCCCGGTTACAGCTGAGGGATTTATTCACCTGCAGTGTGAGGACATGCACAGGCGGCGTTGGCTGTGGGGTTTGGAGTGGGAGGAACCCGGTGCCCCCCACCTGGCCCTGCAGTGAGGGCAGAGGTGCCCCAGCTTTACCCTCAACTCCACTTTCCTTCCAGGCTCTACAAGCCCCTGTACATAGCACACCTCTTCATTCTTGCAGGTAAGGGCCTGGGCACTGGGGCCATGGCGAGAGTGGGGGGGCATGGGGGGTGCTGGTTCTCACCTCAAGGTCGCCCCACTCTCCACCCCGGGCTCCCAGGGACCTGCCATGCTGCTCAGAATCAGGGCTGCCCTCTGTCCCCTTCCTTCCTCGGTACCTTCCTAGTGAAACGGATTTGAACCCACATTCGATTCGAAAACCCATCCTCCCCCATCCCCAGAAAACCCATGAACCAGAACCCGCAGAGCCTCATGTCCTGTAGCAGTGACCTTCAACGCTGGCCTGCACACCAGTAATGGGAAATCACATATCCTCTCATACGCTTCAATACCTAATGTCTTTCGTTTCCAGTTCAATTTAAAAGGATGCGATTTCTGGCACACTGTAAATCCTGGCATCGCCATGTGATTGTCTTGCTCTTAAATGTTTCATTCAGTCTTTCTCCACCACCGCAGGTGTGGTGTACTACTATTTTCAGGGGCCTGTGGGGAAGACAGCCCCTGACCATGACGTGGCCGAGGAGCCCTCACAGGTGAGCGCAGTGGAGGCCGGGGTGGTCTCACCGTAGCCTGAGTAGAGGTCACACTCCTTGACCTCAACTGGTAACCAGCTGTGTGCGTGCGCAGGCATGCGTGTGTGCGTGTGTGCCTGTGAGCGTGAGGGCTCTGCGGAAATTGGCTGTGTTTCTGGCAGAGTGTCAAACTGAGGCTCCATCCCTCGCGGGCTGGCTGTATAGTCACCTCGGGGCTCTGCGGCCGTGGCCGTGGCCGTGGCTGTGGCATTGGCCATGGCATCCACAAGCCAAAAGGAGGAGATGGTCCCTCATTCATGTGAGTAGCTCTGGAATGTGGCTCAGTGCTCATATGTGAATGGGGTGGCGGGGAGCAGGACGCCTGCTTGGGGTTCATACTCTCCTCCATGTCCCAGAGCTAAGAACCCGGTGCAGAAGCCCCTGCTTGTAGTCCAGCGCGCCGCCCACCAAGGGCCGCAGGCCGGACTACATACCGTGTCCGTGTGCTCAGTCATTGCAACCCTCTCAGGAGCCCAGCAGCTCACGCTTCATGTAGACGGGAAGCAGGCCCCCAGGGGACAGTGATGAGCCAGGCTGCCCGCCGGAACCACATCCTTGATCTCTGGAGGCCTCCCGCTCTCTGCACGGTGCCGTTGGGAAGAGGGGATTCCCATAGAAATAAGGGCGTCGGTGACTCAGAAACACCGAGAAGTATGTGCTACACCTTTTGGGGCTGATGATTCAGAGGCGGGGAGCCCCTAAGAAGGCCTGTGTTGGCAGGTGCCTTGGAGGCCACGGAGTCCAACTTCACTTGTTTCCTTTGTTGTTGTTGTTGTTTAAAGTAACTGGTCACGTTTCCACTTAGTTTCAGTGTCCTCAAAGGTAGGCATGTACACAGTTTGCTTCTTCAAAGTTTTAAGACCTGAAACCAACAAATGGTTGCCTTGTGCCACACCCATGATCCCCGCGCCCCAGGGTGGGAATCTTCCCGGCCTCCAACCTTTTCAGCCGGAACCTTTGATTTTTCCTGTTTTTTTTTTTTTGTTGTTGTTGTTGTTTTTAAGATTTTTATTTATTTATTTGAGAGAGAGACAGTGAGAGAGAGCATGAGCGAGGAGAAGGTCAGAGGGAGAAGCAGACTCCCCGCGGAGCAGGGAGCCCGACGGGACTCGATCCCAGGACTCTGGGATCATGACCCAAGCTGAAGGCAGTTGCCCAACCAACTGAGCCACCCAGGCGCCCTGATTTTTCCTGTTTCTAAATAGCAAAGCTCATCCTGCTTTGTCTTGAATTTTCAGATTTAAACAGTAGCCAGTGAATTCCTTTTTTTCTTTTTTTAAAGATTTTATTTATTTGACAGACAGAGATAACAAGTAGACAGAAAGGCAGAGAGAGAGAGAGAGAGAGAGAGAGAGAGAGAGAGAGGGAAGCAGGCTCCTCGCTGAGCAGAGAGCCTGACGCGGGGCTCGATCCCAGAACCCTGAGATCATGACCTGAGCTGAAGGCAGAGGCTTAACCCACTGAGCCACCCAGGCGTCCCAGCCAGTGAGTTCCTACAGTGGGAGCGGAGGACTGAGCTCTCGGAACAGCTGCCCGTGTGCTGCCCCTCCAACACACACATCACCTCCCTCCAGCCTTCCAGTATGGCTACAGCCGGGCTTTTGGATCATAAAATTTCTAACCTGAGGAATGACATTTTCAGTCGTTAAAATCTTTTAAATAACATGGTTGCCATTTGGGTGATTTTTCTATCATCTTGCCTTTTAAGTCCCCCTCCACTGTAGTGGGCTCATTGTTGGCACCTGGGTACCCCCCCACAACTGAAAAACAGAGCAGTTCCATCCCTTCCAAGAATTCCTCCGGACTCACGGTGCAGTCAGCCCTTCCCCCACCCCGACATCTGGCGAACAGTTTTCTGTTCTGATAGTTTGGCCTTTGCAAGATTGCCCTGTAAGTGGAGACATCTGCCCGTCGTCTGGTCTCTCACTGACTTTGGGGCAGGTGAGGCCTCTCTCAGCAGGTGGGCGGCAGCAGCTCGTTCGTTCCCCCTCTGCGCTGGGCAGGTGTCCTTCGGAGGTGGGCTGCTACAGTTTGTCTGCAAGGCACCTGAGAGAAATCTGGGTGTTTCTAGTTGGGAATGATCAAAAATAAAGCCTCTAAGGGTCATAGATGGGTGGCTCAGTCCGTTTAAGTGTCCAACTCTTGGTTTCTGCTTAGGTAATGCTCTTGGAGTCATGGGATCGAGCCCCTGCATCAGGCTCCGCGCCCAGTAGGGAATCTGCTTCAAGATTCTCTCTCCCCTTGGCCCTCCCCCATTCGTGCTTTCTCTAAAATAAATAAAATCTTTTTTTAAGATTTTATTTATTTATTTGAGAGAGAGTGAGAGAGAGAGCATGAGCGAGGAGAAGGTCAGAGGGAGAAGCAGACCCCCCATGGAGCTGGGAGCCCGATGCGGGACTCGATCCCAGGACTCCGGGATCATGACCCATATGTGCGCGTGTACGTGTGCGCGTGCATACGTGTGCGTGTGCACACGCGTGTGTGTATATGTGTGCACGTGGGTGTGTGTGCATATGTGCGCGTGTACGTGTGCGCGTGCATACGTGTGCGTGTGCACGTGCGCGTGTGTGTGCACACACGTATATGTGTGCACGCGCGTGTGTATGTGTGTGCAGTGCGTGTGCGTGCACATGCGTGTATATGTGTGCACGTGCATGTGTGTGTGCGTGTGTGCACACACACACAGGGACCCACTGTCCCAGCAGTGTCAAGGTGCTCTGGTTGTGCCAAGGGAGGGGGCCCAGAAGAGTTGGGGGAGTCATGGGGATACAGTTTCCGATCGGAATTGTGGGATCTGTCAGTCCAGAGTAGGGGGGCCTTGGAGGACCTGGGGGGGTGGGGAAGAGCTGATGGGGCACCGAGTACCCAGCCCCCGCTGGGTTCTTGCTTTCTGGCTGGGAAGGCGAGGTGGACCCAGGGGACAAATGCGGAAGGAAAGGAGAAGGGATGTGCTCCAGGCTCTGAGTCTGGCTCTCAGCGGAGGCACAGAGCCTGGTCCCCGCCACACCATCCCAGGAGGCGGGAAGCCCCCTGGATCCCGGTTACAGCTGAGGGATTTATTCACCTGCAGTGTGAGGACATGCACAGGCGGCGTTGGCTGTGGGGTTTGGAGTGGGAGGAACCCGGTGCCCCCCACCTGGCCCTGCAGTGAGGGCAGAGGTGCCCCAGCTTTACCCTCAACTCCACTTTCCTTCCAGGCTCTACAAGCCCCTGTACATAGCACACCTCTTCATTCTTGCAGGTAAGGGCCTGGGCACTGGGGCCATGGCGAGAGTGGGGGGGCATGGGGGGTGCTGGTTCTCACCTCAAGGTCGCCCCACTCTCCACCCCGGGCTCCCAGGGACCTGCCATGCTGCTCAGAATCAGGGCTGCCCTCTGTCCCCTTCCTTCCTCGGTACCTTCCTAGTGAAACGGATTTGAACCCACATTCGATTCGAAAACCCATCCTCCCCCATCCCCAGAAAACCCATGAACCAGAACCCGCAGAGCCTCATGTCCTGTAGCAGTGACCTTCAACGCTGGCCTGCACACCAGTAATGGGAAATCACATATCCTCTCATACGCTTCAATACCTAATGTCTTTCGTTTCCAGTTCAATTTAAAAGGATGCGATTTCTGGCACACTGTAAATCCTGGCATCGCCATGTGATTGTCTTGCTCTTAAATGTTTCATTCAGTCTTTCTCCACCACCGCAGGTGTGGTGTACTACTATTTTCAGGGGCCTGTGGGGAAGACAGCCCCTGACCATGACGTGGCCGAGGAGCCCTCACAGGTGAGCGCAGTGGAGGCCGGGGTGGTCTCACCGTAGCCTGAGTAGAGGTCACACTCCTTGACCTCAACTGGTAACCAGCTGTGTGCGTGCGCAGGCATGCGTGTGTGCGTGTGTGCCTGTGAGCGTGAGGGCTCTGCGGAAATTGGCTGTGTTTCTGGCAGAGTGTCAAACTGAGGCTCCATCCCTCGCGGGCTGGCTGTATAGTCACCTCGGGGCTCTGCGGCCGTGGCCGTGGCCGTGGCTGTGGCATTGGCCATGGCATCCACAAGCCAAAAGGAGGAGATGGTCCCTCATTCATGTGAGTAGCTCTGGAATGTGGCTCAGTGCTCATATGTGAATGGGGTGGCGGGGAGCAGGACGCCTGCTTGGGGTTCATACTCTCCTCCATGTCCCAGAGCTAAGAACCCGGTGCAGAAGCCCCTGCTTGTAGTCCAGCGCGCCGCCCACCAAGGGCCGCAGGCCGGACTACATACCGTGTCCGTGTGCTCAGTCATTGCAACCCTCTCAGGAGCCCAGCAGCTCACGCTTCATGTAGACGGGAAGCAGGCCCCCAGGGGACAGTGATGAGCCAGGCTGCCCGCCGGAACCACATCCTTGATCTCTGGAGGCCTCCCGCTCTCTGCACGGTGCCGTTGGGAAGAGGGGATTCCCATAGAAATAAGGGCGTCGGTGACTCAGAAACACCGAGAAGTATGTGCTACACCTTTTGGGGCTGATGATTCAGAGGCGGGGAGCCCCTAAGAAGGCCTGTGTTGGCAGGTGCCTTGGAGGCCACGGAGTCCAACTTCACTTGTTTCCTTTGTTGTTGTTGTTGTTTAAAGTAACTGGTCACGTTTCCACTTAGTTTCAGTGTCCTCAAAGGTAGGCATGTACACAGTTTGCTTCTTCAAAGTTTTAAGACCTGAAACCAACAAATGGTTGCCTTGTGCCACACCCATGATCCCCGCGCCCCAGGGTGGGAATCTTCCCGGCCTCCAACCTTTTCAGCCGGAACCTTTGATTTTTCCTGTTTTTTTTTTTTTGTTGTTGTTGTTGTTTTTAAGATTTTTATTTATTTATTTGAGAGAGAGACAGTGAGAGAGAGCATGAGCGAGGAGAAGGTCAGAGGGAGAAGCAGACTCCCCGCGGAGCAGGGAGCCCGACGGGACTCGATCCCAGGACTCTGGGATCATGACCCAAGCTGAAGGCAGTTGCCCAACCAACTGAGCCACCCAGGCGCCCTGATTTTTCCTGTTTCTAAATAGCAAAGCTCATCCTGCTTTGTCTTGAATTTTCAGATTTAAACAGTAGCCAGTGAATTCCTTTTTTTCTTTTTTTAAAGATTTTATTTATTTGACAGACAGAGATAACAAGTAGACAGAAAGGCAGAGAGAGAGAGAGAGAGAGAGAGAGAGAGAGAGAGAGGGAAGCAGGCTCCTCGCTGAGCAGAGAGCCTGACGCGGGGCTCGATCCCAGAACCCTGAGATCATGACCTGAGCTGAAGGCAGAGGCTTAACCCACTGAGCCACCCAGGCGTCCCAGCCAGTGAGTTCCTACAGTGGGAGCGGAGGACTGAGCTCTCGGAACAGCTGCCCGTGTGCTGCCCCTCCAACACACACATCACCTCCCTCCAGCCTTCCAGTATGGCTACAGCCGGGCTTTTGGATCATAAAATTTCTAACCTGAGGAATGACATTTTCAGTCGTTAAAATCTTTTAAATAACATGGTTGCCATTTGGGTGATTTTTCTATCATCTTGCCTTTTAAGTCCCCCTCCACTGTAGTGGGCTCATTGTTGGCACCTGGGTACCCCCCCACAACTGAAAAACAGAGCAGTTCCATCCCTTCCAAGAATTCCTCCGGACTCACGGTGCAGTCAGCCCTTCCCCCACCCCGACATCTGGCGAACAGTTTTCTGTTCTGATAGTTTGGCCTTTGCAAGATTGCCCTGTAAGTGGAGACATCTGCCCGTCGTCTGGTCTCTCACTGACTTTGGGGCAGGTGAGGCCTCTCTCAGCAGGTGGGCGGCAGCAGCTCGTTCGTTCCCCCTCTGCGCTGGGCAGGTGTCCTTCGGAGGTGGGCTGCTACAGTTTGTCTGCAAGGCACCTGAGAGAAATCTGGGTGTTTCTAGTTGGGAATGATCAAAAATAAAGCCTCTAAGGGTCATAGATGGGTGGCTCAGTCCGTTTAAGTGTCCAACTCTTGGTTTCTGCTTAGGTAATGCTCTTGGAGTCATGGGATCGAGCCCCTGCATCAGGCTCCGCGCCCAGTAGGGAATCTGCTTCAAGATTCTCTCTCCCCTTGGCCCTCCCCCATTCGTGCTTTCTCTAAAATAAATAAAATCTTTTTTTAAGATTTTATTTATTTATTTGAGAGAGAGTGAGAGAGAGAGCATGAGCGAGGAGAAGGTCAGAGGGAGAAGCAGACCCCCCATGGAGCTGGGAGCCCGATGCGGGACTCGATCCCAGGACTCCGGGATCATGACCTGAGCCAAAGGCAGTCATCCAACCAACTGAGTCACCCAGGCGTCCCAAATAAAATCTTTTTAAAAACCCCATTATAATGGGGCACCTGGGTGGCTCAGTGGGTTAAAGCCTCTGCCTTCGGCTCAGGTCATGATCCCAGGGTCCTGGGATCGAGCCCCACATCGGGCTCTCTGCTCTGTAGGGAGCCTGCTTCCTCCTCCTCTCTCTCTCTCTCTGCCTGCCTCTCTGCCTACTTGTGATCTCTGTCAAATAAATAAATAAAATCTTAAAAAAAATAAAAAATAAAAACCCCACTATCAATATTCATTTATAAGTTTTGTGTCAACATCGGTTTTCCCTTCCCTTTGTGCTGACAGCGAGCCTGGTGAGTCATGGGGTCGGCGTCCGGTTGGTTTGGTAAGACCCCAGCACTTTCAGAGGGGTCACGGCCCATTCTGCTCTGTCACCAGCCCTGAGGGCGAGCTTCCAGTGGTTCCACATCTGCCCCAGCACTCGCCATGGGTTTTTGGCCATTCAGGGTTGTCTGTCATCATTTCTATTAGACCAGCATGAAGGGCTTACATTTTGCCCCCGTGAGAACGGTGTTCCAAGCTGAGTCACCTCGTGTACCCTGGTCACTCTTCTTGGTGTATGATTTGGGTCTTGTCTCTTTTTTCCTCAGTTTTCTCTCTACCTACAATTAATTTACCCAGGCTCTCCGCCAAAACTATCAATCTCCTTGCAGTACATTTAGACAAATTAGGTGCTTTATCTGATGGTCTCTGCAGAGCCATATCTCCCGGAGCCCGCCCTCCTGCTGTCCCCACACTGACAGGATGTCCTGGAGGTTCACTGCTCAGCTGTCCTGGGACCTCTCTTTTTCATCGCTCTGGGGAGCCCCTGTCACCCTTTTATTTTGATGGAACACAACCTCTAGGGGAACCTCTGCTTCCTGGGGGGTAGTCTTGAGATATCACGTGTCTGAAACGTTCTTAATCCGTATTTGACTGAGAGTTCGGGTAGGTATAGGATTCTAGACTAGAAATATTCTTTTCATAGATTCTGAAGATTCTCATTGTCTTCTGGCTTCAAAGACTTTCAAAGCAAGGTCTGAGAAAAGTTGAATTCCTAGAACAGACTTTTTTCTTTGTATTTCTGGAAGTTTTTTGGTTCCTGGTCCTCGGTGTTCTGAGATTTATTGATGACAAAATCCGGGGCTCATCTCCGCCATCCATTGTCCTGAATGCTTGCTGACTCCTTCTCTTCTGCAAATCCGTGTCCCTCACGTTTGGGAAATTGTTTTGATGACACGGGGATGTATTTACCTGGCATCTCCCCGTCCCCTCGGCCTGCTGGCTGTTCCCTCGCAGAAAGATCTATGAGGGGCGCCTGGGTGGCTCAATGGGTTAAGCCTCTGCCTTCGGCTCAGGTCATGATACCAGGGTCCTGGGATCGAGCCCCGAATCAGGCGCTCTGCTCAGTGGGGAGCCTGCTTCCCCCTGTCCCCCCCGCCCCCTCTGCCTGCCTCTGCCTGCTTGGGATCTCTGTCTGTCAAATAAATAAATAATTAAAAAAAAAATAAAAAGAAAGATCTATGAATTAGCTGTGGGAGCTCCTGGTCTCTTCTCTCTGTTCTTTCTGGGAAAAAAAAAATTTTTTTTTCAACTTTACCTCCTACATTTTGATTGGATTTTTCATTCCCATTATTCTGATATTTTTGTTTTCAAGAATTAGAGGCTTTTTGGCTGTTTCTGTTTTAGGGCCTATTCTTGTTTCATGAATGCCAAGTTTTAGCTTTCTAAGGACACGTAGTTTTTAGGTGTCTGGTGTCTGTGTGTGTGGGCATCGACAGTGAATTAGCCTATCACCTCAGGCTTCCCTCCCTCCTTGCTCTCCTTGTCACACAGCTTGAAGGGGAGACCTTAAGGCCGGTGTGGGGGCCGATGGATAAGTGTTACCCTGTGACCACTCAGGTAGGTCAGGGCCGGGGAACCCCACTTCCCCTGGAGTGGGCCTCCTGGGCAGGTGCAGTGGGAGGACCGGCCCCTCCCGGCGTGAGTCACTTCTGTCTCCCCCTGTAGAGACGCAGAGTCAAGAGCGGGAAGAAGCAAGCCTCTGAGGTAGGCGAGGCTCCCTTCTGTCAGAGCTCCATGGGACGCAGAGACACCCCTGCTGGTGGCGGGGGAGTCCCAGGGATGGTGGCAGCCCCCCCCCCCCGCAAAAACTTGCAGCTTGCTGAGAAGGGAGGGGCTCCCCTGGGAAGGTGCGGAGGACGGGGCAGGAGGGTGAGGCGCTCTGAGGGCCCTTCCGCCCGTGTCCCCCCACCTCCTCCCTGCAGGCCATGACCCCCAAGGTGACGGGAGGACTGAGCAGTGCTGCCCCCACGGAGGAGACTGAGCTCTGGTCTCAGCGTGAGGGGGAGGTGAGGCCCCCAGAGGACGAAGCGGCCAGCCTGGGCCCCGTGGCCAAGGAGGTGGCCGAGGAGCAAGAGGCGGCGGGGACCCTAGGCTGGGAGGTGAGGAAGCCTGGTGTCCCCACAGGAACATCCCCAGTGTGGGCCCTTCTGCGAAGCCCCAGGCGCTGGGGCAGGGGAATGCAGGTGGGGGGTGGGAGGACCGTGTTGGGGAGGGAGATGGGTGCCCAAACTGCCAGCCCAGGGAGGAAGGAGCTGTAGGGGGCGGAGCAGCAGCAGGAGGGGCTCGACCCGCCTCCCCTGGCCTCCCGGTCTATGTAATGTGGCTCCTGTCTCGTCCCACCACTGTGCCCCATCCTTCCTCCCAGGTGAGCAGAGATGTCGGACAGGAGACTGTGGCATACCCTCCGGGTAAGACGGCAGACCCGCTGGGCTGCCCAGGGACCCTGCAGAGCTCCCAGGGGGCCCGGCCTCTCTCAGGCCTCCAGCCCTGCACCCAGGAGGGGAGGGAAGAGGCCCAGGTAGCCAGATGCCCTGTCCTGCCTGAAGGTCTCCGCTGCCTCCTGCTTCCTACCTGTCGGCAGGAACCTGAGGCCTCTCGCCCTGGGCCTTCCGTCAGCGCTGGCCTGTTCCCCCAGCGTCAGAGGGCGCCCCGGCCCTGGGGACATACCGCCCCAAAGGGACCCACAGGGCATGCCCGTTTGTGCTTTGTAGAAGTGTCTGAGGAGGACAGCGAGGAGGAAAGTCCTGGGGGCTGGGTCCCGCAGCTCCTGTGGAAGCTCTGGCTGGACTGGTTCCCAGCCCCTGACATCCCAAAGACACAGAACCATGAGTGACCGAGTGTCCAATAAATCCAGAGACTTGCTGCTTCTGCCGGCCCAGCCACTTCCTTTCAGGGACTTTGTCTAAACGCAGTGAGGCCTGGTCCACACTCCCTGCCCAGACGAGCTGCCCCTGAGCTGCCCCCACAACTGCTGGTCCTGCGGAGAGGCCCCCGGCCCCGTGCCAAAGGGCAGAGCAAGTTCCCCGAGGGCGGAGAGCTGGGGAGCTCCATGGCGTGACCATACTCGGAAGGTGCTGGGGGGCCCCTGTCAGGGGTGCTGTTGGGTACGGGGCGGAGGGGTGTTCTCTGACGAAAGAGACACCCTGACCTCTCTGGTCTGCAAACAGTTTCCTGAAACAGTTCCCGCAAACAGAAGCAGGGGGTCTGCCCAGGACCGGGCTAAGCAGGTGCCTCCCAGGCGCTCAGTTCAGAACCGGCCAGTTGTGGGCGTGAGCACAGCGGGAGGACAGCAGTCCTGCTCTCGGCCGGGGCTCCAGGCTAACAGGGTCACGGCCCTGGAAGTCAGAGCAGGACCACCGGACCCAGCAGCTAATCTGGTGCAATCATCCCGTTGGGTTAGGGGGAAACAGAAGCCCAGGACAGGCAGGAACCGGCCCAGGGCCACAGAGAACCCCGGCAGAGCAAGACTGAAATCCAGGGTGTCCTCCTCCAAAGTCTCCACGTGGCCGCCGCCGCCTCTGGCCATTCCACTCTCATGTGGGTCCGAGGCTGACCCCTGTCCCTAGGGTACCTGGGGTCCCCAGGTCTCACTGCCTACCCCTGGCCAAGTCTCCTGAGAGCCTAGCTTGACTCAGCCACTCAGAGGGCCGTGCCCTAGGTTGGAGCCCCGATGAGTGTCGTCCTCCTGCTCCAGCCTGGCCACGAATGGTAACTTTTTGGCAGGTGCCTAGATGCAGGTGTCCCTGAGGAGCTGGGAAAGGCGTCTCACCTAGCTTGGGGTGACTGAAAGGCTTAGGGAGGTGGCTCACTCCTGGACTGCCAAAGGGTTCCCAGGGAAAGTTCTGGCACCAGTGGACTGAGCCCTGGGTGTTTACCTGGCACCCCCCTTCATGGCCATCCCTGGGTTTCCCCACCTTTGAGGGCGTCGTAGATGAAGGGGACAGAAGAGCTGGTGCTGGGGCGCCTGGGTGGTTCAGTGAGTTAAGCCTTTGCCTTCGCCTCAGGCCATGATCTCAGGGTCCTAGGATCAAGCCCCGCATCGGGCTCTCTGCTCAACAGTGAGCCTGCTTCCCCCCTGCTCTGCCTACTTGTGATCTCTGTCAAAAAATAAAATCTTAAAAAAAAAAAAAAAAAAGCTGCTGCTGCTGGCAGAGCTGCTGGGCCATGGAGTGGGGTGGTAGGTGGCGCTGGACCTGAGAGGTGGGTGTCCAGGCTGAGTGGGGCCCTGTCCACCCCCACCAGGGCCTGGCTGAGGGCTCTCAGCAGCCCGTTCTAGCTCTGCCTGGCATGAGCCAAGACCTAAGGACAGACATCGTCCCTATCCCAAGTCGCCAGGATTGGGTCCCCGTGGGTAACTAGGGGTAAGCTGTGATCTACTGGCCCTCAGCATCCCCATCTCTCAAATGGGATCACGTGCAAGGTCAGGATGGCTCAGGCCGGGGCAGGGGCAGGGGCTGGCCCTGGGGAGGCTGCTGAGGCCCCATCACGGCTGGGGGAGGGGCGGGGCGGTCAGGGGTCCCTGGAGGGGACTCGGAAGCCAGGATGGAGCCACCCAACCGGTTTATTGGCACAGCGGGGCCTTGCTGAGAAGCCAGTGGGGGAGCTTCCTCCCTCTAGCGAGGCATGGCGCAGAGCTGGTAGGGGGCGGGGGTCACCAGGAAGGAGAAGGTGCCGTGGTCGCTGGGCCGGGGCTGCCCGGGGGGCACTGAGAAGACGAAGCGCTGCAGGAGGCGGGTGAAGAAGAGGAAGAGCTCCATGCGGGCCAGGGGCTCCCCGAGGCAGACGCGGCGGCCTGCGGGAGTCCGGGGGTGCGCCGTGAGCCCGCGGGCTTGGGCCCCACCCTCCCGGGCTCCCTCCGGAGGGGCCGGCGAGTCGGGCAGCCGGGGCACCTGCGGAGAAGGGCATGAAGGCCTCCGGCTTGACGAATCGGCCCTCGGCGTCCAGGAAGTGCTCGGGGTCGAACCGGAAGGGCTTCTTCCAGGCCTCCTTGTCCTTCAGCACCGACGACAGGTTGGTGATAAGCTTTGTCCCCTGGCGGGAGAACCCGGCCTGAGTGGGATCCGGGCGTCCCTAGCCCAGACCCTGCCACCAAACACGGATGGGCGCACACTCTGCCCGGCACACGCCCAGACTCTTCCAAGTAACCCCTTGGCCAGAGAAGCTTCTAGGCACCCTCTCTGTGCCCATGGCGGGGCTGAGTGCCTCATGACCCATGGGCGCCCACACTGTACCGTCCCTGTCCCAGGCTCCTCCAACACCCTGTGGCAGATTTTAGTTCGTCTTCCCCCATGGGACTGGGGGCTCTGTAGGGACAGGGCCAGCCCTGCCGAGGCTCTCGCCCCCACCCCCACTGTCTGGGGAAATGCGGACTGGGGGGTCCAGACGCCCCCCTCCCTGGGATGTCAGCTGTGCTGGGGCTGCCTGGCCCGAGGTGGTGCTGAGCTTCCGCTGGGGAGCCTCGCATGCCTACCTTGGGGATGAGGAAGCCCTGCACTTTGATGTCTCGGGTCGTCATGTGGGGCAAGCCCAGTGGCACGATGTCCCCAAAACGCTGCACCTCATGGATCACGGCCATGGTGAAGGGCATGTGGGCCTGGTCCCCCATCTCCGGTTGCCGCGCCTGCCCTATCACCTCATCTATCTCCTGTTGGACACGTCCTGGACAGAGAGGCACCCCCACAGCGGTCAGAACCCCGGGGTCTGGACTCCAACCTCTGCCTGACTCCCGAGGAGGGCTGTGCCCACGAATAGGCATCTCCTACCTCTGACCAGAGCCCAACCTCTGCTCAGGGCTTTGGTGGGGCGGGGAGGGCGTTGCAAATCATGTTCAAGAGGCCCCAGCCTGTCCCTCCCTCTCCTCCCTCGTCCATCCCACCAGGCCCCCAGCGTGGGCTCACGCTGCACGTCCGGGTGTAGGATCATGAGCAGCAAGGCCCAGGTCAGCGTGGCTGAGGTGGACACCATCCCAGCTGCAAACAGGTCAGATGTCACCATGCTCAGGTTCTCGTCATTGAAGCTGCTCTTGGGGTTCCCCTTGGCCTGGGCCATGCCGAGAGGGTGAGCTCTGGGGCAGAGGGAAGGAGCCCCCAAATGGCCTCCCAGCCCGCGGCCAGCAGTAATGACTGATCACGGGCTGATACAGGGGCTCCCCCTGGCTGGGTCTTGATTCACGGGGCCCTCAACCCACAACCATGGTCCCGGACACCTCACCTTTTCCACCTCATCCAGGAAGGCGTCAGTCAGGTCTCGGGGTGGCTGGGTCGGGTCCCGGGTTGTCCTGTGTTCCTGGACTAGCTCATCTATCAGGGTCATGAAGGCCTTCTGTGCTGAGAAGACCTTGCCAGCCAGCCCGGGGATGTGCAGGAGCACGGGGAAGGAGTTCAGGACCTGTGCGGGCCACAGATCGGGGACCTTCCTGTGCCCAGGTGTTCTCTTGATTAGTCAGGACACCGCCTCCAGGGTGTCCGCTCCGCCTCCGGCCTCCGGAGTGTCCCCACCACTGACATGGTTCCTTCCTAACTTCGGCCTTGATCCTTCTTCCTGGCCCGGGGCCCAGTAGGATAAATCTAAAATCTCGATCTCATGGGCTCTAGTGGCTTCCAGTGACGGAGGTGCTAAGATTCCGTAGACTTCTCCGGCCCCGTCGACCCTGGGCCCTCCTCCGCCGTCTCCCTCCTCTGGGACTTCCCCACCTCCAGGCCTTCCGCCTTGGAAGGGCTTCTCTCCCGCAACCCCCTCTCCCCACGCCCTCCTCCCGGAGGCCCGGTTTAGGGCGAGGCCTGCTCCCCGGCGCCTCGCCCCGCACCTCGCGCAGGACGCCCTGGTCCTCCTCCACGCCCGCGTGCAGCTGGTCCAGCAACTTGAGGAGCAGCGGGTCGTCGTACTCGAAGCGGCGCCCGTAGGTGAGGGAGGAGATCACGTTGCTCACCGCTTTATCCATGAGGGCGCCGGGGCTGAAGGGGCGTCCTGGGAGGGGGCAGTGCGGGTCTGAGGCTCGCCTCCACCGCCCCTTCCGCGGCCCCTCCGTCCATCCCTGTCCCCGGTGTCCCTCGGCCGCAACTCTCACCGGCGTAGTCGGCGAAGGCTTCACAGAGGCGCGAGGCCTCCTCGGTCACCCACTGCTCCAGCGACTTCTTGCCCAGGCCGAAGTTGCGCAGGGTGGACAGGGAGAAGCGCCGCTGCTCCCGCCACTCGCGCCCGTAGCGCGCCAGGATAACCCCTGGGGGCGGGGCGGTGGGCGGAGCTATGGCGTGCCCGCCCCGCCCTTTCAGGAGGCCCCTGCCCCGTTCACAGCCCCACCCCCTTGATACAGGCCCCGCCCCCTGCCCCCCTACACCCACACTTATTCCCCACCCCCACTAAATCGCGCCCACTTTGACACCCACTTCCTGCTGGGACAGGTCGCTCTGCCTGCCCGCTCGGCTCGCCAGCTGGGGGCAGGTGCTGGCCCCACTGTGCTCTGCCCACTTGACTCCCTCGCCGCCAGGGAAAGTCCTGGCCCGCCCCCTGCCTCGCCCACGCAGATTTTGTCCTGCTCATTGCCGCCCACTCTGACCTCGTGTTCCTGTTCCCCGGAGCCGGGGTTCCACGCGGCATCGGTCAGGCCCCGCCGTTATCCTCCCACGTCCCACCCAGGCACTTCGCATCAACTCCATCCTCCACCTGCCGCCCCTCCAAATTCGCTGCCTCTTCCCTGCACTGGATGTCCAAGACCCTGCCCCCGCGTGGGCCTGCCGGGGTTTGAGTCACTGCTGGCTCAGTCCCGGCCAGTCCCTGTCGGCCCCCCTCCTCCGCTTGCCTTGGGAGTGCGGCTTGAACCCCAGGTGCTCATAGATAGGCATCGGCGGACGGTCGGCTGTGTCCTCGCTGTGGTACACCAGGGCCTCGCGCACGGCGTCCAGGCCATTGAGCACGACCATGGGCGTCCAGGCCAGGTGCACGGTGAACACGTTCCCGAAGCGCTGCCGCAGCTGCAGGCCAAGGGTGGAGGGCGTTGGTCAAGCCGGATGGCCACAAGGCTGCCGGCCTCAGTCTCATGGCGCCCAGGCAAGCTCGGCCTGGTGACCAGTGGGGTCACATTCTCTCTGGAGGGGGGGGCTGATGCTGGATCACACCTCTTAGCTATGACTTTGCAAAGGTGACCAATATTGTCACTAGGCTGTTAGGATCCCAACCCACAGGTGAAGAAACTCAAGTTCATAGAGGTGAGCACTGAGGCCCAAGTACCCGCAGACCCAGAGCTGAACCTGTCCCTCTCCTGATGTCAGCCTATTTCCTGATTTAAATGGGGCTCATGTCCAGATTCCTTCCCCCTGATGTAATCAGAAGGGACCAGGTCACATAATTTAAGTGCTGTCCAGCTGGATCTCAAATCTACTGCCAAGACCACACTCCCCTCTAGGCCTTTGCTCTCTCTGACCTTTGTTTGGAAAATCCAAACTGTCCTTGAGGCACCAACGCCCTCCCCAGGTCAGTCGTTCAAACCTGCCTCCTTTTCTCAGCCCATGCCCTTGTGCAGCCTGGGGCTTCACCCACCACCTGCTGTCTGCTGCTAGGTGGGGTCCCAGGATCTCTCCTCCCCAACCCCTGCCTTCGTTACCTGGTCGAAGTAGCAGAGTGTGTTCCGGAAGTCCATCTGCAGCAGGTTGCCCAGCAGGGGCAGCGGCATGGGGCCTGGCGGGTAGCGTGCAGCCCAGCATCTGTGTCTGTGAATCAGGTCCACCAGGAGCAGGAAGATGGCCACCGCCACGGCCAGGGGCCCCAGCATAACCCCACTCAGCAGCCCCATGGTTGCCTCAGTGCCCGCTGGCCTCCTCTGGCACGCGGGTGTCCCTTAGCACACCAGGGACCCAGGACCAGCCAGACAGGGCGCTCTCCCACACTGAGCGAGCTCATCCAGCCTGGCCCCGCTTTCTAAAGGGAGCCGAGACTGGCCTTTGCCCTCCGCCCTGAGTCAGCATGTCAGGGCGATCGCATTGCCAGAGGGTACGGGGAGGGGCCAGGGAAGGTCAGGTGCAGGGGTGACCACAGGAGTCCGGTCCCTCCTGGCCTCTCCGGGTGCTTCCCCAGGCTAGTGCGGTGGGGGTAGGGGAGAGATGATGAAGACCCCCCTTCAGCCTGACTCCCTCCCCAGCGGTAGGAGGACCGGGATCTTCCTGGGGTGCCTCCTAATACTCCTGACTCCGAGATGCCGCTCAGGCATGGCAGCCCAGGGGTATGTGGCCTCTTGGCAATGGCTTTCCAAAGTCTGCAAAGTCCAGGGGTCACTGGACTTGATCCTGCCACCCAGCCATCAAACGAATCACACCCTGTAATATGGTTGCAGCCTTGTCCCCAGAACACGTCCTTGCCCTCACCGGCCTCCTCCCAACTGGTTTTCGCCTCCCGAGTTTGTTACTGGCCCTTGGCCAGTGCCGTAGGGAGGTCACAATGATCAGAGGGACCATGTGCGGGCGGTGGGGGGGTTGGGGGGGGCGGCGTGGAAATGAAGTTCTTGGTTTCCCCTCACTTCACACCAGTTCACTCAACATGCACAGAACCACACATCACCAACTGCGCACACATTCACAGCCACTACCCACATGTTCATGCACTGACACACAATCACAGGCATGCATGACACACCCGCACACATGGAAGACCACACACATGGTACATACATGCACCTCTCTCTCTCTCACACACACACACACAGACACACACACACACGCATGCACACACTTGGACACAGCACCAAGTTCCCTAGTTTCCAGTGGCTGTCTGGGCTGGACCCCAGCCTCCTGCCCCAAAGCCACCCGCAATGGTACTGAAGCCCCCCACCAGGTAGGCTGCTGGCCCAGCTTCCTCAGTTCTGGCCTGACCTTGGCCTAGTGAGTCCGCATCTGGGGCTGGAGAGGCAGCTGGGTTGACAAGAGCTCCCTTGTCACCCAGACCAGCCAGTTCAATGGCCGGGACACTGTTCCCTAGGTTCGTTACATATTGGTCCTGGGACCTCCTAGCATCACCCATGATGCATCTTCTTGGGCCTGTCCACTTTCCTGACTTGGAGAAATGGGGCGGGGGATGCCCTTCTGGACGGAGCTGCTGCTGAGCTCAGGCTGTGAGGGTCACTTAGAGAAGATGTGTCTCTGTCCTCTGAGGAGTGGGCCTGCTTCCTCATTTGTCCTTGAACATCAGCTGCTCAAATTCATTCTGGAAGACGAGGGGATGGAAATCAAACGGGCCACAGTTTCTTTACGCCCTCGCAGGCGTCCCCTGCTGAGGACCACAGGGAATGAATTCTCAGGTCCCCCTGCCTGCCCTGCGTCAGCTCCTCTCTCTCCCAGGCCCCGTCCCCCTGGCTCCAGCCCCGTCCCTTCCAACCCGACTGTGGGGTTGGACTCTGGAAAAGATGCGAACCTCTGTACCACCCGCATGGGTGTCTGCCGCCTCCAAGCTGGAGTCGTGCCTACCATATCCTTCTTCTTGCCCAAACTCTCTGCCCCTCCTCTGGGGGATTGACCACATGGTTCCAGACCTCAGGCTCCTTCTTCAACAATGAGAGGGCTGATTTGAGGCTGAGTTGTTAAATCGAGGCTGAAGGGAACTGAGGCCAAAACCCATTCAAATGAGAAGGTCCAAGAACCCAGAGGGTGGGGAAGAGCATTTCCTGGGTAGGCGTCGGGCCCCCTGCCCCATCCCAGGGGTGTATGAGGCACTCCCGTTCTGGAAACAGTTGGATTACTCTCTCCCAGGCTGACGCAGGGCCTGGAGGAGGAGGCATTCCCCACCGCCCTCCCATATCCCCCACCCTGTTCTCTCTCCCTCCCCAGCGGTAGGAGGACCAGGATCTTCCTGGGGTGCCTCCTAATACTCCTGACTCCGAGATGCCGCTCAGGCATGGCAGCCCAGGGGTATGTGGCCTCTTGGCAATGGCTTTCCAAAGTCTGCAAGTCCTGCTTGATTTGTGAGTGCTGCTCCCTTCCCGAATGCCACATCCCTACTCTCCCGCCAGACCCAGGGCCACAAGGCCTAGCGTGCTGGGGCCCAGCCGGGCCTTCCCCGCACCTTGCCTTGGCCAAGCACTGGGTGGGCTTGAATTCCGTCACCCCCCCGACCCTCCCCCCCCCGCCAGAGGTGCCCTGTGCCGGGTGTTGGGCTAAGTATGGCAACGCAGGAGGAGACCACGGTGAGACTGCTCCAGCATCCAGGGCCCAGAGGAGGTGTGGCGAGTCAGAGAGCGGCAGTATGGGGACCGCTTGCAGGGTCATGGGGACACTGCCCCTGGGCTGGAACAGGACGTGCTGGCAACACTTCATGGAGATTTTGGCTGGCTTGAACCACAAGCCAAGGTGACCTGGCAGCGGGACCAAAGCCCCACAAGGCCCTGTGTGCGGTGGGTGTGGGGCAGCGTGATGGGGCCTTTGCAAGCCAGGCTGAGGACTTGACTGGGAAACCGGGGTCTCTGGGCTTCCGGGAGGCAGAGAGCCCACTTTGGAGGCCACTCAACAGACCAGGAGGGCGAGACCCAAGGGTACACTGGGGCCTCTCATCTGTCTCAGCTGACCGTCCCAGAGAGCAGCACAGTGGGCAGGACGGCCAAGGGCGTCGTCGCCTGCCGGCCCTGGATACACCGCCTGTATCTGCCCATCCTCTTGGCGGCCTTCCCCAAGCGGTCACCCGAATACGTCATGAAGGGCGGTGGCCTCCCCGTCCTGGGGGCCTGCTGTCCAGGACGGGGAGGCCATGAGGGAACCTGCCATCTCGAGGCCTGTGGCCTTTTGCCATCACTGGGCAATTCAGCTTCGTGATCCCCAAGCACCGAGGAGACAGAATCTCAGGTCATGTCAGGAGGTCAGAATCCTAGAGCGGTATTAGCGGTCACACCAAACGCACGCTCCGAGTTATGTATACAGTTTGGACGTGAACGTCTTCAGAGGCCAGCACATTACTGAGCTTTAGAAACACACCGGGCCCACCTCCGCGGGTGGTGAAACTGCTCTGGTGAAGCGGAGGGAAGGACTCCTGGGGGCCACCCCTGGTCACAGTCATGGGTGTGTTCACCTGCACAGGGGTGAGTCCTCTGCTGGGGAGGGACACCAGCAACACGGTGGGCTGGGAAGCTCTCGCCCAGGGCCCCCCCCATGTGGCACCAGGGCTCTAGAGAGTAGGTAGGAGCCGGGCACCCAGCAGGGGGCGCTGGGCACATGCGCGGCCTGCTGCTCGCCTTGCCCCCGCCTCCTCCCCGAGGCACAGCAGCGCCCAGAGTAAGCCCCCCAATTCCCGCTCCTTCCTGGGGGCAGAAAGGAAAAGCAACCGGCCTCCAGCTTGCCAGGGGTGGTGGCGGCGCAGGGCCCGCCCCCCGGCGTGTTTTAAGGGTACAGGGCTTCTGCTGGGCGCATGAAAGGTTCTAGAGATCCCATGCACGACCATGTGAATATAATTAACACTAATAAACTGCGCGCTGGTTAAGACAGTAAGTGTTATGTTTTTAACCACAACTTAAAAAGTTATATATGAAAAGCACCATTGCATACCTATTAGAACAGTCAAAATCCAGGACACTGGCACCGCCAGAGCCTGGCAAGGCTGTGGAGCGAGCACCTTTCACACACTGCCTGGTGGGGACACAACAAGGGACAGCCGATGCGCAAGCCAGTTCCGCGGCCCTTTGCACAACAAGAGCTTCTTACCGCGAGATCCAGCAAGCTCCTTGGTACTGACCCCCCAGAGCTGTGAACCGATGTCTACACAGAAACCTGCACACGGGTCTTTATAGCAGCTTTATTCGTCATTGCCCAAACTCGGAAGCAACCAAGATGTCTTTCGGTAGGTGGGTAAGCAGTAGCACATCCGGACAATGGAACACTCTTCAGTACTACAAAGAAATGAGCTACCAAGCCCCGAACAGACGTGGAGAAACCTTAAATGCATTATCACTGAGCAAAGGAAGCCAGTGTGACAAGGCTGCATACGGTAGGATTCCAACCACAGCACATTCTGGAAAAGGCAAAACTACAGAGACAGTAAAAAGCGCAGGGGCTGGGAGGAGGGCGGGAGGACAGGCAGAACACAGAGGACTTCTAGGGCAGTGAGACTCCTCTGGGCGACACTGAACGGTGGATACACGTCACCAGACTGTTTGAACCCACAGAATGTGCAACACCAAGAAGGAACCCTAATGTTAACTGTGGGCTTTGGGGGACGAGGATATGTTGGCGCAGGAGGACCAGTGGCTGCCACAAATGTAGCGGTCTGCTGGGGAAGGCCGTGTCTGGGGTGCAGGGGGTACATGGGAACATTCTGTGACTTCTGCTCCATACTGCTATGAACTTGAACTTGCTCTAAAAAAGTCTATGGAAAAAAAAATCCATAGAACTTAAAAGCAGCGGAAGCTGAAATGCACACGAGTCGAGGCTTCCTGCAGAAGGGGGAAAGCTGGAGCCAGGAGGGGCGCGTGGAGCACGGCCATGCCCATCAACGGCCGTGTCACCAGCCAGTTTGGGGAAAGACCTAGAATCATCACAAGTTCCTTGCTCAAGGATCATCAGCAAGTCAAAAGACGACAGAAGAAAAGCAAAATGACAAAGAATCATTTGCTGTTGGGAAAATATTTTCCTCAAGATACGTATTTTTCAAGTTTTGTGGTTTAGCCCCTGACACCTGAAATCTATCAACTTCATTTGAACTGGGTTAATGCCCGGTCAAGACTGGACGGAAGGCCACCCAGCTACTTCTACGCAGGTCCTAGGGCCCGCGCAGCACACCCGCCCACACCTCCATCCTGGTGAGCGAGATGAGAAATGGGCCGCACTGCTTGATGGAGCCATTAAAACAGAATTAATCTGCCATTTCTGCAGCCCCAAATTGATGAGCACACAGGAACTCATTTATAATTGCTTATTTCTACTTCACAACATTCCTTCCAGTATTTCTGTTCTCGAAAAAAGTCCATTAACATCGCATTATTTTTTTATAACCTTTAAAATTAATGTTGATTGGAAATATGTCCTCATACCAACTTAAGTAAATCTGACCGTCCCCACACACTGGCTGAGTTCCACCCCCCCGGGTGGAGCTGCAGGGAGGAGCCCCAGGGTTTTGACTGGTTCCAGGCCCTGCTGGGGGGGGTGGGGCGGGAGGCTGGGGCTCCGCTGGACAGTCGCAGGGCGGCCTTCTCTGCGGTGGAGCGAAGCCACCTTGGGGGGCTGGAGCGGGAGGAGGAAGAGGCGCGTTTGCTTTACAGTAAACAAAAAAGGAAACAAGGTTAAAATGAAGTTTATTATTTTTTGATTTTTTTGTTTTTTAAATAAAACTGTTTGTGAAACAGCTATTTTATCCCCACGGCAGAGTGACCCCTGAAAGATGCACTAACCCCTTCTTAAGGCCTTAACAAGATTTTTTTTTGTACTTTTTTCTTCTTTTTTTAAAACTCAGATATTTAAAAATTATACAATTTACAAAACAAAACAAAACAATACAACATAAAGAACCATGTAGCATGGGGCTGCTCACCTGACAGGCCCTCTTTTCCTTTATAAAAATGAAAGCAAAAGAAAAAAGGGTTAACTGGGTGTTTCCTGGTCAGCGTAACCCACACTGATCACACTGGACAGACACAGTCCCTCCCCTGTGTCAACTCCTACAGCTCAAGATTTCCTGTCCTGTCCTTCCGTCCTGGGGTGGGGGGTGGGGGTGGGCAGGGCACAGCTGCCAGGAACGCGCCTGGTGGCGGGCCACCCCCGACCCTGCCTGCCATGCGCACTTAGTGGGGCGCTTGAGGTTCTCACTGGCCACAGTGATCCAGGACACAGCTGTGACCTCGGGACATCTGCCAATTTCACCCCTCAAAAAGATAAAAATTTTAAAAATAATAAATAAATAGTGTTTCTGGAAATGAAAAAAATTTATTTTTGTGTTTAAACATCATTCCCCCACTCTTGAAAACACGGACCGCCCCCATATCCCCCCTCCCCCCGCCCCAAACCTTCCCACTTTTGAGACAACTTAATGACAAAGGATGGTTCTGGTGTGGTTTGTCTGCTCTTCCAGCCCTGGGTCTGCAGCTCTCTGAACCGGTGTGAGACGGGCTAAAGATCAAAGCCACGCCCCGCCTCTTATGAGACCAGCTTGTTCAATTTCACACTTAAATTTCACTGTTATTGGAACAAATTTGGAGTTCTTTAGAGAATTTTTAAAATAGAATCAAAAGGGATAGCGCACCTTTCATTTAAACAAAGTCTTTCCAGACTAAAAATAGATTTATATATATATATTTTTATCCCACCCTTTGCACCCCCCTTCCCATCATCCCACCCCTCCCCCCACCCCCCACATTGTCACTATGGAGATTGTGTCCATGGAAACAGCCATTCCAACTTCTTGGGTCTTTCTTTCCTGTGGTGTCACGGTTTGGGTGTGATGTAAGGACTTGGGGAGGAGGTGCTGGCGGGGCGGGCGGGGCAGGGCAGGGCCGCACAGCAGGACGGTTCCTTCCATCACGAGTGTCCACCACCTCTCATCTCCACAGTCTCACCTGCAAGACAGAACCAACACTGGGTGCTGGGAATCCTGTGCGGCCCCGTGGCCGACAGCCCCTCCTCTGGGGGTCCAGCAGCTGCAGACCCCCGGGACCAGTGGCGGAGCCACTGTGTGGCCCAGACCACGTGGCCCTGGCGCACGGTGAAGGGCGGCAGTGACGTGGCCCGCGGTGCTGCGAACGGACCCCGGGCCCCTCGCGGCATGGCGGTCTCCCCAGTGCGTGGCAGGAACAGAGACTACGAAGGAGCTCCCTGACCTTCCAGCTCTCGGGGTGACCCACCGGGGGCCTCCCGTGGGGCTCGGCACTTTGGTGGCCCGGAGCGGTCCTCACAGAGGTCCTCACGCAGGTGGCCTGTGGGAAAACCAGCTCAGGACCCGCCACAGCTGCTTGCGGTGACAAGAGTGCATCCTTCACACTCCACAAAGAACACTCTCCAGCCGGCTCCGACTGGATGGCAGGGCCCTCCTCCGGGGCTCCCCAGGCGTCCCCTGCACTCGCTCCTCTTCCAGCCCAGGCTCCGCGCTCAGGCGATCCCGATGACCCAGTGGGGCAGTGGGGTTGGACCACGGGCCTCCTCGGAGTCCGTCATGGCTCACTACGCATGCAGGGGTCTCCGAGGGACACGGAGGTTGGCAAGGATCGGGGCAGAACAATCAGAGCAGAAGCAGGGGCGGCGGCCTCCCCAGACCTGCTCCCTGCCAGTCAGAGCGCTCCCTCCTTCCTCAGACCCCTCTGGTGCCCTCGGGAATAATCCTTGGGGAAAACCCAGGCGGCACCATCCCTTTCCTGGGTTCACACAACTTATTAACGGGCAAAATTGTTCAGAAGGCTGGTCTGTGTGCAGGGGCTACGAACCTTCTATTTGAAAGCACCCACATAGGTATACCTGCCCGGACCAAAGAGGCGCATTAACTGCTCAGGGGAAAACACAACCACATGGGGAGACCTGCAGAGACAGCAGGACACTGTCCCCATGCTCAGGATGTCCATGGTGACAGCCTGGCTTCCCTGTTCCGAAGGTGGCTCTGGACCCTGAAAGTTGCCCCAGCCCTGCGGGCCCACGCTCCGGTCTGCCTCCAGCCCAGGGAGGCTTGCCCGTCCTGCTCTCTGGTTGTCCTAGGGTTAAGGCTGCTTGCCAGGAGAGGGGACAGAAGCGGCCTCCCCATGTTACCCCAGCAACCAAAAGCCCTCCAGAGATGCGAGAATGAGGGCGGAGCCAACAGGAAGCCTCAAGCAACAACCCGGGGGCAACATCTTGCTGGGGATGTGGGACCATGTGAACAGAGGACAGATGTCCAGGCGCACCTTGGAAGGCTCTGCTTGTGGAGTGGGCAACAGGGCAGGGTTTGCCCTCCCCCAGGCTTGCCAGTGTTGGGCCTGTACCCCTGGCCCGCTAACCACTCAGGAGAGCAGGCCCAACCTGGCCCCAACCTGGGAACGGAGCACACTTGGCACCCCGGGCCTGCCCGGCTGGGGGCGCTCTGTGGGCTGCCAACCTCGGGCCATGGGGCGCCCGGTAGCCTGGGCAGCTTCGGTCTTGACAGCCGCCCCCCGCTGTGGCTCTGTCTTCCAGCCTTCCTAAGGGGACCTTTCCCCAGGGTCTGACGTCATACACCTTCAAGGTCAGCGGACCCTAACTTCTCAGAGTTACTTCTCAAACACTGTTCCTTCAGCAGGGAGCTTAGGAAGGAAATCCGTGTGCCAGGCTCTATGCTAGGAGTTTCAAAGAAGTTCTCTCATGATGACACCGAGGCCTGACACTGCCCTCCCCTGCCCCTGGTCTCAGAGAGGACAAAGCTGAAGCTGAGGGACCCAAAGCCCCGGGGCTGCTGAGCGGTGGGACTGGGGCTCCCACCCAGCAAGCCCTCTGCCCGGGCCCCCAGGACTCTGCCTTCGAGCCGCAGTCACGTGCGGTCCTGCTCGACTGCGTGGGACTCGGCCGACGGGCGCGGGCCAGCTGCAGCCGGCGAGAGCGCCGCGAGCGGGCAGCCGCTCCGTGGCGGCGGCTTTTCCACACTCTCTTTAAAAGGCATCTGAGGTCCAGCTGCCGGTGAGCAGACTTTCACCTGGGGCCACAGCCTTCCAGGGCTCGCTCACCTTTGTCACGCTCCCGCCGTCCTTGGCTTTCAGCGGCCCCTCCACGGCCTGAACCTGGCGGGGCCTCCTCCAGCCTCCTCCCAGCGCAGCAAGAATCCACCACGTCCTCCCCGCCCGGCCGGTTCCCTCCTGCAGGGATGGGGCTGGGCTGTGCGGCGGGGCCGTCGTCCGTACCTATCCAGGCACAGACAGGGTGACGAGCACATGCTGCTCTGCGGGGCATGCCCTCTCCGGCGCACTTGGCCTGCCCCACCACGTGTGCGCTCCAGGTTAGAGCAGAGAAGCCGGAGCCAGACACGGTTCCTGTCTTCACTGCGTGCACAGGCTAGTGGAGACGCACATAAGCAAACGGATGAACGATTTCAAATTGGCACAGGAGAGCTGCGGCGTGCAAAGGAGCCCGACAGGGACCCAGAAGGGAAGGCCTCTGCAGCTGAGACCCAGAGAGGAGAGGGAGCCTGTCACAGAAGATGGGAGGCAGGGGACCCAGGCCCAGGGAATGGCATGTGCCAGAACCCACAGGGAGAAGTCCCACCTCTGAGCAGCTCGCCAGACACGCCCACAGGCCCTGGCGGAGGCATCAGCAGTCAGCACAGGGAGAAGGTGGGCGCCCACAGGCCTCCTGCGGCTTCCTCACGCCCAGAAACGGGCAAGCGGCAGCCTGCTGCATGGATGGCGGCCCAAAGACTTTTCCTCTCTGGCACGGCTGGTCTGCTGAGGGCCAAGTGCAGGGACCTCATATGCTGCTGGAGGCTGGGGGGGATTCAATCTCCCATCTCCCAGCCCTCAGTTTTCCACCAGACAGGGTGGCAGCAGGGTCCAGCCCGCAGCCTTGACCCCTCCGGCTCCTGCAGCGCCCCAGGACCTGCACAAGGTGCACCCCACACTAGGCCACGCGGACACCTAAGACGTTTCTTAACTGAATCCTCACTAGGCTGGCCACCGCTGTTCCTCTCTTTACCGAAGAAAAATAAGTAGAAACAGGAAGTGCCCCCAGTCACACAGCTCTTACTGTATGAGAAAACAGGGCCCCAAGAAGCAGGACCCAGGTACTCATGTCCCCTCCCTGCCATGTCAGGGCACCCAATGACAGTAGCTCTCTGTCCCTAGAACAGACCCCAAAATGAAATGTTCTCTGTCCTAATCCCTGGGGCTCCCGTACAGTCTGCCAAGGGCCACCACTCACAATGGACAGCTGAACTGAGAAACAGGACAAGGGTCCCGCCCTGGGGATGGCACACGGAGAAAATCCTTTCAGGTGGACACGACTGGATGCAGCCTATGTCCACCCTTTCCCTCCACGAGGTGGACAGTTGGACCTCAACAGATGAGAAACCACCCCACACCGATGGGTCGGCCGCGTGACCGCTCGGCGAGGCAGGGTCTCCTGTCCGCGCGGGGACTCCTGCCCACAGTGACTGAGATCTGAACGACGAAGCTCACTGCTCCGCTTGGGGGCTGAGGGCTGGCAGCTGGCAGCGCCCAAGGCTGGGTGGAGAGGAAGGAGAGGATGAATGAAATTAAAATTCCTAGCCGGAGATCTGCCCACCACGCCCATGGCTCAGTCTCCCCCCGCCAAACACGGGCTGGAATGCCAGGACGAAAACAACGGCACGTGACAACAAATGGTTCTTTCCCTTAGTGGGAAGCCAGGACACTGTCAGGAATGTTCCTTGAGGCCCCCACAGCACACGGCTCTACCCATCAGCCAGAGGAATTGACGGGAAGAAGGCAGAGCCCCGGCATGGAACAAAGGCCAAGAGAAACATGCTGGAGAACCGTCCAGACTGCTGTCGTGTGCTGAGGGCTGCTCGGGGGAAAGGCATGCAGGAGCCGGCGGGCCCCAGTGTGTTCCGGAAATCCAGTGGCCGCTGCTGCTGCAAGTTCGCTCATTTGACTCCTGGGACCCGACCACCTGCCCTTCCACTCCCAACCCCTGTCTTGGAAGAGGAAGAGAGAAAAGGCACGACCGCAGAGGCCTTACTCGACAGCCCCCCTTGAGAAAGCCGGACAGGCCTCTCTACAGCCCCTCGGCCTCACACAGCAGAGCACAGGGGGCTTCTCTGGAATTCGGCACTGGGACCCTCCGAAGAAACCGAGGACTTCTCAAAGGAGAAAAAGTGCCACCGTCTGAGAGGAATTATTTTCTCCTCAAGTGACTGGTAGGTATTGCGGAGCAAGGTGGAACCTGCTGGTTGTCACGGGCAGGGAACGTGCCGTGGACTCTAGCACATCTGCGTGTGGCTCTCGGGCGCCTGGAGTAAACACAGAAGCCCTTCATTTGAAGAGAAATAATCCCTTAATGAACGTTTCTGAGACAACTGGTCCCCCCTCCCCATCCCCGAGGACCAAGTGCTTCAAGTTACATCTTGGCTTTTCTTTTCCTTCTCTCTCTCTTTTTTTTCCTTCTCTTTATGGTCTATTTTCTTCACCCTCATGACTCTGTTGCGGGGGGCAGGTGGCGAGCAAGCCCGGAGCCGGGGAGGCGCGCTGCCTCTGGGGACGTCAGTCCACTAATCCCGCTTCCACAGACGCGCGCTGCCGCCGCCCTGACCAAAAGCCCAGACACACTCACAAAAAGCACAGCTCAATCTCTTGAGGGTTTTTAAGAGTAAAATTAAATCGGATGCTAAAGTCCCCTAAATCTTTGAGGGGATTTCCCTTCCCTTTGTACTTCTGTGCAAAGGAGGCCTTCATAGTACTTGGGGGAAAAGATTTCAAAGAACAAAACTGAGGAATATTTTGCTTTTCAAAGGAAAAGCCACCACAAGCTTTACAGATAGGGAGTAAATTGGAAAGGACAGCCCACTGGCTAGAAGCATTTCTGAGCCGGGGACAGAGGGTGGGCTGCTGGCGGGCTCTGTCCCAGAGACTTCGAGAGCGCCACACACAAGCCTGACCTCCGCTCAGTCACCGTGAACTCTGACGGGCAACGGGACAGTTTTAAAGCCTCAAACATGTCTCCACGGACATTCCAGGGAGCTAAATGACAGTCGGAGAAACACTTAATCCGCCTGGTTCCCGCATTCACGCGCTTAAAGGCGGGTGGCGCAGCCTGGCCTGGGGCGAGCACGAGGGCAGAGGCCAAGACACCCACTGGGACTCTGGCAGGGGTGCGGCCCCGACTCACCTGTGCTTGCTGTACTTTCCATTCCCACGAGCACACTGCCCCCCTCACCCCCGCTCCGACTGCTCTGTGCTGAGGCTGCCTTTCGCTGTCTTGTTCTGCAAGGGGGGGAGGGGGAACGGGAGGGGAGGCTGCCGCCGGCAAAGCCAAGGAGACAAGACAGGAGGGAAAGAAGAACAGTGCGGGGGTCAGGGAGGGCAGAGGCGAGGAGAGGAATGGCACACAGAAAAGGAAAGAAAAAGCAGAGAGTCAGTATTGAACGACAAACAGGAGATATTCAGACAGGGTTTTCCAAGGCAAAATGTGACCATTAAAAAAGAGAAGTTTTAAAACTAAAAACATGTAAATTGAAAGAGAATACTAGAAGATCCTGTGGTCCATCTCTGAAAATAATTTTTAAAGAAAAGCATAAGCGAGCATCTTTCCGACGCGTTTTGGGGGCAGACCCGTCAGGAGGACTGCTTTTCAGCTTCATGTTTGGCCCCAGTCAGAGCCGGGAGCCTGCGAGCGACCCGTGACCACCAGGTGTCAGTGTGACCTCAGCCAGACGAGCGCAACCGCCACAGTAAACGCCAGGTGGCGCCAGACCAGCTGGGCGGCCCCCACCCCTGGCGGGGCTTCCTTCTCAGACCCTCCCTGCCCCACCTGCTAGGTCGGAGACAGCCCAGGCGCCACTTATCTTCCATCCTTTCATAAAAAGGGTCACACCAACAGACCACCTCTTGAATTACTGGGGAAATCAGGCGGCAGCCCCCACCAGCTGCACCACCGGTCACTTCTGCTGAGGTCAAGCCTAGAAAAGACCGAGTTTCCCCCCCAGAACCGTGGGGTCAATTCTTATTTCTTTCAGTCGGGGAAAATGCCTCTGATTATGTATCAAGGCCTACAGGCTTACCTCGTGCCAACCTGGGAACTGGGGGTCCACTAAACTAAAATGGAAATCAGCATGTATTGAGTTTGCTCTTTGAATTTCTCTTAACAATCCACAAATACCTTCCGCTCCCCCACGGTTCTCCCAGCCTCCCACCACAGCACGTGGGGGCCACCGTGGGGTGCAGGGCTCCCTCCAGCACCGGGCCTCTCCACTCTCTCAGGGCCAAGGGCAGGCGGTGGCCTCCTGTGTATGGTCTGTAGACCGTGAGGAACACCCCCGCCCCAGGCCTGCGGGGGCCACATGCACTGACTCACCTTGTGCTTGGGGCACCTCACCGAGAAGTTCTCCTCATGGAGCAAACAATCTACAAGACAGAAAGGCACAGTCAGACCGAGCCGGCGGTGGTACGGCCCGGGGTGAGGGGGCCACACTAGCCAGGACTGACAGTGTCCGGGAGGTAAGAGGCCCCCACGCTGTGATTTCTGAAACATCAGAGACGCCCCCCAAGGAACTGTGGCACTGCAACACGATGGGACTGTCAGTCCCTTAACATTTTAATGCTTCACAACAGTTAATGGTACGGGGAAACACTCAGGACACAGAATGGCTTGAAAACCAGTTTACGTAAACATAGAAGTACAGTCCTAATTTTACCAAATTTGTGTTATGTGCACGAAAAACAAGACAAAGGAAACTTACCCAGTGGTTCTCTTTGGCTAGCAAGACTATAGGTGACTTTATCATTATTAATTTTTAATGTATTTCCACAATTATACTAACAGTCAGAAACCATCTCCAATAAATGTTATTTTTAAAATCCCTGATTCTTGGCTAAGCCCATCATTCCAGCAGGCCCGAGTCAAAGCTTCCTCATGGCAACACCACACACCTGGGGGCACCTCTCTCCTCCGTCCAGAGCCCGGCTGCCACCTTTGCCGGACGACCCATGGAGACACAGGAGAAGTTCCCGACACGAGCCACATAATCCACACTAAATGCTTCAGGGGAAAATGAAATCCCACGAGGGGGTTACTAATCTTTGAAGGAAAATGATTCATTCCAACTTTTAACGTGATGACAGCATCCTCGCTGACAGCAAGGACACGCGTCCGCCTCCAGGTGTGCTGAGCTCCGTGGCACAAGGGTGGTGTGTGGAGCAGGGCGAGGCAATCTAATTAATGAATTCACTCTGCACACCGCAGCTCCCGGAGACCGAAAGCCAGGTCACTGGTGCAAGATGCGGTGGCAGAATGTTAATAAATATTGATCACACATTCTCAGAGAGCTCCCGGGCACCGTGGCGGGAAGCAGCCATGGTACTTAGCCTTGTTAAATGTACGATTTAACTCCGGTTTAAACTGAGGTCCGGATTAGCAGCCTGTGTATCCGCAGATTTCACAGGATAGAGGAATAAGCAAGGGAACACACAAACGGAAACTTCTGAGGTCCTTTGTATCTTAAACAAATGGAAAAAGACCCTTTCATAACTGGGCTGGGCCTGTCCCATCACGGCCTCCCTCTGGAGCCCCTGAATACCCAGCAGTGGGAAGGCGGCCTCCCCTGCCCCCGGGGCCGGCCTCCAGGCACAGGAGCCCAGCAAGGCCGGCTAACCCCCGAGCCCTCCCCCCGCAAGCAAACAGCATGGCAGTAAATGAAATGTGTTAATTTAAAACCCACAAGTACACGGCGTGACCAAGGCCCCTGCTGCTCCAATCTGCCGGAGAGCTTATGAACAGCAGGGGACAGGCGACCGGAGCACAGGAAGCGCCCGCTCCTTACCTGGGCTTTGGCGGCACGGCTTGCTGGCAGTCTCTAGTCTGGGCCAGAGAAGCCGCAGCGCCCCTGTGGGGCGCGGCCACCTTTATGCCACAGGGGTTCACAGAAATGAGAAGGGGGGACCGTATTAGCTGGGAAAGGTGCCATGGGAAAGGCAGCGGCGGCTCAGTTCCCCTCCTAGCCATGGAGGAGCGGCCCGCTGTGACAGACCATTAGTGAAACACGTCTGAAGTTAGGAGACACGCTCCAAGTTAAAAAGCAGAAAAGAAATAAGACAACGTAAGTGTGCACTGAAGGCAACTGGAGCTAACGTCAGGCACTTCTGGAAAGGGGAGTCTCCTAAACAAATCTGCCAGAGACCACGTCCACCTTGGACAAGGCCTCCAGCTGAAGACTGCAGACCAGGGCTCCCATCCGTCCTCGTCACGTCCGCAGGCCATCAGGAACTGCAATGCACGCTCCGGGCAGGGCGAGAATCGTGGCCAGAGAGCTTAGCCACCCGCAAGGGCCCAGGGAGCCCTTCTTGGCTGCCCTGACCCAGGCCTTGCTTCGAAGAGCAGAAGAGCGGTGAGAGGCTCGGTGGGGCCCCGCCCGAGGCTGAACAGGCGCCTGCCCTACACGGCCGGCCAGCCTGGCGCTTGTTTTTCCTCAAGCCTCTGGCCATACCCCACACTGGCTGGAGGGCTGGTCGGCACTTCCACACAGTGAAGTCAAGGAGACGGTGTGCTGGAGCATCACACATGCTGGAAAAGACTCACAGGGTTGTCTTGTCAACAAGATGGCTCCCAGACACAAACACAGCACCCAGCGGAGGATGCCGCTTTCCTCTCTGCACTTTGCTTAAATGCACAGTGGACCTCACCACTCTCCTCACAACAAGCGACTCGGAGCTACCTGCACCCACGTGCGGCCACATCTTCCCTGGGCCGGCGGCACTAAGCTCAAGGCGGCGGAGATGGGAGAGGGGAGGGCTGCTGGCGCTCGGACCTGCCAGCCCCCAGACACCGTCTCCAGCTTGTCTACAAACTCTCCCAGAGCTACGGTTCGTGCTTAGATTGGCCCGATGACCCTGGGATTTAGGGACCTGCCAGCCGCACCCACCTTGTCGAGGGGCTCCTGGGCCCGGCGAGGGGACTATCAGAGCCGGGCAAGCAGAGCGGGGGCCTCTCTGGGGAAGGGCCGGACACCAGTCCTTTTATAACCCCAGGGGGCCTGAACCCACCGTGTCCAGATCAGTCTGCGGTGAGCAGCAGGGGTGGCTGCAGAGAGGGCGTCCCCGCTGGGCCTCCTCCTGAGGGTTAAGAGAAACCCCCTCCAGGCTGCATTCCTCGTGCACCGTGCTTAGTGGCTACAGCTCTTTTTTCCTTTGGTCTTAATTGCTGTGGCTCGTTGCATCAATACATCACTTTTTAAAAACCAGGGCTCACGTTCCTGTCACTGCATTTCCCCAAGCCACACAGTCTGCCCCTGCGACCTGAGTAGCACGGGGCGGCTGACCATGACGTCACAAATGCAGGAACAGGCCGGGGGGTCGGGGGGGCTGCAGCAGCCACAGACCCTCAGCGGAAAACAACCCGGTTTCCATGGAGCTGCCCCAGCAGTTAGAGCTTCCCCTGAGACCTGAACAGCTCCGTGAGGTTTGGGCGGTTAGCAGCAAAGCAAAGATGAATGTTTAATCTGTTCCTTACTCCACGCGGAGAGGAGGAGCTCTCAAACTCAGGGACTCATTTATTTATTTAGGATGTCAATCAATGAACGCCCTTCCTGGACACAAGATCCATGGTATCGAGAAGAGAACTCCCGAGAAGACCCCAAACATAAGCATCCATCCCACAGAGCAGTTCAGACTTCTGGGTCACTGGGACTCCGGGCATCAAAAAGATTGATAAATGCCCAAGACACAGTCACCTTGGAGTACTACTTCCTTGGTCCTGTATTTCTAGATGGAGCAGCAGAGCAGGTGGCCGCTGGGGCAGCAAAGCCGGGGGGCCAAGGGCCTGCCTGAGCCCCCACCCCTCCGACCCAGGCAGCCTTCCTCTCACTAGATACTTGGCCACCACCTCCTGCCAAATACACAGGTGACCCACCACTTGGGCAGGCCACACAAGACAGGCGCAGACAGAGAGTGGCCAACATGGCTTACTTACTAACCCTCACTGGTAAGCGGCTGACTGAGCAAACTCTCTCTGGAGGGGAGGCAGAGCCCCGTGCATTCCCCCAAGAACCCCAACCCCACGGCCTGAGCTTGACCAAGATGGGGCTAAGCCCGTGCTTTCCAGCTCCTAGCCACACTTGAACAGATAATTAAGTTTAAATACAACGAAGTCAAACAAAAATTCAGTCCCTTGTTCCCAAAGAGCCACACTTGAAGCACTCAGTGGTGCACAAGGCTTGTGGCGACTGTGCTGGAGAGCGCAGACCCTGAACACTCCTGTCACGGCAGAGGCTCCTCCTGAGCAGCACTGCTGAATCCCTCAAGAAACTGCCAGGAGCCTGGTTCCTAAATTGGCTGGTGCCCCATTATGCAGACAGGGGTGCACTCACACGGGGGTAGGGGGCAGCGGACGAGACGAGGTTACCTGCTTGCAGCTCACCGGATGTTTCTGAGCAAAGCCCCAGTGCAGACCACCTCTTATCAGGCGCTGACAGAGAGAGCCAAGCCTTGCATAAAACTATAAATAACTGCTACAAACTTAATACTTAAACATCTTCATTTAAAAATCATGAAGCTTAGGGGCGCCTGGGTGGCTCAGTGGGTTAAAGCCTCTGCCTTTGGCTCAGGTCATGATCCCAGAGTCCTCGGATGGAGCCCTGCGTCGGGCTCTCTGATCAGCAGGGAGCCTGCTTCCCCCCACCCTCTGCCTGCTTCCCTGCTTACTTGTGATCTCTGTCTATCAAGTAAATAAATAAAATCTTAAAAAAAAATCATGAAGCTTAAACTAGAAAAAAGAATTCAGGGGCAATGCCATGAAAAAGAGAAATGGCAACGGCTGGCTGTTGAGAGTGAGGAAGAGAGCGTGAGAGAGAGGACAGAGCGACTGTATGATGGAATGTGCCAGACCACGACTCAGGGTGAATTACAGCTCAGACGCAGCACAGAAACATGTTGGGGAAGAAAGAGAACGGAAAGGGACAGACTAAAACCCAAACTCCCTGAACTGACATTTCAAGGCTCTCTTCTTACTCTCTCTGGCCATACAGTGCCCTGGCCACCGGCCACCCTTCAGCAAGTGCAAACACACACTTTTGTGAGAATCGAACTGTGGCGTAATAAGCGTTATCTTTCTGTATTTTTCTAGTTCTTCACCTGTGCCTCCTATGGAAACTTGGAAAGACAAAAAGAAAGGGAGGGAAAGGAGAAACAAGAAGGACCAGAGGCATGTAGCTCAAATAACTTCCCAGGAAGGAAGGGTGGTCCAGATGAACTCGGACTCCCCTCCCCACACCTGTCAGATCCGACTCTGAGCTTACACCGCTGTACCTGCTTCCCACACCTGGACGGCCAAGCCCTCGCCTCCTCCCTCTCAAGCACTTAGAGATAACCGGCACCTGCCACTGGCTGGACCCTCGCTGATGTTCCCTATCCTTCTTCCCCTCCTTTCTGAATGAAAGTACTAGGAGGGCCGGTGAGGGGAGACATGTGCTCAGAAAGTAACTGGTGAAAACGTCCACTGAAAGGGTAAGACTCTAGATGGAGAGAGAGGACTTTCTCAGGCTAAAGCTCAAAGTCAAAATTTAAGGGTTCCGCATCATTCATTCACTGGATGGAACTTCATGGACAAGAGTTTCCCCTTCTTTCAAGTCATGGTACTGCGAAACACTACTCTGACCATCTCAACAGACATGGAAAAGATGGTCAGATGCAAAAGCCGTGGTTGAGAGAGAAAAACACTCAACAAACCAGGAAGACAGGGAACTTCCTCGGCTGCATCAAGAACATCTGTGAACCCCCCCCCCGGCTATCGTCACACTTACTGGGTCAGAAACAAGGCAAGGATGTCAGCTCTCGCCGCTGCTACCCAGCATTACGTTAGAAGTTCTAGCCAAGACAATTAGGCAAGAAAAAGAAATAAAAGGCATCTAACTGGAAAAGAAGTGAAACAACCCATTTGCAGATGACATATCTCGTACATAGAAATCCATTAAAAAACTATTAGAACTAATCAATGAGCTGAGCAAAGCTGCAGGATACAAGATCAATACACGAAATCCATTGCTTTTCTATATGTTCACAACGAACCATCTGAAAACTAAATTAGGAAAACAACCGCATTTACAATCACACTAAAAATAATAAAATACTTCAGAATAAATTTAATGAACAGGCGCAAAACTTACACTCTGAAAACTACGAAACACTGTTGATCGAAATTCCAGAATGAGACAAAGGCAGAGACGCTGCCTGGCCATGGGCTGGAAGACTGTTGTTAAAACGATGGTAAGACTGCCCAGCCGCACTTGCAGATTCAGTGCAAGCGCTGGAGTTTTAATGGCTGTTTTTGTTTTTTGTTTTTTTTTAAATAGAAATAGACCAGCTGATCTTAAAATTCGTATGAAGTAGCCAAGGACCCAGAACAGCCAAAACAATCTTGACAAAAGGAATATTCAGAATACTCATACTTTCCAATTTCAGAATCTACTACAGAGTTCCAGTAATCAAGACAGTGTGGGGCTGGACAAAGTTCAGAAATAAGCCCACACATCTCTGGTCCACTGGTTTTCGACAAAGGTGCCGAGATCATTCAATGAGGAAAAAGTAATCTTTTCGACAAATGGCGCTAAGACACTGGAATCCACATACAAAAGAGTGAAGTGGGTGCCTGGGAGGCTCAGCGGGTTAAGTGTCTGCCTTCAGCTCAGGTCATGATCCCAGCATCCTGGGATTGCGTCCCACATCAGGCTCCCTGCTCAGCGGGAAGCCTGCTCCTCCCTTTCCCTCTGCCTGCTGCTTCCCCTTGCTTCCGCTCTCTCTGTCTCTGTCAAATAAAGTCTTTAAAAAAAAAAAAAAAAAGAGTGAACTGGAGTCCTATTTCATACCATATATAAAAATTAACTCAAACTGGATTAAAGACCCATGTAAGAGACAAATTCTGAGAGGAGAAAACACAGGCATAAATCTTTGTGATTTTCTGGATTAGGCAACAACTTCTTAGACGTAAGAGAAAGGAACAGGTCATGAAAAGCAAAAACAACAAAAGAAAAAAATAGATAAACTGAACTTCACGCAGACGCCAGCCGTCATCAGCCACCAGGGAAATGCTCCAATCACAACGAGATGCTGGGATGGCGGGGACACAAGAGGCAGGTAACGGCAAGCGTGGTGGGGATGTGGAGAGACCGAAGCCCTCCTACACTGCTGGAAGGACGGGAAAGGACTTAGCCACGTGGCGAAAGTCTGACCGTCCTGCCACAGAGTTACCATACGACCCAGTAATTCCACTCCCAGGTTTAAACCCAAAGGAAGTGAAAACATTACATCTACAGAAAGACCTGTGAGTGTGCACTGCAGCATTATTCATAATAATCAAAAAGTGGAAAACAATCTCAACGTGCATGGACTGATGAGCGGTCCGTACCATATGACGTGTCCGAGACACTGGTGGGCAATAAAAATGAAGCCTGATGTCTGCTGCAACATGGACGAACCTGGTAAAGCGCGACGTGAAGCCACAGATGCCGGCGTCCTAAGGAACACCTACTGTGCGATCGCACTGCAAAGTGCGAAGTGCCCGGAACAGGCAAATCCATCAAGATATGAAGTAAGTCCATGGTCACCAGAGGCTAGGGTGGGTGGAGGGGGAGTGGCCACTAATGGGTAGGAATTTACGAGGTGACGAAAATGTCCTAAAATTGACTGTGATGACGGGTGCACGACTCTGAGTGTACTAACTCAAACCCACTGGACTGTACACCTAAAGAGTGAATCACGTGTGAATTACACAAATAAAACTGTTATTAGGACCCTGTTTCACTCCTTTTTTATTATCCTCTCTGCATTCCTGTAGAATCCACAAACAGAACGGGGTCAGAAGAGACACAAAAGAATGATAAGGAAAGAAGGCAGAGAGAGTCAAAGTGACCGTCCCAGCCTTTGAACGCTCAGGACAAGGGCCGTGGTCTCATCTTACCTGCGTCAATGGCACATGGGTAGTGGTATCGGAAGGAACAGCCTTTGTTGTAACAGCCCAAGGTGGCACCTGCCTCCTGGCAGTGGGAACATTTCTGAAAAGAAAGAAGTGCGGCATGTCAGCATCCCAGAATTCACCCCTCTCCTCCAGGCCCTCCCTAAGCCCCGTCTGTCACACCCCAGCTCGTCTCTGTGGTTACAGGTCGGCAGTGGGAGGCTGGGCCGGTCAGTTGCTAACCGCCACTCACTGACCTCACCATGGAAAGGATCCAGCAGAGACGTGCTAGGCCAGGCCTCGTAAATGGCCACAAATAGATCAAACAGAACAAGGCAATGGGGTGGGGTGGGGCACCCAGACTGGTCCCTGGTGCTCCTGTTGTCCGCCCGCCCACACACATGCTTGCCCGTCCTTTCCTCATTCCTCCTGCTTCTTAAAATGCCAGATCTTGCCTATTTATTTCTGCTGTGGAAGTCTGGGGTGGGAGGAGAGGGTAAGATAGTAGAGTTATATATAAAGCTTTTAGAATTAAAAGTGGAATTTGGTTTCTAGTTCTTGTATTTGTAAGATTTTATTTTTATTCTACTTATCCCAAATGCCCAATACAAGTATATTTCTCTCTTCAGAAAAGATGGGCTCCTGTGTGCAAATGATATTTTTATACACAAATCCTATTTTAAATGCACTAGGAAACCTGCCACAAATTTCTGGCTAAGTGAGACATTATTCCGTAATTGAGATGTTCCTCCTTATATGGGCAGGTTTTCTTAAAGTGGGGCACATCTCTATCATCCCTGTGATCGCTCAGTCCTGTCGGCATATGAAATGTGACCTAGCAACAATAATCATTATTTGTTAAATTCAGCCAAATCGGCCCCACTGAGGGAGGCTGCAAATTCTTCTGGTGGCCGAGGCACACCCAGATGAGGCCACCTGAGTGATACAGACGCTTGCTCCTGATTCTAGGAAAAAAAACACGAAAATGCTCCCTCAGCCGTCGTGCTTGTGGAGAATGCCTCCCCACAGGGGCCGGCACCCTCCCGGGGGCAATAAGCCCAAAGGGTGCCCTTCTCCCCCTTTTCTCATGCGAAGGCAGAGCCCAGCTGGGGGCCCAGGAGTCAGTGTGGCTCCAGTGGGAGTAAAGCTCACCCGGACCAAGTTTCCCTAACGCAGATCGACGCTAAACCCACACCAGTGCCAGCCACGGCACCGCCTCGGGGCCTCGCCATGCCACGCGTGTCGCCGTGTGCCAGAGGCATAAACCCAGTCATTCAGTCCTGGAAGCTTCCCCCTTCCACAGATGAGGTGCCCGAGGCACCCGGAGCGGAATTTCTTGCTCCAGGTCAGAGCCGATCCAAAATGACCAGCCCCGGCATCCTCCAAAGACAAGGGGGCAGGAAGAGGGCCGTAAGCCATGTCCTCCATGAGCTCTGCCTTCCTCTCAGAAGACCAACATCCTGGGTGCTGAGGATCCGGAAACGTTTACTTCGCCCGGAAACAAAAGGTTACTCCGTGGCTGGAGTAAACCAAGGACCGCGGGCAGCATTCTGAACAGCCCTCGACTGTACCCGTCAGTTCCACAGAGGACATTCAGAAGCGAGGTCTCCCTGCTAACTGGAGGGGACGACTGTGGCTCATCCGTCAGCTGCGCCCCCCGCAGCAGTTTCCGCTGGAGGCCCTTCTGACTGAAGAAGTCGGATCAGCTCCCCACACTTCTGCTCCAGGCCCTCCCCGCCCCGAGGGACAGGGGGTGAACTCCAGTCAGTGGTGGCCATTTACGAATGGGTGTAGCAAGCGTTCCTGGTAGGGAAGCCGCAGGTTAAGGAACTTCTGGGAAAGTTTCACCTCTCTTAAACCGGGATAAGAGGCAGGAAAAGGTTGCTCACTCCGCCGGTTAGTGGGATGAAGAGATCTGTTGAAATCCCGTTATCACCACGAAGGGACAGCTCTTAAGACAAAGCCCAAGCTGTTGAGGACAGCAGAGCGACAGGACAGAGGGAACCTGGACCCTCTGTGACGCTGCTGACGACTCATATTAACCAGGTCCAGAACCATCCCATCTCCAGACTGCTAAAGATGACACTTAAAAAAAAAAGTCACTTTTAAATTCTGTAACGTACAGTCATCACTGATACTGGAAGGGACTAATATCCGAAGCACGGCCGCAGAAGGTCACGTGTGCAGGCTGTGGAACCTGAGCAACCCGCCGGCAAATGCTCTCACTGCCGCCTCTATGTGCTCCTGGCCGATTCCTAACCTCCGCTTCCTTAAACCGCAAACACGAACCTACCGAACGGTACTATCCACCCCACAGAGCTGGGAGGGTTAGCGTGTGCATCCAGGCTGAAGACAGCGTCTGGATCAAAAGCATCGGTAAATGTGGGTGACCCAGAGTACGGGTGAGCAGCCTGCAGAGCCGGCCTGGTCACCGCCCGAGTTCCTGGACAGGAGGGAGAAACAACCAAGCTCTGGGCTGAGCAAGGTCCATCCCCTTCCTACCTCAGCTCAGCACAGGTCTCTGTCCCCTGCAGGGCCTCTCACTGCTCCCGGCCCTGAACCAGCCCACAGACCACAGTGCCCATCGTTTGCAAAATGGAAACAAACTCACCCTCACCAAGAAATCACATCAATAAAATGGCGCTCGCTCCTTGCAGGTAAAAAGCACAACTAACCCGCTACACCACGTCCAGAGGAGGAGGACCCTGTCTGGTATATTCGGGCCTTGGGGAAAGGACATTCAAGAATTGGGTTCAGTGGCTACAGTGTAAGCCTTGGATCCGCAACATCAGCATCACCCTGGAACTTGTTAGAAATGGAAACTTTGGGATTCTGGGAAGATGGGGGAGTAGGCAGCACCAGGAATCTCTCTCTCCCTCCAGGACAACAACTGCATTGGCTGAATCTGTCTGATACAACTATTCTGGAACTCTGGAGTCTGTTGTAGGCGTGCAGCTTCCGGGGGAAGACTTGGGTGGTAAACGGCAGCTAATTTTGGTCAATGTCAACTCCTAGGAGCACAGCGGCAGCTATCCATCTCCCACTCCCGGCCAAGTGGCAGGCAGCTGTGCACACGATCTCGGAGCAGCTTGCACACAGCTTGTGGGAGCGGCAGGGGGAGGGCGGGCAGAGAGAACCCTGTCTTCCAGGTATCAGGAGGGAGCCCTGCTCTGACTGCTGATCGCTTCTGATCACGGAGGTGCAAACACAGGAGGGCAGCCACTGCTGCAAGCCCCTCCCCCTCAAGCTGAAACGACTTCCGGGGGATTGAAAAGACTGGCACCCTCTCCCCATCATTTTTTGCTTTCTTCCCTTTTGAGAGCTAGACATTAAAGAGTAGGATGTATAAAGAAACAACTACATATATGGGTACAATTAGAAAGTGACCCATGTGTTCCTGGGGAAAGGCTCAGAAAAGACCCGAGACTGTAAGTGGACACCTCAGGCTGATCCTAGGCACAGAGATAGCATAAAAAGTAAAAACAAAAACAAATCCAAAAAACACAACACCACCAAACCCAAAATAAGTAACAACCTCCCAAAAACAGATGCTTGGGGAAGGGAGAGCATCTGACTTTCAGAGTTATCACATTATTTTATTTATTTATTCATTCATGAGAGCGAGTGCACAGGAACAGAGGGAGGGAGAGAATCTCAGACTTCACACTGAGCCTGACATGGGACTTGATCTCAGGACCCTGAGATCATGACTTGAGCCAGAACCAAGAGTCAGACACTTAACTGACTGAGCCACCCAAGGGGCCCCCAGAGTTATCACATTATTAAATTCAAATTTCCAGTGTTTAAGAAATACTCGTAAGGCATACACAGAGACAGGAAAGTATGGCCTATTCAAACGAAATAAACAAATCAACAGAAACCTTCCCTGAAAAAGACGCAAGGGCAGGTACACTAGACAAATACTTGGAGAGAACGATCTTAGAAATGCTCAAAGAATTAAAGAGAGATGGTGGGGCGCCTGGGTGGATCAGTGGGTTAAACCTCTGCCTTTGGCTTAGGTCATGATCTCAGGGTCCTGGGATCGAGCCCCGCATCGGGCTCTCTGCTCAGCGGGGAGCCTGCTTCCTCCTCTCTCTCTGCCTGCCTCTCTGCCTGCTTGTGATCTGTCAAATAAATAAATAAAATCTTAAAAAAAAACAGAAAACTTAAAGAGAGATGGAAATAGTCAAGAACACAATGTGTGAACAAATAAAAATACCAGAAAAGAAAACCTAAAGATACCAAAATAAATTCTTCTTAAAGTTGATAACTGTAATAACTGAAATTTAAAAATTCATTAAAGGGATTCAAAGGCAGACTGGATCAGGCTGGAAAAAGAATCAATGAACCTGAAGATAGGACAATGGAAATTACTGAGTCTCAGGAACAGGGGGAGGAAGAAAAAAGGTCCAAAGAAAAGTGAACAAAGCCTAAGTGAAACCATTAAGCAGACCAACATATGTACTAGGGGAGTCCCAAAAAGAGAAGACAGAGGAAGGGGCAGAGACAATTTTGGAATGACTGCAAACTTCCTGAATTTGATGAAAGATATGAATATAAACATCCAAGAAGTTCAATGAACTCAAAGAAAGATGAACACAGAGATTTGCAGTGAGACAAATTATACTCAAATTTTCAAAAGCCAAAGAGAGAACGTTGGGAGAAGTGAACTGTTACAATCCTCTCTATAAGATTATTTGCAGGTTTCTTACCAGAAACGTTGAGGACAGCAGTGGGCTGATGTATTCAAAGGGCTAAAAGAAAAAAAAACTATCAACCAAGAATCCTATACCCGACAAAGCCGTCCTTCAAGAACGAAGGAGAAATCGGGACATTGCCAAATAAACAAAAGCCGAGGGTGTTCACGACCGCTAGCCTTCCTCTGTAAGATGTGCTCAAGGGGGTCTGCAGGTGAAGCTGTACAGAGAAATAAAAATCTTAATAAAGGTGAACACATGGGCAATTAGAAAAGCCAAGTGCTACTGCAGCAAAGGCTCATAAATGCATTTTTTCCCTACATGATTTAAGAGAGTAAAACAGTCAAATAAAAAAAAATTATCAGCGTAAAGGCTAGTATTATTGTAACTTTGGTTTGTGACTACAAATCTTGTTTTCTACATAATTTAAGAGAACACTACATTTAAAACATTATTAGTTTATGTTTTGGGGTATACAACATATAAAGATGTAATTTTGTGACATCAACACCTGAAAAGATTAGAGCTGCAGAGGAGCAGAGTTTTTGTGTGTCATTGAAATTAAGTTGGTATAAATTCAAATTAAAGTGTTAATAAGTGTTAAGATGTTACATACAACCCCCACTGTGACCTTAAAGAAAATCACTATTAAATATATAGAAAAAGAGGCCCCTGGCTGGCTCAGTGGGTTAAGCCTCTGCCTTCGGCTCAGGTCACGATCTCAGGGATCGAGCCCTGCATCTGGCTCTCTGGTCAGCAGGGGGCCTGCATTTCCCCCCACCCATGCCTCTCTGTCTACTTGTGATTGCTCTCTCTGTCAAATAAATAAATAAAATCTTTAAAAATATATATAGAAAAAGAAATGAGAAAGAAATTTAAACTTTTCACTATAAAAACTGAACACAGAAAAAGACAGTAATGCAGGAAATGAGGGACAGAAAACTACAAGACATCTAGAAACAAAATAGCGAAACGACAGAAGGTGCCTATTATCATAATTACTTTAAATGTAAATGGATTAAACTCTCCAATCAAAAAATGGAGACTGCCAGAATGGATACAAACTTATGATTCAGCTATACGTTATATAAAAGAGAGTTACATTAGATACAAATAGACAAAGTGAAAGGACAGAAAGAGATATTCTATGCAAACAGTAATCAGAAGGGAGGAGTGGCTACTTAATATCAGACAAAATAGACTTTACGGATTTAAAAAACAAGGAAATAGGGCGCCTGGGTGGCTCAGTGGGTTAAGCCTCTGCCTTTGGCTCAGGTCATGATCTCAGGGTCCTGGGATTGAGCCCCGCATCGGGCTCTCTGCTCAGCAGGGAGCCTGCTTCCCCCCGCTCTCTGCCTGCCTCTCTGCCTACTTGTGATATGTCTGTCAAATAAATAAATAAAATCTTAAAAAAAAAAAAAAAAAACAGAAGGAAATAGAGCTTCACACTAATAAAGCAACTTGTCTAACAGACATATACAGAACATACCACCCAGTACCAGAGTACACATTCTTTCAAGTGTACATGGAACATCTTCCAGGATATAGCACATGTTAGGCCACAATTAAGTCCCAGATGATTTAAAAAGATATCCTACAAAGTATCTTCTTTGACCACAATGAGATAAAGTTAGAAATGAGTAACCAAAGGAAAATGGAAAATTCACAAAATTGTGAAAATTAAACATCTTAAAAGAAAAAAAGATTTATTTATTTGAGAGAGTGTGTGCATGAGTGTGGGGGAGGGACAGAGGGAGAGAGAGAATCCCAAGGAGACTCTCCACCCAGCAAACGGCTGAGTCACCCAGGTGCACCTAAACAACATACTTCTTTTAAAAAAAGATTTATTTATTTATTCATTTTAGAGAGAAAGAGAGAGAGAGCATGCACACACGCACGCATGTGCACGCAGAGGGGAAGAGAGAGAGAGATTCAAGCAGACTCTGTGCTGAGCACGGAGCCGGATGCAGGGCTCAATCTCACAACCCTGAGATCATGACCTGAGCTGAAACCAAGAGTCAGACGCTTAACTAACAGCCCCATGCAGTGCCATGTCCCTAAACAACATACTGTGAAACAAAAAATGGATCAAAGAAGAAATCACAAGGGAAATAAAAATATTCAGAGATGAATGGAAAGAATGGAAAGAAAACCACAACCATCCAAAACTTTTGGGATGCAATAAAATTTGTGCTAAGAGGGAAATTTATAGCTATAAATGCTTATATTAGAAACATAAGCATTAGAAATAAGAAGGAGCTCAAAGCAACAACCTGACTTAAATACTTAGGTAACTACAGAAAGAAGAACAAACTAAACCCAAAGCTAGAGGAAAAAGGAATAAAAAGGATCTGAGTGGAGATAACTGAAACCGAGAATAGGCGCAGAGTAGAGAAAAATCAGTGAACCCAAAAGTTGCTTCTTTGCAAAGTTAACAAAATAGACAACACTTTAGCTGGATGAAAAAAAAGAAAAAAAAGAAGAAGTCTCAAATTCCTAGAACAGAAATGAAAATGGGGCATTACTACTGATTCTACAGAATAAAAAAGACTGGGACTCCTGGGAGGCTCAGTTGGTTAAATGTCTGCCTCTGGCTCAGGTCATGATCTTAGGGTCCTGGGATTGAGCCCTGCCTTGGGCTCCCTGCTCATGGGGGGGTTTGCTTCTCTGTCTCCCTCTGCCCCTCCCCCTGCTCATGCACTCATTCTCTTACTCCCTCTCTAAAATATTTTTTTAAAAATATTTTATTTATTTACTTGAGAGAGCTAGAGGAAGAGAGAGAGGGGGCAAGCAGGAGAGGAACAGAGGTACCTCTCAAATAAGTAAGATCTTTTTTAAAACAAGAAAAACAAAAGGGATTATAAGAGAGTACTATGAGAAACTGTACACCAACAAATTGAATGATCTAGAGGACATGGACCAATTTGCAGAAACACAAAAACCTACCAAGATTAAATCATGAAGAAATAAAATATCTGAATACACCTATAATTACTAAGGAATTTGAATCAGTAATAAAAACATCTGGGGCGCCTGGGTGGCTCAGTGGGTTAAAGCCTCTGCCTTCAGCTCAGGTTATGATCCCAGGGTCCTGGGATCAAGCCCCACATTGGGCTCTCTGCTCCACGGGGAGCCTGCTTTCTCCTCTCTCTCTGCCTGCTTGTGATCTCTGTCAAATAAATAAATAAAATCTTAAAAAAAAAAAAAAATCTGCCCTCAAAAGAAAAGCCCTGAACCCGATGGCTTCACTGGTGAATTCTACCAAACATATGAAGTATCTGAACACTGACTGAACTATCTGAACAAATACCAATTCTTGTGACCCTTCCCCCCCAAATTAGAGGAATATTTTCAGTATTATTCTGAGGCCAGCATTAACTGAAACCAAAGTCAGACAAATACACTACAAGAAAAAACAAACTACAAATATTCTTTATGAATAATTACATAAGAGTCCTCAACATAAATACTAGCCAACGGAATTCTGCAGCACATTAAAAGGATTACACGCAAGGGCCAAGTGGGATTTATTCCTGGAATGCAAGGACGGTTCAACACAAGAAAAATGCTCAGTGTAATACATGAACAATATGAAGGAAATAATCAGATCGCCATCTCAACTGGGGCAGAAAAAGGTTCCAACAAAATTCAACACTCTTTTTATGATAAAAACATTCAACAAACTAGGAATGGAAGGGAACTACCTCAACATAACAAGAAACATAAGAAAAACCCAGAGGGATTATCATACCTAATGGTGAAAGATGAAAGCCGTTCCTCTAAGATGAGGAACAAGGTAAGGATGCTGGCTTTCACCAGATTTAACCATTTTCACCATTACTTAACATAATACAGGAAGTTCTAACCAGAACAATTAGGAAAGAAAAAAGAAACAAGGTGTTCAAACTGGAAAGGAAGAAGTAAAACTCTGTTTGTAGATGTTACGATCTTATATATAGAAAACCCTCAAGCCCACCAAAAACCTGTTAGAACTAATAAGTAAATCTGGCAAAGTAGCAAGATATAAGATCAGTACACAAAACATCAATTGCACTTCTACAAACAAACAATGAACAATCTGAAAAGGAAATTAGACAAATGCTTTTGATTTTCAATAGCATCAAAAATAAAAGCAGGGGCGCCTGGGTGGCTCAGTGGGTTCAAGCCTCTGCCCTCAGCTCAGTTCATGATCCTAGGGTCCTGGGATCGAGCCCCACATTGGGCTCTCTGCTCGGCAGGGAGCCTGCTTCCCTTCCTCTCTCTCTGCCTGCCTCTCTGCCTACTTGTGATCGCTGTCAAATAAATAAAATAAAAATCTTAAAAAATATATATAAATATTTAGGAATTAACTAAGGAAGTGAAAGACTTGTACAATGAAAACTACAAAACACTGCTGAAAGAAATTAAAGAAGATATGAATAAATGGAAACACATCCCATTCTCATGGATTAGAAGACAGTATTACTCAAGTACGAATACTATGCAAAGTGATTTACATATTTAATGCAATCGCTATCAAAACCCCAATAACTTTTTTCCCTCAAAGAAATAGAAACACCTATCCTGATACTCATTTGGGTGAATGAATGGACCACGAAGAGCCAGAATAATCTTGGAAAAGAAGAAAAACTGGAAGACTCATGCTACCTGATTTCAAAACTTACTACAAAGCTACAGTAATCAACAGTGTAGTCCCGGCATAAAAAAGCGATACAGACCGAGAGAACAGAATAGAGTGTCTCTTGCATATAGACTCAAATGATTTTTTTTAAAAAGATTTTATTTATTTAGGGGCGCTGGGTGGCTCAGTGGGTTAAAGCCTCTGTCTTCGGCTCGGGTCATGATCTCAGGGTCCTGGGATCGAGTCCCTCATCGGATGCTCTGCTCAGCGGGGAGCCTGCTTCCCTCTCTCTCAGCCTGCCTCTCTGCCTCCTTGTGATCTCTCTCTGTCAAATAAATAAATTTTAAAAATCTTTAAAAAAAGAGATTTTATTTATTTATTTTACAGAGATCACAAGTAGACAGAGAGACAGGCAGAAAGAGAGAGAGAGGAGGAAGCAGGCTCCCCATGGAGCAGAGAGCCCGACCGATGCAGGGCTCGATCCCAGGACCCTGGGATCACGACCCGAGCCGAAGGCAGAGGCTTTAACCCACTGAGCCAGCCAGGCACCCCTGGTCAAATGATTTTGACAAGGATGCCAAGACCATTCTTCAATGGGGAAAAGGACAGTCTCTTCAACAAACGCAGTCAGGATAGCCAGACATCCACACGCAAAAGAATGAAGTTGAATCCTTCCTAACACCGTATACAAAAATTAACTTAAAATGGATTGAGAACCTAAACATAAGACCAGAACAACAGAACTCTTAGAAGAAAACATGGGCTTCGCAACACTGGGTATGGCAGTAATTTTTGGGTTATGACACCCAAGGCCCACAAAACAAAAGAAAAAAGAGACAAACAGGACTTCATGAAAATTAAAATATTATATACATCAGAAGATACCATCGACAGAGTAGAAGGGTGATTTACGGAATGGGAGAAGATATTTGCAAATCTTACACAGAATAAGTAAATAAATAAAACTCAACAACAACAAAACAACAAAACAAGCCCTGAATAGGTATTTCTCACAACATACAAACGGCCAATGAGTGCGTGAAGCGGGAAGCTCAGCGTCACTCATGATCAGGGAAATGGAAATCAAGAAGACGAGATACCACCTCATACCCAAAAGAACACCTACTACAAAAACAAACAAACAAACAAACAAAAACAAAACAAAACAAAAACCCACCCAAAACAAGTGTGGTAAGGATGTGGAGAAACTGGAATCCCTGGGCACTGCTGGTGTGAATGTAAAATGCAAAGCCACCACCGGTAACAGGATGGCAGCTCCTCAGAACGTTACAGATCCCCAGAAGTGAAAGCAGGTCTCGCCTGCACACCTGTGTTCACGGCAGCATTAGTCACAAAAGCTAAAATGTGGAAGCAACTCAGACGTCCGCTGACGGATGAAGAGATAAACAAAACGCGGTACGTATGTACAACGGACTATCATTCGACCTTTAAAAGAAGGGGATTCTGCCAGCTACTACGAGCAGGGAACCTTTGGCGGAGGCCATTGTGCTAGTGAATGAAGCCACTACGAAAAAGACATATACTGGATGAGCCACTTACATGAGATCCTTCAGACAGTTAAAACAGAGAAAGCGTAAGGGTGGCTGCCCTGGGGCGGGGTGTAGGAAATGGGGAGCGTCTCGTGGGTACAGTCTCAGTTTTGCTAGATGAAAGAGTTCTGGAGAAGGACGGTGGCTGATGGCTGAAATGCAAGTCCTCAAGGCCCATCTCAGTCCGTGCTGGGGTAGATGTCCAGGCAATTCTGACGCAGGACACAATTTGAGAAGCCACTGGTTCAATGTCAAGTCCCCAGCTTTTTCGGTGAGGAAAACAAAGACCCAGAGAGACATGACAACTGGATGAGTAAGGATTTCAGGTGTCCTGGGGGAGATTTACTACTCGCTTCCCCATACTTCTGCCCCTACTGACCGATGCAAACCACGGGGCATGACAGGCAGAGCGGCCCCACGACATGTCCAAGATGTCCAAGCTCATCCCCAGGACCGGCCACCGCACACGGTAAAGGGAGTCTGCAGACACGACTACGTCGAGAACCCTGGGATGGAGAGAGTACGCCAGGTTATCCGGGGGACTCCCATCTAGTCACACGGGCCCACGCAGGCAAAGAAGCCCCCCCGGAGGCAGTGAGAGTTGAGGGCTTTAGGGTGATGGGGTGATGGGAGCAGGGTCAGAGATGCTGCTGGTTCTGAGGACGGAAGAAGGGGCCACGAGCCAAGAATGGGGACGGCCTTCAAAAGCTGGATGAGACAAGAAAACGAATTTCTTCCTTGGAGCCTCCAGAAAGGAACTCAGTCCTGCTGACACCTCAGCCTGAGCCTAGGGAGACCTGTGCCAGACCCGAGACCGACAGAACTGGAAGGCTGAGTTTGTAGTCGTGTGTTACAGCAGCGACAGGAGACTAGTCGGGGGGGGGGATTTCCTGTGAAAATCTCACATTTTCCTTTTACATTCTTCAATGTAAATTATATTCTTCAATGTAACACATTTCTCCCTCATGGAAATACCCACAATTTCACTCCCATTTTACTGGGCAAGTCCTGGCACCATTAGTGACACCAGAACTAGAAGGGACACTGGGTCTGTCGTTAGTGCCCTTGTTTCTCGTTCAAGAAACAGCCAGAAGCAACGTGGCCTGCTGGAGATCAGGTGACTAGAAGTACCCACAACTTTGACACACCCCAACCTTGACCTTCTCCGTACCGTACCACGTGGCCTGCTGGTCCCCCTCATTCACACAATTATCCAACAGTCGGAAAGTACTTTCTACATGCCAGGTGCCAAAGACAGAATAGAAAAACTTATCTCTATAGTGTCCTCTGTTTCTATTCTCCCCTTCCAACCCCCAAATCAGTACCCAGGCTAATACCATTTCTAATTGTTTTTTGTTTTGTTTTACCTTTTACCTGAAGAAACTACACTACCATTCTCTTATAATGCAAATGATAGAATAAAGTCACTGTGCAGCTTAAATGTCCTTTGTTTTTGACTGCGCTGCCGTTAGTGGCGGAGAAGTCCACATAATACTGCTCCCCCCACACACGAGACACAGTGGGGCTTCAATCTCGGTTTCTAAATCAAGGTATGTTCTTCAAACAAGCAACAGCCCGGTCTTCCAAATAGCAAAATTTTCATGTATTACTGAAAGGAATATAGTTATTTTTTAGAAATCTGACATTTGGGACACTGGGTGGCTCAGTCGTTAAGCATTTGTCTTTGGTGGGGCGCCTGGGTGGCTCAGTGGGTTAAGCCGCTGCCTTCGGCTCAGGTCATGATCTCAGGGTCCTGGGATCGAGCCCCACATCGGGCTCTCTGCTCAGCAGGGAACCTGCTTCCCCTCCTCTCTCTGCCTGCCTCTCTGCCTACTTGTGATCTCTGTCTGTCAAATAAATAAATAAAATCTTAAAAAAAAAAAAAAGCATCTGTCTTTGGCTCGGGTCATGATCCTGGGTTCCTGGGATCGAGTCCCGCATCGGGCTCCTTGCTCAGCGGGGAGCCTGCTTCTCCCTCTGCCTGTGGCTCCTCCTGCTTATGCTCTGACAAATAAATAAAACCTTTGATAAAATAAGAAAGAAATCTTGACATTTCTGACACTGTCATCTTGGGAAATCGGCTATAAAATGTATTCTTAGTTTTGGGACATGTTTGAACAACAAAGAGTGGCCAAACACCCACCCTCATCCCTTCACCAGCCCTTGTCACTGTCGCAGGGGTAGGGCTACCGGACTGGAGGTGACCAGACGCTAAATCACCTAAGAGCAGTTTAATCCGCATCTGACAGGAGCTCTGAGGGAGAATTTTGCTTGCCTCTTCATTCACAGAAAGGCTCCTTCCTAGGAGATGTAACAGCGACCTGAATCTTCACTCTGTTTAATGAGCATCTCGAAGCAGCCTCAGAGCGCCAAAGCATCTAGGTCAGAGTGTCGTAAGAGCTGGCGATCAGTTCTGTTCGAGGCTTGACGATCCCACGCCTTGCACCCGCCAGGCCCGAGGTGGCTTTCACACTTCTAGCATGGTCGCATACTTCTACTCATGGTCACATTATTTACTTATTCATGTTTGTCCGCCTCCCCTGAACCGGGAGACTCACTCTTGTGTCCCCAGGGCCCAGCACCGCATAGGGACTGTAAACGTGGCCCGATGGAGTGAATGCAATGTCTAACCAATCTGAGCGCCCGAGAAGACGAACAAGGCCACTCTTCAACAGGGAGTACACAGCCGACCCTGGCAGAGCCTGGAGAATGCGGAACAAGGTATGGGCTCATTTTTGGTCAGAGCTCCCCCCCTTTTAATTACACCTCCTATATCTAGGACAGAAGCCTCTGCCACCAGAGCAACCTACCCTAGCTACATGGCAGTGACAAGGTTCCCATACAAGGAGCTACCCTCTAAGGTCCTCCAAACATCTTTCTTTGATGCAACTCTGCATCCTACCAATTTTCTTTCAAGAGCACTTCGAGGTGTCGGCCAAAGCAATCCATATAAAACCCTATATGTTTTGGGTCCTTGCTTCCTCAGAGCTAGATAATCTCCTTATGTTCCCTCGAGAAAGCCCATGAGACCAGCCAGAGCATTCTGCTGTTGCCTGCCGTGCTCAGACTCCAGAGCCGGGCTTGGCAACAGACTCTGGAACCCACACCACAGCCCAGAGCACCAAGGTTTCACAGCCAACCCTGAAGGGCCAGAAAGTTCTCTGGCACTATGGGGAGGTGTAGTGAATGGGTCTGAAAGGTGCATTTGTGTCCCGTAGCTTTTCTAGGAAACTCCTCGATTTCAGAAACTGAATCCATTAAATGCACCTCTTAATAAATTACGACACCAGGGCAAATGCCCGTCCGTCAGTGTTAAAAGGATGCGTGTACAAGAAAACAAAGTTTCAGGTTGGACGTGGCTTTTTGGAAGAAAGGTGGATGGCCTCATCTTAGTACTGTCCAGGTCTGGAGCAGTGCAAGGGCCAGTGGAAAGAGAACCTGAGGGTGTCAGCTCTTGTATGAAGGCCAAGAAAGTCAGCACATCAATTTTATCATCTGTAAAATGGGGACAATATTTGCTTTGCCTTCCTCATGAGGTTGTTGTGTGAAGTAACTGCCATGTCTTACAGAGTTATGTAATTATTAGGACTTATAAAAACATATAAAACATCTCTCCATCTATAATACGTCCTACTTTTGGCAGTTACTGATGTCAAAATTAGACCGAACATAAACCAAGTAGAGTCTATTAAATTAGGACGAACTGGGTTAAACAATGATCTTTTGAAACTTTCCCCCTTGGAATCCTTCCTGAAACAAGCAGCCCCCAGGGGGGCCTGAACATCTGTCACACGGTCCCACTGCAACTTCCGAGGGTGTGTGCGCTCAGCTTTTGGCTATAAATAATGGCAATCATTCTTAGGGTTTGGGGAAGCACTTTTGCACTGGAAGGTACTAAATAAACAAGGAGAAATGAAACGACGCACCGTCAAGTCCTAATTAAACACTTGCAGGAGGTCAGAAGCGTTGAAAACTATCCCAAAAGCGGCACATGAGCACAACTGGGAGGAGGACAGGTGCCCGGCAGGCTCTGGCCGCCTGCGCCAGTGTTGCCTGCTCCGGCCTGGGTTCTCCCAGCTGTCCCCACCTCGTTATGCAACCCCACTCACCCACATTAGAATGATCTAGAATGATTTATCCCGCTGCTTCTGGATCTCCTGCTGCCACAAGGGGCCGAGGCCTAGCAGGAGGTACTGCCCCTCCCCACACTTCTAGAGCCTAACAGTTCACCTCTGTCCCCTGGGACGGTCATCTGCTTCCCACCAAAACCAGAAGAAAAAACACACACGTCCAATCTTCCCTAATCTGATCATTATCTTTCAGATACATAAAGAATTAGAAGTATCCTTTTAGAACCCCCCACTTCCATCCCATCAAAAGGTCCCCGATCAAAAAGTGATTCTGTTGCTGACCCCGAAATTATCAGTTTCTTTGGGAAAGCTTTTCAAACCACACTAAAAACCTCCGCTAAGTGTCTCTGTGGCTGAGTCAGGGTTGAGGGGAGGCTGGCCCTGGAGGTGGAACAAAGCGCAGGACAGCAGCACCAAGGTCAAAGTCAACGTGCAGCTGTCCTCTGGCAGTCTCCGAGTTACCCTGATCCACGAGGAGAGTCTGTTCCCTGAATACCCTTCCTACTGCCTTTGTACCCGCAGATGGATTTACAGTAAAGTTATGATGCTTTGGATTAGGCCAGAGGGCTCGCGATTAAAGGACTCTTTTCTCTTCATTAACAATGTCCTTCCCTGTCTTTCTGCACTTCATCTGCCAAACAAAGGAGGCCAGGGTTTAGCTACAACCTTGAGCACACGGAAAATATACTTAGCGTACACATGCCTCTATACAATGGATTTGTTCATTCTATCATACAGCAAATGAATAATGTAAATTAGGTCTCATATGCAACTGGGCAAGGGTGTCTTTTCTCTGGAAGACTCTGGTATCGCATAGACCTTTTTTGTGGATGCTCTTTGGTAAATCCAGATTCCCCCAGGTCCGTGTGCTGGAAACAAGGTCCATCTGTTTCTCTCCATCAGCTGGAACGGTAACTAGGGGCGAGCAGGTGAGTCAGGCTGGTGCTTCTTTACAGAATCACAAAACGCGAGTTATTCTACTGAATATGAAGAAAGGATCTGATTTCCTGACAAGCTGTTCTTGGGACTTTAATTTGCCTCATTAGCATGTGGACTCAGTCTGTGGCACAAAACTGCCAAGTCCAGAAACTGGAAACGAGGGCTGGAGGAAAATGAGGAACCACCAGATCCGCTTGGTCTCTACGCGCTGTTTTCTCTGCTCCCTACCCTCCCTCAAACATAACCATACTCGTGTCTCTAAAGGCTGAAAGAGACCCTGTGATCCAGGGGCCTCTGATTCTCAGCGGACTTTGCTTGGTATCTCGGTTTTCTTAAATGGTATCGCCTTCAGAAATGTAAAGATTGTTCCTTTTCATTGCTCACTCAACACATTTTTATAGCATGCCTATGGGCAAGGCAAAGGGGCCCCAAACTGAGGACCCAAAGTCCAGGTAGTGTCTGTCCTCAGGGAACTTCCAGAACAGTCTGTGATGGGTTATATATGACATCAGCAGGATTCTAGAGGTTAGTGGTAGCATGTCAGCCTCTTTATGGTCAGGAAAGCATTTTTTTTTTTTTTAAGATTTTATTTATTTATTTGACGGACAGAGATCACAAGTAGGTGAGAGGCAGGCAGAGAGAGAGAGCTGAGGAAGCAGGCTCCCTGCTGAGCAGAGAGCCCGACTCGGGGCTCGATCCCAGGACCCTGGGACCATGATCTGAACCAAAGGCAGAGGCTTTAATTCACTGAGCCACCCAGGCGCCCCTAGGAAAGTACGCTTGAGGGTGTATTGTTGAGCAGTTGTGAAGGAGTAGGAACCACTTGGGCAAGGGGGCAGGGGAGTCTTCCAGAGCAGAGAACAAACTGCCTTGTAGGAATGAGGGCTCAGGGTGTCAAGGGCGCATGTGGGGGAGCTCGAGTCTGAAGGGAGGGGCAGGGCAGAGCAGAGCAGGAAGGTGGGGCCGACAACGTCACTGCCAGCTTAGGGATGCCCTGGAAGTATGTGTAGGAGGATGTAGAAAGGCATACAAGAGGATGCACTTAGAGACACTTTAGAAAGAAACTAGGTAGGGTATGGTGATGAGCTACAGACAGGGGGTCTGTGAGGCGTGTCTCGGTGTGTGGTGGTGAGCACCTCACTGGTGGGCACAGCGGAAGGGGGGACCCTTCGGGCATCAGTGCGCAGCAAGATTCTGAGGAGCAGAGGACACACATGGCCCCAGGTCTAAAACCTATTTACTCTTTAAAACGTTCCATTTACAGAATAGAATGTTTTGGACCTAGAGCAAAATCTCAACTAGCATGATCAGGAATGGGTTTAATTTCAAAAGACATTTTCTGGAACCCATCAGTCTACATGTTCTGAATTAAACTGATTATTCTCTATTGCCACAGAGTGATGATTCCATGATTAGGAATATTCTTAGAAGACACTAGGTAAAGACTAGGCTTTATCAAAGTGACCCCAAGACAGAACTTAAAACTTGCTTTTAAAAATAAGTATCTTGGGGCGCCTGGGTGGCTCAGTGGATTAAGCCTCTGCCTTCGGCTCAGGTCATGATCTCAGGGTCCTGGGATCGAGCCCCACATGGGGCTCTCTCTGCTCAGCAGGGAGCCTGCTTCCCCCTCTCTCTCTGCCTGCTTCTCTGCCTACTTGTGATCTCTGTCAAATAAATAAATATTAAAAAAAAAAGTATCTTGGGGTGCCTGGCTGGCTCAGTGGGTTAAGCCTCTGCTTTTGGCTCAGGTCATGATCTCAGGGTCCTAAGATCGAGCCCCACATTGGGCTCTCTGCTTGGCAGGGAGCCTGCTTCCTCCTCTCTCTCTCTCTCTGCCTGCCCCTCCGCCTAATTATGATCTCTGTCAAATAAATAAAGAAAAAAATTTAAAATAAATAAATATCTGCGGGACCCTGGGTGGCTCAGTCAGTAAAGGGTCTGCCTTCAGCTCAGGTCATGATCCCAGGGTCCTGGGATCGACCCCCACGCTGGACTCCCTGCTCAGCAGACAGCCTGCCTCTCCTTCTGCCTGCCACTCTCCCTGCTTGTGCTCACGCTATCAAATAAATTAAATCTTTACAAAATAGTAAAAAAAAAAATAAATAAATCTCTGCTAGCAAACTTTTCTCCTCATCATTTTCTTGTTTATTTTAAAGTGGAGATGAGAACAAAAACAACGCAGCTGAAGGCCTGCTCGGGTTGTTAGTGCACATCTCCTCAGTCTGCCCTCCCTGTACTCAGTGGGGAATCGCGGTTCCTGCCTCAAATACGGGCAAGTCTAAAAAGAAATGAAGATGGGACATGAGAAAAATGGAGAGAAAGCCGGGCTGGAGAAAAGACCCTCGGAGTTCTTCACCACGGTGGGGGCTGCACGGGACGGGAGACCAACCCCTGGCCTGGACTCTCACCGGCCAAATGAGCTTGGCCTAGATCATTCATTTAAGCCTCAATTTCACAACAGTAAATCGAGGATAAAACCCCCCATGGGAAAAGCGGAAGGGGATGGAGACTCTTTTAAGAAAACTGATGGAGGGGGGCGGTCCCTAAACCAAACAAAACCCTGCATGTGTTTGACAATGAAGGAAAGAGTATTTTTGAAATGACATGTAGGGTACTCCTGACATGTAGGGTATGACATGTAGGGTACTCCTGTAGAAAAACAGAAGGAAAAAAGTCCCAACAGAGATCCTACATGGAGTGGCTGGCCCCCTGAGCAACCAGAGTCTCCTGGGCTCCTGTGCGTGGGAAGCTGGAGGTGGGCAGCAGCACAGACATCCAGGAAGGGCCAGCTCCACGATCCACACCACTAGCCGTTACACTTCAAAACAGCTTAAGCTGCTACTCATGTGCACTTGCTCTAAACATTCATCTTTTTATTGGAACATTTTTAACAGGTCAGGCACAGTATTTATCCCTTTATTCCCACCCTCAACTATACGTCTTAACAGAAGCGCTCTACTGAGGACACTGTTCTCTAAACACGGACTGACACCAGCACAGCCGCTCGTGATTACTTCTACCAGAAGCGCACAAAGCTGAGACTGTTTATAATGACCACATGGGGCTATGGAACTCCACCTGTGGATGTGGCAGGCGCGGACACGGGCCACCTGCCATGGGTTTTACATGTTCTATGGTTCCCTGTCTAATTCTCCTCAGTGGGTTAAGCCTCTGCCTTCGGCTCAGGTCATGATCTCAGGGTCCTGACTGCGTCTACAGTCTTCAGCTCCAGTAATAATATACAGGCAAAACAAAGCAATTTCCCTAATAAAATGCATCCATTTGCCACCATTTAAGTTAAAACCAATCTTCAGCCCCTCCCCTTTCTAGAATACCAAAGTGTTATGGAAGAAGGTTTTGTTTTTCTCTTATACAAAATATGTATTAATATATATTCTTCATAATGCCACTTAACAAAAAGTCTGCACAGGTTTTGCTAAGGATGTTTCTTTGGGCTAACTAGACCTTGGTTTCCCCCACTTTGCAGTCTTATCCTACACACAGTCTGCATTTTATTTTACCTGCAAGTACATTAAAATAATTCTAATCAGAGGGTTTCTTTTATAGCCAAAGAAGAAGACAGCTGTGGCTTTGATAAAACATTACATATTTTGTTGAGGGGAATTTTCAGACAAATCTTTCAAAAAGATAAGAGATTTGTGCCCTTTAAGAAATCAGAAAGGAGGGGCTTAGGTTGGGGGGAGGTTTTTAAAGCAGTAATTAGCAGGCTGGCTCCAAACAGCAGCTGAGAACCTGAAAAAAGGCTGCACCCAGCAGGAGCAAGAAGAAAGAGAATAGTCTTTTCTAGAAGTACAGAGATAAATGCTTATGGACAGAGTTGGAAACACTGAAATTAAAGTTGCACAAGACTACGTACTAGCTTAATTTTATTTTCCCCTTTGCTCAAACACTGGATTGGATTAGAAGGAGAAATGATTACCTTTTGTGTGTAGAAAGGCATCTTTTTAAAGAAACTGCCCGGCAGGAAAGCAATTCTCCATATAATCCTCCTCCCCTCCATGGTTCATCACAGGAGTTGGGTCTATGCTTCCAGAAAGCCAGTTACGGGGAGCTGCTCGTTCACAAGATGCTCACATTTAACTGTTGGAGATTTCAGTGGCAGAGATGACAAATGTGCTGTCACAACAGGCCCCCCTTAACAGGATCTCAAATCCGCGCGGCCCACGCGGGAACTTCCATCTTGGCAGAAGTTCCGAACTCCTGGCCCTGGAGGTCGTCTTCCTGTTCTTTCTGCCTCTCTTTCATCTTGGTTTGTCTTCTCCTTTCTTGCCCAGATCTACCTCCACCTCGCCAGTCCTCACCCGTGTCTTCTCAACTGAACAACTAAGCAGTTATAAGTCACAGTCCTTTCTGCAAAGTCACCCTACTCCCAACACGGCAAGTTCTTCAAAGGCAGGAACAGGGAAGGGACTTTTACACAGGATCAGAGATCCAGCAACAAGGAACCTGAACAAGCCAGGATGTCAAGGCGCATTTAAACTCCCTCCAGTGCAACTCTCCACAGGGCTGCCGGTCCCCACACCCCAACGCCAGCCGCCAGATCCCGACAAGCATCTCTGGGGCCTTTATGGGGCCAGTTCAGGAGGTGATCATGAGTGAGACACCACCCTTCAGGTCTCAACTCTCATGACTTTCTTCCCAGAAACCTTACGCCGAAGGAAAAAGTTGGTCCAAACCTAGTGTGGAAACTGCTACCAGAATTAACGGACTAGCTCTCGACCTAGCTCTAGTGGACCAGTTTAAAACTCAAGAGTTCTCAGAGTCGCTTTTAGTCCAGCACCCGAAGCATGTGCTAACAACGCAGACCACAGCCGTGACCCGGAAAGACTGAATGTGCAGCATCCCAGGTGTTTAGTATCCCCAGGGAAGTTTAAATACTACTGACTAACCCAGCTTCATGGACGTGACATTTTCTTCTTTATTTTCTAGTTTAGAAGCTTAATCCCAGAGTTTAAGATACTTGGCAAAAGGCTAATCTTATCTTCAACAGAGGACGACAATGGAAACTTGTAACGGACATGACCAACATCAGAGATCTTGACTAAATTCAACAAATACCTCCTCCACCTCCAATGTTTTTAATATTTTATTAATTTATTTGACTGAGAGAGAGATCACAAGTAGGCGGGGGGGGGGGGGAAGCAGGCTCCCTGCTGAGCAGAGAGCTCGACGCGGGGCTCGATCCCAGGACCCTGAGATCATGACCTGAGCCGAAGTCAGAGGTTTCACCCACTGAGCCACCCAGGCACCCCTCCACCTCCAATTTTTAAATGACAACTGACTGTGAAGACCGATCTCATTTTATCCCTTAAGACAACCTGAAAGAGTAGTCTAGTTATTATCTCCATTTTAAGGGTTAAAAAATTGGGCCACGAGAGGCTCAATGACTTGTCTACCATTACAATTTTCCAAGTAGCCAATCTTTATGAATAATTCAAGGATAAAATGAAACCTGCAAGAGCTGGTAATCATGACCCCTTTCAGAGACCTTCTCCTGGGTAAACGCAAGAGCCCCGCTTGCTCTCCCTGCAGTCCCTCTGCCCTGGGCAGCCCGGTCGGTGTGCGGTGGTTATGCAATCAAAGGGAGCTCCAGCACACGGGTTCTCCTCCTTCATGACTAAGAATACAAAGGCAACACACACAGGATGGCGTTGGCAAAATTATTTAAACTGTCTGAAAATCTATCAATGACCATGGCATTTCAGAATTCCCGAGTCAAATTAAAGAGCTAAAGGCAACAACTGGTGTTTGCTAGTGGTCTCAGAGCCTTTGAGGGCCCAGGTGTGTGCGTGCGTGTGTGTGTGTGCGTGTGTGATTTCCTGGCGTTCCCTAGAGTTAATCTGGAAATTAATTCTGAATGTAGAGTCTCCGGAAAGTCACCCACAAAATCATATTGGCACAGTCACTATAAATGGAGCTCGTTTCCAAAGGAGGGTGTGGGGTGCACTGGGTCCAGGAAAATGGAATTCCCTTGCTGGAGAGAGAAGACCCCTGGAAGCGAGTCGCTCTCTTGAAGAAAGGGGCCTGCAGCACTGTAAAGCCTCGTCCAGGAGGCGAAGTGGAAGCAACAGCTGCCCCACACCCACATGGCTGCCTTGCACAGTGCTCCTCCACCACTACTGTGCATGCTTGGCACACGACTTGGCCTGACCTCTCCCCAAGGAGGAGAAAGTTTGCTTTTGGACAGTGCCTGGCCCACAGCGAGGGTGCTAAATCCTAATGACTGCTTGCGGCCACCTGAGAGGGATGAGGGGCACGAGCACGCGGAGAGCCAGAGGTGCTCAGAGCAGAGAATGAAGTGTGCGCTCTCGGTGGACCGCGGGTTTCCGAGGGCACAAGGGAAGGTCCTGGGAAAGGAGGAAGGCGTGGATCTTGCCACGTGCCTGTTTCTCTCCCACTCACTCTTCAAACTCCCCAAGTCATCTGACCTCTTGGCAGGTCTGAGAGCACCCTGAGCCTTCCTGCCCCGTTAGGGGTGGCTTCCCGGTGCCTGCGTGGTCCCTGCACCCACAGCCTCACAGCACGTGATGCAAGTGCTGACCTAAGCAAAGCTCGGGCCACTCTTAGCTGCAAGAAGCCGTCCTGAGACCTTAATTCTGAAATGGTCCTACTTCACTGGGATGTCTAAGAGGCATCTCAGACTTGACAGAACAAAACACACCGGATTTCCCCCACCAAACCTGCTCCTCCTCCAGGCTTCCCAGTTTCAAGTAAGGGCACCCCAATCGTCCCTTGCTCTGCTGCCGCCCCTACTCACACAGGCCAGAGGAATTCGCTCCTGCTGACCTCTCCAACCTCATTACCCTCTCTCTGCATCCGGTACTGCCTCCCCACACTGCTTTTTCTGTTCCTCACATCCACCAAGCTCGGCTCCCCCGCTACAGCCCCTGGATGCTCTAAAATGCCCTCTGATCTCAAAGGCTGGCTGGACAGGCCACTCCCACCTCAACCCCGCAGGGCAATTTCCCTGGACCCCCAATCCAATGCAGCTCCCCAGGGCGCTGGGTGGCTTAGTGGGTGAAGCGTCCAACTCCTGATTTCGGCTCAGGTCATGATCTCAGGGTCGAGAGACTGAGTCCCGTGTGGGGCTCCAGGCTGGGTGTGGAACCTGCTTAAGATTCTCTCTCCCCCTCCCTCTGCCCCTCCCCCTCCACGCACTCTTTCTTTCTCTAAAATAGCAATAATAATAATAACAATAATGACAAAGCAGCTACCCGTCACTGTCTCTCACACTGTCTTATTTTAATTATGTGCGTGGATTTGTTCCTGTCACGTAACAGATGCCAACGTACACTGGCTGAATGGACAAGGGCAGGGTGTTAGTAAACTAGGACTGTAAGCTTGCGCTGGCACGGCCCCACGTGGGTTTTAGAACTAGCATTTCAGAGCACAGGACAGACTAAAGGGGCTCAAAGCAAAGGGCAGCAAGACCAATCATGATGCTACTGTGATGAGAAAAGATGATGGTCTGGACTTGGGGGAGGGAGGTGGTGATAAGGAAGATATGAGAGAGATTTGAATTATTTGGCTAATGAAAACAACAGCGTAGAGTGAGTGCCTGGACAGGAGTAACAGGGGAGGGGAGGAGGGAAGAGGTGAGTCTAGGATGGCTCCAAGGTTTTGGTTTGGGGCAGAGGGTGGCACAGAACCACAGAGGGGACACTGGTGTCTGTGTGTTCTGGTTTAGCGTGAGGACTCTGGCAGGTGCCTAGACAGCTCTCAACCTGAGTTCTAAGCGCCGTTAGGTGAAGTTCGCATTCAGAAACTGTTCTCCCTTCTGAGTCAAAGGGGAGGCTGTCCTTTAGACGGTCAGGCTGGATAATCAACACCAGTGGTAGGACCCAGAGGTGACTGCCCTCTGCATGTCTGTGTTTGTCTCAAAAGGCGCACACGGAGACACAGGCACAACAGAACCTGGCACAGATGCCCTTAATGGGGGGCAGAGCCCGTGGCAATGGTTCCCAGCTCGCCGCACCCCACAAGGAACTCCTGGGGTAGGCAATTCAGAATGGTCGTCCATCTCTCGCCCATTCATGTTTTGCTGGAAATGAAGAAGTGGCAGATGGAAAAAAGCTGTCACTGTCTCATTACCAAAACACCCTTTCACTCCTCTCTTCAATTCTCTCAAGCAAAGATTAAAATCCTAACCAGTATTTTCCCGATTTTCACGTATATGTTTTCAAACAAGTACTTTAAGTGGTTTCCGAAGGCCCACCTCCTACTACGAAGCATCTGTTGCTCGTCACATGTGGCTTGAGTGAGCCTGCTGGTCCCAGGTTCACCCCACACGGCACCGAGCAGCCATGCGGCAGGCACTACGGTGGGCTCGGCGGGGAAAACTGTCACAATACATGGTGCTAAGTGGCACAACAGGTGTAGCGGGAGTGCTGGGCACTTGCTGTCTGGGGAACCAGGTGGCAGGTAAGCTGGTTTTTTCAAATGCGCTTTTCATGAACAGCAGTGTTTTAAAATGCCCAGGCCTGCCGGGAGGCGCAGAGCCGTGTTTTGGCAAACGAATACATTGTTTCTGAAGGGGCTGCCTTTTCAAAACATTAATCGCTTCTGATTTCTTCCAGAGGGAAGTCTACTTAGGAAACAAGCGCGCAGAACCAACTGGCAATGCTCCTGTTGCTTCAGTCAATGAGCTATTATCCCACCAACTCAGCTTTAAGTAGTTTTTGGACAACAACGAAAGCAACTTGCAGGAGAAGCGAAGCCCTGTGCCTGACCTCCGTCTCCACCAAGATCTGAACTTCACAGGCACAAGCCTCCAAGTCTAGAACCAGCTGGCGACACCACAGAGCGAGTCACAAGGAGTACGCCTGCGAGTTAAATGAACATAGACTTTTCCTAGAAACTCTTCCACCGGCCACTTAGTGAAAACACGTAAGAAATGAAACGCCTCCAAAGCTGATGTCACCGCAGCTGGGTCCCACTCCCATCCCGAAGTTTGTTCTTTCAGACGGAAACGTGTCACTGTGTTGACCTTGGTCCCTTGCATCTGCTTATGTGGCAGCTCGTGGGTTCTATTCTCACACGGCACATTCCTTGACAGCAGCGTGCTGCCAACATACTCAGATAAAGTGTCAGCCCCAAAGTGCACACAGCCCAAATCAGTCCCCAGTACCTGGCTGACTGGGGCAGGGTCACGCCGGGCCGAGTTCTTTCTCCTCAACTTGATTTCCACCCAGTAAGCTTAATGACAGGGACGTGTCTCCACTAAAACCACACGTGAGGACACCTTCCAGAACTGACCCCAGCTCACAGCACGTACTTCCTTTAAAACCACCTCAGCTCAAAGCCTCTAGGAATCGTTTGGTGCCCAAGGAAGCTACCTGATCTCCGGCAAAGTTAATTTTGCCCCCAACAGTCCTCTGTCACCGTCCTATTTATAGATGAGAAAACTTTGTCTAAGAGCTCTCCAAAGGCCTCATTTCATGGCACTCCTGAAGAAAGGGCTCCTGTCCAGTTGCCAGATAAGGGAGCTACTCAGACTCAGGAAATTATGTGCAGAGAAGTGACAGACTGAAGAGAAACTTTAAAATTCCAAATTAATGACCAATGGATGTAAAACATTAAAATTAATAGGGAACCGCAGCGATATCACCAATACAAGAAACAAAATTTAAAGGAAGAAATTAAAAATTTAAAAATACCCAGCGCTGAGGTCCTAGTGGGCTGGTGTCTAACTGTGGGTGATCGCCATGGCCATGGCCATGGCCGTGGCTCAGCATGACCCTTTTTGGTTAACCCACAATCAGAACCCATAAAATAGTTGCACTTTTTGACTTAGCAGTTTAACATCTGGGGATTTCCCCTCAACTACGACTCCATGAATAGAAATGTCTACTGCTACATCAGAAATAATAAAGTAACCAAAGGCCTCGGTGTCCAACAGCAGAGTACCTAGCGAAGATACATTACGTACATATTAAAACAAAATACCGTAAGTTACTACATAAGTTAAAATTACAAAAGTAAGTGAAAAACGCAGTGCTGCCTCGTCTATCTAGTTAATGGCAGAGACTCTCTGGATGTGGATCCTGGACTCTGTTTCGTCCAGGAGAAAGCCCACCTCAGAGGGTTGCTTTGAGGTTTAAATGTGAGCATTCATGCACAGCGCACTTGGAAAGCACTCAACCCATGTCAGCAGTTGTTAGTGCACTATTACTAAATCTAGTAAAACAAGCACACGGACCGAATCTAAAAAAGAGGCTAATTTACTGGGTTATCAGGATTGTGGCCTTCTTTTACCTACAGTTCTAGTAGTTTTACAGTATGAATAACATTGTTAACATTTACTCTTATGTGAATACTATGTAATTCCCTCATAAAAAGTATTTTATTGGGGCGTCTGGGTGGCTCAGTGGGTTAAAGCCTCCGCCTTCAGCTCAGAGCATGATCCCAGGGTCCTGGGATCAGGCCCAGCATCGGGCTCTCTGCTCAGCGGGGAGCCTGCTTCTCCCCTCTCTCTCTCTGCCTGCCTCTCTGCCTACTTGTGATCTGTCAAATAAATAAATAAAATCTTAAAAAAAAAAAAAAAAAAGTATTTTATCTTTCCAGGCCTTGGGAGTTAAGTCTGAGCCTCAAGCCCATGGATGTACCCAGCGCCCCCTCTAAACCCTGTGACCGGGGGCGCCTGGGTGGCTCAGTGGGTTAAGCCGCTGCCTTCGGCTCAGGTCGTGGTCTCAGGGTCCTGGGATCGAGCCCTGCATCAGGCTCTCTGCTCAGCAGGGAGCCTGCTTCCTCCTCTCTCTCTGCCTGCCTCTCTGACTGCTTGTGATCTCTCTCTGTCAAATAAAAAAAAAAAAAAAAAAAATCTTTAAACCCTGTGACCGGTCTGTTAAGTCTGCTCTTCTGTCCTTTCCTGGTTTCCTGTTGCTTCCTGTGAGTGGAACTGTCCCAGACCCTCCAAAAATAAGTATCCGTGCATAATGACTATCTGAACCTCTGAACCCATGTGACCTCAAAGTGAAGTGCACCTTGTCTAGTTTCAGTTCAACACAAAGAGGCCTGGGCTACATCCTAGGACTCTCAGAAAATGGGGAGCTACCGTGCACAACAGAGCTTTTTCCAGGCCCCCAAAAGTAATGTTTCTTATCAGCTCTTTCTCACCATAACTAAACGCTATTTGGCATTCCACTATGTTGTCAATAATGTCAATGTCTTGAAAAATTATTAGAAAACCAAAAATAGGGGCGGATGGGTGGCTCAGAGGGTTAAGCCTCTGCCTTCAGCTCAGGTCATGGTCTCACGGTTCTGGGATTGAGCCCCGCATCAGGCTCTCTGCTCAGCGGGGAACCTGCTTCTCCCTCTCTCCCTGCCTGCCTCTCTGCCTACTTGTGCTCTCTCTCTCTGTGTCAAATAAATAAATAAAATCTTAAAAAAAAAAAAACAAAACCAAAAATAGCAAATGACTTCTTCTGTGACCCCTCCCATTACCAACCGTATTACAGGCAATAATTCAAATGGTAGCTTAATGTCTCCGATAGCTTTTCAGAGTTCTCTATATGGAATTAAAAAAAAAAAAAAAAAAAAAAAGACAGATCTCTTGCTTTTACTTTTCCTCCCACTTTCTTGCAACGCGGATTAAGCTTCCTGGTTTTACGTTTATGCAAAAAGCTAAATAAAAACCAGCCAGTGCTTATGAAAAGCACTGTACTAGAGACCCAGAGTGCTGACGACCTGAACATGCAGATTCGGCTGGGCATTCCACACCCAGTAGTCTCTTCTGCCCGCTACACACTAGCTACAAAACTAAAGTCTCCCTTCTCTTCCTCAATCCCCCCGCTTTGCTATTACTGGGGTCTTATCCAGGCCACTCCATCGGCCAACCTGCCTGCTAAAGGGGAAGCCTCGGGTTTATTTCTCACCTCCCTTTACCTGCCACATCTAATCCGTTTCTGGATTCTATCGACTTTAAATTCCAAAACGATCCTACTATCTGTATGCTCCTTCCAATAAATCCCTCCTCTGCTCCTTCTTTAGCTCTTGTCATCTCTAGGGAGATCAACGCCACAGCCTCTCACCACCGGGTCTGCTTCGTTCCTCTCCCCGTGTCTCTCCGGAGTTGCCTGTATAAGCCACAAACCTGATTGTGTGATATTACACACTCAGCACTGCTGGTGGTTTCCCACTGCCCATAAATCGAAAGCTCAATCCTCAGACTACAACAGAGCCCTCTCCAGTCCTCCGGTGCGTATTAGCTATTTTGGGGGGAGTGGGCGGGAGGTGGAGTGTGGTTGTTCTGAACCATTCTATGAATTCTTAATTATTTTGGATCTCCCTTATAGTGCTGACCCATCAAAAATGTTTATTTAAAAAATAACTGCATTACTACGTACACTCTTTACTTTGGCCTTAGGTACTCATTATCAAAAAATGACCAACTCACAAGAACATTAATGCTTTTACTTAAAGTGCCAGGTAGAGTTTATTCCCTTCTCCTGCCTCCTCTCCTCTGAACGCCCTAACTCCTGAGAATGTCTGTGCGGGCTGCCGCCAGCTCATAAGACACTAATTAACACTGCACCGTAAATACCACACGCCCTGCTCCCCACGAACCTGAGTCTCCCACAAGAGTAAAAATGAAAAGACAATGGTGGTCTCCTGTGCGGGATAACTTCCCTTGCCGGGAAGAAGCGCTAGTTGTGCGGGTCTGGAAGGATCCGTGAGCCACGCCCGCTCAGCGAGCGAACCGGAACACATACCCGAACTAGGACACGCAAGGACACGACCCAAGGGCAGACGCTGGCCCACAGCACTTGCCCAACATTCCTCTACGAAGCTTCCGAAGAGTCCCTCATGTTTCTAACGGCCTTCTTTACAGTGGGCACTAGCAGTCTCCATACTTTATAGATTAAGGAGGTGAAGCACACAGGGTCAGTGCCTTGAGCAAGTGACCAGCTAGGAAATGCTCATTTCACATGGAGCGGGGGACTGCGGGACTCTCACCGATCCCCGCCTCCCCAGCTGGTCAGCGGATGGGCCAAGCCAGAAAGCTGAGGCGGATCTCTGAGGGCACGATTAAGCTGAATGGATTTTCCCCTGTCGGACTTCTTTTCAAAAAATGGGAAGGTGGGAAGAAGCTGGCCTGCAGCTAGTGGCCTTCAGGGTCCTATAAAATTGGCCTTGGACTGGGGCAAGAGGTTAGGCCAGGGGCAGCGAGGGGGAAGCTCCATTTTTCTTAAGAGTCTGGAATAAAGGAAGCTGCGCATCCTGGAAAATTCAAGCTCTCGTGCAGGAACTGTGTGGCAAGGCGTCACCCTCTGCATGAATCACATAAACCCTTCTGACAAGGTCCAGGAGCCTTGATGCCAAGTGCTGCTCCGCACACGCCAGCCGTGGGACGGGGGGCCGAGGCCTCCCAAACCGTGAAGGGAGCTAAGGGCCCTCAGAGCATTCTAACTTCAGATTTGCATGGGTTTCCTAGCAAGGACTCGGCTAGCTGCTGAACTGAAATGAACACCTACTTCGGCATGCTATCTGATCGTGTTAGCACTGTCAACACATTAGCAGTAACTAGTGTAACATCTCAGAAATGAATTATTTGGTCTAGTATATACTATATAGTAACCTATTGATATTCTTCTTTATGGCCCTTTACCTGTAGCATTTTCAAACAGTCCACCCATTTTCAGTTTCATTTATTTATTTATTTATTTATTTGCGAGAGAGAGAGAGAGAGAGAGAGAGAGCGAGCGAGCATGGGGGAGGGGGAAGGAAGAGGTGCAGAGGGAGAGGGAGGGAGAGAGAATCTTAAGCAGGCTCCATCCAGTCCAGCATGAGATCATGAGACCTCAGACCCTGAGATCATGACCCGAGCCAAAACCAAGACTCGGACACTTAACCGACTCCACCACCCAGGCAATCCTGTAAGTTTTACTTTAAAATCAGGTGTAAAGCTTCTCTCATCATCCTTCCACCACTAAAAGAAATAAGGAAATAGACTATAGGAAAACTCTTTCAATTTGTCACAATTTATTCTGTAACGTTATAGAAGCAAGAAAATTCCAAAACTGCAAATTTCATGATATTCCTTAGAATGCAGAAAAACCAAATCCTGAGAGAAAATGACCCTTTTCTCTGGAGGTTTAGTCTCAAGGTCATCGCGTAGTGATGTAAGAGCACACACAGATAGTGTTAAGAAAAATAGGTAATAAGGTATCATACAACGTTGTGCTACTTGCTGAAAGTCACAGGAATGGAGGGATGAATGAGCCCCGGTACCTCAACACGCTAACACAGTCAGGCTGGGACAGCAGTGTGAGCTGCGGCAGCACAGATCAAGGGGCAGCCTCCAGAGGGGGCTAGAGAGGAAAGGAAACGTGTAAGGAAGCCAGGGGAGGGTGACGGGGAGGAAGGATGAGGAAAGGGTACAGGGGAGGGTCAGTCACCGCGGGGCCCGTGCGGCTGGTGAGTCAAAAGCAGAGACCAGGAGTCTCCGTGGGAAGGCTTCAGCAGGACCTCAGCGGGGGCGGCCCACTACTAACTTAGGGAGCACATATGGAAATTCAGGGAGCATAAAGGATAATGCCTTTATTTCGCACATCACCAGAGAGGCTAACTGATCTGTTTTTGATGTTTTAACATGCGGTTACATTTTCATGATGTCATCGATCTAGTAATATTTTACACTTGTCAAATCAGTTTTTTTGGGGGGGGTCAAAGTATACAGTAAATTAGAAATGGAGGATGATCTATTTAAACTTGTATTAAAAATAAACTTCAGGGGCCCCTGGTTGGCTCAGTCAGAAACAGCATGCAACCCCTGACCTCAGGGTTGTGAGTTTGAGCCCCACATTGGGTGTAGGGATTAAATAAATAAAACTTGAAAAAAAAATAACCTTTAAATATAATCTTTAACATACTGATCCAAAGGAAATTAACCGGGGTGCCTGGGTGGCTCAGTGGGTTAAAGCCTCTGCCTTCAGCTCAGGTCATGATCTCAGGGTCCTGGGATCGAGCCCCACATTGGGCTCTCTGCTCAGCGGGGAGCCTGCTTTCCGCCTCCCCTCTCTCTGCCTGCCTCTCTGCCTACTTGTGATCTCTGTTTGTCAAATAAATAAATAAAATCTTTAAAAAAAAAAAAAAAGAAAGAAATTAACCCAGACCCAGTTAACATACACAAATTCCCATGGAGGTTGTTAAGAATCTGTTCAGAAGGGGAGCTGTCAGCCCAGGTGGTGGGGGAAGGAAGGGAAGGGATAAACACAGGTCAGTTCTCCTGGCAACACAACCCTGAACCTTGAAGGCCTTCACATTCCTAAATGTACCAAACATGACTTCTACATACCAAGTCCTATGTACGTCTGCTTAAGAGGCAAGTGCCTCTATCATGCCATCCACACCAGATCAGAGGTCACCGTGGGCTCACATATATAATCAGACCAAGATCAACGAGCAGAAGTCAAAGTCAGACAAAACCAAAGACGACTGTGCAGAAATGAATGAATTAAGTCCCACACTCAGAAAAGGAAGGACAGCAAAGGCCATCTGCTTGAACAGGAATGTTCTAGTTTTCCACAATTTTCACAGTATGACACCTATAGGGAGGGAGCTACTGTCTCTCGAGGACTTCATATTATTTTGTTATAATATCATGCTTGTCAAAACACCTGATAAATACATGGGCCAAAATGGATCTCTAATGAAATATATGTGGCCTTATCTCAACATGATAGGATTGGGCAGGCCTGTTAAGCGGACTGAAATTGAAAGCATCTGCTAAAACCTAAGATAAAACTAGACTCAGAGTGGTCTTGACAAATTGAAACAGCATCTATCAAATTAAATAAGAGAAGGCAAGTTAGTGTAATTTTAATTTGTTCTTAAGTACATCAGGAAAAGGAGAATATAAACCTAGGGCAAATAAAACAGAAAAAGATCTTGTAGTCATAGTGGAACATCAGTCAGCTCAAAAAGGCAAAGCAGCATTTTTTTTTTTTAACCATTTTAAAATCAAGGCATCCCTGGGCTATATACCACCTGAGCGTGTGTCACTAAAGCCAAGTCATCCTTTATTGTGAGGGTAAGGGGATGGTACTGTCTCTCTCTTCTCCCTTCCCATCTCACTGGGTGGCTTGTGGGAGTAAAACAGATGTGCGAGTGTACTGAGAAATTAAATTCAATATACAAAGCTAGCATTCTATTCTAAAACGGGGATGTTACATAAACAGAACAGAATCGAGGGAAGAGAAAGTTCAGTATTTTTAAAGGGCCTGGCATCATGTGAGTACAATGTAAAGAAATAATCGTAAAGCTACAGTACAGAGATTTATCTAAGATTTGTCATGGAACAAATACAATGTTATATGTCAATTACATCTCAAATGAAAAGAAAAAAAGACTGGTCAACTGTTTGGGTTCTAAAACATGTTATTAAAAGAGATGGCGGTGTGTGAGCCCTGGGGGGCTACCAGAGAACCCAAATATCTAGTTCAGAGCCTCTACTATATAGGAGCAGCCTAAGCACAAAATCACCTGCTTTTTTTTTTTTTTGGACAGAGAGAGAGACCACAAGTAGGCAGAGAGGCAGGCAGAGAGGGAGGAGAAGCAGGCTCCCTGCCAAGCAGAGAGCCCGATGTGGGACTCGATCCCCGGACCCTGAGATCATGAGCTGAGCGGAAGGCAGAGGCTTAACCCACTGAGCCACCCAGGTGCCAAAAAAATACCTGCTTTTGTATCTTTAACCTTTAAATGAAGTGTCCCAACTTTTTATCCCTTAAAACATGTAATTTGAAGTACTTTTGAAGTGGCAGAGGCTGGAATTAATATTTTAAAAAACAAAAAACACCTTCAATATTCTCTACCTAAATTGCTTCATGTCATCTTAACCACCCAGCTGACAATGCGGGGGGGGGAGGGGATGGGCAAGAGAGAATGATTTATTCATATTCAGTATATCTGGTCTAATTATAACACGCCAGATTTTACTTTGGGATCAAAGCTGACAAGTAGTAAGCTGAACTGCCACTTTCTGAGGACACAGATTCCTGATGAGTAATTTTAAAAGGCAGGCCTGTGGGTCACCAACCTTTCTGGGACAGAGGGGCCACCTGTGGTTAGGATGGTCACAGCATTCTCAGGTGCCCCTACTTTCTATCAACTAGATCTAGACTGAGACACAGGATTTAAGGATCTGGTGGGCAGGAGGAGTCAGCCTGCTGATCACCAGTTACCAATTACTGCTACAGAATGTTCAAGCGTTTACACACAGAAGTTACTCTGAGAGATATTAATAATATTCTCTGTTGAAATAAAGAAAACACTGGCAGATGGGCAGGGACACACACCTAAAATAACAAATAAACAAAACAAACCACTAAATATGGCAGGCAGGCCACCAACTAGGGCGAGACGATGACTGATGGATTAGGGAGTACCCAGAACTATTTAAAGAATTCTGTACTTTAGGGTCTTAAATGTCATGTCCCTTTAAGACTTTTGCATTATGAAATGTCACCGTGTCTAAGAAGCCAATCTACTTCAAACCTGGGGATTGGGAGTGACTATGGGGATGGAGAGGGAAGGAGGGAGGGAAAAAAACTCACGTGGTGGGGGAGGGTCTTGGAGAGAAAGCAAGCTCCTCATGTGACTGAATTAGAATGTTCTAATATAAAAAGCATATAAACTTCATATTAAATAACATTTTTTACTATAGTTTATAGCTTTGACTTCCCTTTTATCAGACATTGTGGTAAATTCTGGCAACAATGCAATGATAAAATAGAGTGCTTCTGGTGAAGTGTAGGGGGCGAGCAAAAGAATAGTATAAAGTACCCCAAAATACTATGGATCCTGGCTGATATGGACCCTTCTTCACTATGACTGAAAATCATCAGTGTATTTGTCAAGTATGGTAAATTTTAAATATGAATTAACACAAAAATCTCATGTCACTAAGCATCATAGACTGAACGTCCATTTCCACATCTTTTCCCTTCCCACAAAGATAAAGGGATGAACTTATACAGCAACTTCATGAGAACACCAAGAACGAGAAAGGGAACACACACGAGAGATGTCCCCATTTCCGGACGCTGGAAATCAGACAAGGAGGGCACGACCCAGCAGTCTGAAAGGCAGGGAGAGGAACGAGCGAGCGCAGCGGAGGGGCCACTAGAACACCAGCCACTGAGGGGCACAGAGACGGGGAAGCAGGCGTCTCAGAAAGTGGGGCCAGAAACCAGGTCGTTGGCTCAAAATTTTAAGAGGAGTTAGGTCCCTAACCCAGCCCAATTCAAGCAGGTCCCCGCAACAGAGATGTTCAGAGGAGAAAGATGTTTTGAGAGTATTAGAAACGAAGATAAATAAATAAAAAGTTAGATGGTACAGCTGGAGAGAGCGTGGAGAAATGAGAACAAAAAGGCAGAGAGAGAGAGAGAGAGAGAGAGAGAGAGAACCCAGGAGAGAAAAGGTAAAGCCAGAGGATCAATCCAGGAGGTACCTAATTTGCAGGATTCCAGAAAGAACCAAGAAAACAGATGGGAGGAAATTATCCAAGAAACAACACACGACAAACTTCCCCAAGTGGGACACAGGAGTTTACAGATCGCAAGATCTCCCAGTGGGGGCAGCACAGAGAATGAAAAGACCCACCCCAAGGGAAACCGAGAAGATCCTCAAACGCTCCAGAGGAGAAAGGCAGTCCACACGCTCACACCAAGGACTGAAAACCACCAACGGCCCCCGTCCCCGCGACTGCAGCACCAGAAGCTCAAGGCCAAGTCGGGAGCCAGGACTCTAAGACAGGGAGAGAAAATGATTTCAAATCTAGAATTCCATACCCAACCCTCAAGCAAACATGAGGATGGGACGGAGACATATTCTCACCCAAGACAAGTCTCCAAGTATTTTTCCTCCCACGCACCCATCTCGGAAAACTCCCCAGGGACAATGCGTGGCATTAAATGAGGGCGCAGACTAAGAAAGGCAAAGACGGGCAAAGACTAAGGCATTCGCTGGAAGAAAGAAGGGAGTGACAATGACGATGAACACCCCAGGATAACAGTTACGAAACCGACCTAAAGAATGAACATCCTGTTGTCAAGTTTGGATTAGAGCGATGTGGTCCAGGAGAAGCCTAAGGTGAATGAGTAATTCCAGAGAAGGGAAGAGTTTGAGAGAAAAGGAAAGAGAATCACAGCGTACTCTGTTAAGTATTACAGAGGCAGATGTTGAAAAACGGGAGAAAAGGACCAATAAATAAAACAACTAGCAGCAAAAGCTTATGGTGCAGAAACAGAAGAAGGCGGCAGAGCACTGCGCGGGCGGGATCGAGGCGGGTTGGGGGTGGGGGGGACGACGCTCGCTCTGTCGCGCCGGACTGCCCCCGCAGGACTCTGCCACTTAGGGTCCGCACTACCCAACCCATAAAAACAAAAGGTAAACAAATCTTCCAAATCACTTCATTTTCCGCCCCTTCTGTGGGCTTAGGGGCTCCAACCTGGGGGAACGACCGGCCGGATCGGCGGGGCTGGGGCAAGTGCAGGAGTGAAAGAGGGGAGCAGAAGGAGGGAAGAGGCAGGGCGAGACCCCGCCCCCCGGATTTGGGGGTGGGAGGGGAGGGCACACTCACCATCTCTCTGGCTATTTCCAGCGCCTCCTGCAGGCCGTAGAGCCGGCCGCAGACCAGGTAGATTCCATTGGCCCAGAGAATACAACCCTCGTGGACCCAAAATTCATTGCTGTCAAGAGGTAGTTCAGGAATTTGTAACTCCAGCTCGGGGCCCCCTTCCGAAGTGGTGGGCACAGAGGGCTTCGAGTCCAAAGCAGTCTTGTCGCTGCTGCCCTCGGCGGTGGCCTTCTTACAGGGGAGCCCCCGGGCCAGGGAGCGAGGGCCGCCTCCGCTGCCGCCGCAGTCTTCTGAGCGGTGTCGCCGCTTGAACCTGGGGTGCGCGGCCAGGCTCCTCTGCTCTTTCTGCTGCTGCTCCTCCTCCTCCTCAGTGTCCGTCTTGGAGCCGTTCGAAGCGCTTTTGTGCCGCACTTTGACTCTGCTCTGCGTCTCCGCGGCCCGCTTCGGGGGCGGGTTCTTCGGGAGAGTGGCGGCATAATCTTGCGGGTAAAAGGGTCCAAAGAGGTCGCCCATGTTGCGGTAACTGGCCCACTTGCCACACAGACAGCACACCAGGTGCCCCACGACAGAAGACTCGGTCACCACGGGGCCCTGCAGCATGAAGGACGAGGCCGGCAGTGCCTTGCTCTCCGTGCTGCTGGGCGGCGGCGTCCGCGACCTCTGGCCCCTCCGGCCCCTCACCAGTTTGGTTTGCTCCTCCTCCTCCGCATTGATGATTGTACACACGGCCCCAAGGTCACGCTTACTCACTACATGGATGTAAGGGAAAAAAGACTTGTTCCTGGCATCGGTTTTATCCAGTGGCTGGGTGGCATACTTTAGTTTGATCTCGGGTTCCTGGGGCTCCACGATGGGAACCGCTTGTTTGGTTTTCCGCTTCCTCGGCTGCGTCCCAGGCTTCCTCCTCTCCCGCCTTTGCCTCTGCTTTTTTGGCTTTGGCTCTCCATCCGCAGAAGCTTCTGGTATCTGAGGGGGCTGCGGGGGCGGAGGTGGTGGCTGCTGTTTCTTTTGCTTGTTCACACTACCGATGGGTCTCCCCTTCTTCTTTCCTGATGGGAAGTACCCCTTCGGGGGGAAACCCTCTTGTTTGGGGGAAATCGTCACTGTATCGTTCTCTTTCTCCTCAGCCTTGGGGTTTGCCTCAGGGGCCGACACACCCACTGGAGGTACATTCTTTGAGTCCGAGAAGATTAAGGGTGCAGTCCCACCAAGGGAACCATCTGGTCTCCCCTGGTTACCCCCAGGCTTCTGTGAGGTCACGGATGTCATGGCGCCAGGGGGGTCCTTTCCAGCAGTGACCGTCTCTGGGTGCGTCTCAGTCTTCACTTTGTCATCCCCACCGCCACGCCACTCCTCTGAAGCCCTTGGCAGGGGCTTTTCGATGTTCAGGTCCTGGCTCGTTGGACAGACCAGGTCAGACACCAGTTCACCTTTTCTCTTCTCCATCTCGGCATCCTGAACAGCAACGCTGCCACCTTCGGGAGGGCCACTCTTCAAAGACAGAATGTCATCGAGAGTGACTGTGTCTCCCCCGGCCTCCGCGCTGTTCGAGGACGCGCTCCTCCTGATGTTTGGGGACGTGATCTTCTGAACTATAGCTTCCAATTTCAAGCCCCGGCCTTTCCGAGGGGGCAGTATTTTGGTCTTAGCAGGACTTGTGAGGGTAACCGCGGGGCAGTTTCTGCTATCTGGACTTGGAAGGTCCTTGGAAGATTCTCTCTTCGGGATGGATCTGACATCCTGGCTGTGAGAGAGATGCGCATAGGAATTGAACGCTCGGTCGGCGCCTTCTTTCGGTGGGTGAAGGAGGCGCCCTTTATCTTCCGTGTTACTGTTTTTCACATCCTGTGACTGCCTCTTGCTGGGAATGGGAGAGATAAAGGAGCGCACCCGCCTCCGCATGATTAAGGGGTTTTGAGAAGAATGATCCTCTTGGCCCGGGAGCCTGAGCATAACATTACTGGGTTTGGACGACTGCGGCGTGTCGGCGAGCCCGTGTCCGTCGGCCTCGTGGGGTGGCCCGTACCTCTTCTGATTGGACATTCCTGGAGGACCGCTGCTTTTGGCTGGAGAAGTCTGCCGGGAAAGATCCCAACAAGATTCTTGTTGTAACTTCTGGGAGCCATGCTTCAACTCGATGCCTTTGTTAGACAGACCATCGGCAGACATGAGGCAGCGCCCCCCTTCCTGACCGCTGGGGTCATGGTAAGTCCCCATCGGTGGGCCATACATCATACCATCTTTGTCGTTTTTCAGAGGGCTCCGCACTCTGTCAAGAAACTGCTGCTGCCTCGGGCTCTTCCGTGGTCCCTCCTGCCTGTGCTGCGCGGCAGCGATCACTCCCTGAGCAGAGCTGCTGCTCCAGTCTTTGTACTCGTCTTGCTGCTGTTGGTACATCTGTCTCTTATAATGGAGCTGAGAATTCAAACCTGCGTTGGGGTCCCCATAAGCATGAGCCCGAGTGTTGGCGTGGTAAGCAGAGGCCAGGCTTTCTGAGTTGGGAGAGAAGGGAGCGTGTAAAGAACTCCGGTTGGCCCGCTCCGAAAAGGTCATGTGTGGGTTCATGTGATGAGGGTCTCCCCCTGGGCCTCTGCTCCTCCCAGGAGACATCTTCAGTTTTTCTGAGAAGTCATGATACTGCGAAGGGGACCGACCCCTCATGCCCTCCCGGCCACCGACTCTGCCAGGAACCCGCCGCATCGGCGTGGGTCTGCTGTCTTGGGGGCCGTAGTCTGAGATGGAATCGTGAGCTGCTCCAGGACTGGCGTTGCCTCGGTAAGACTCATGCTTGATGCTGGCAGGGTGGCAGTGGTCTCCGGATTTCTTGTTGTTGAAGCTAGCTTGAGATTTGGACTGTTCAAAGTCTTCCTCTTTTATCTGCCCGCTCTGGGATTTCAGCTTCGCTTCCATGGATACCAACCCACCGGGAAGAATGACCGACTGACTTAAACTTGGATTGAGCCGATCACTCCTCCCAAGTCTGGTGTCGGTACCCATGTGTCCCAGTGAGTGCGCCCCCGGGTCCCTGACAATCTGTCTTAGTGGAGAAATGTCACAGATCACGGATCTTCTTTCAGAGAGGGAACCCCCGGGCTCATGGGCCGATGACTGCGGCTCTATTTCAAACTTTCTGGGAATCGGATAGTCAGCCAAATTGATCTGTTTCATTTCGGGAGCCGTGCCGCTTGACTTCCTCTCCCAAGGGCCCCAGTGCGGGTTTTCTAATAGGGACCCGATGCTCTTATTCAAGAGGCCCCTGCTAGCTAACTCATTGGTTTGACTGACTAAGACATTAGGCCTCGTGGCTGCTTCCAGGCCCCCCGCCATGCCCTGATGCTCCTGCGTGCTCCTGGAGTACCTCCTGTCCGGGTGGTGATGGTAGCCCTGAAGCACTTCCTGTAGCAGGCTGGGGAACTTCTCGTTCCTCCCCTTGCGCTCCCCGTGGCCAGCGAAGTCCCCCTTATCTTGTCCTGTAGGGTACTGAGGAAAGCTACTGACGTTTCTCGGCGCGGCTGACCCGAAACCGTCTTTGTAACTATAGCGCAGGCTGCCAGGAGATTTGCCGGCCTCGCTCCTGCCTGTAAAACCGGGGCCCACCGCCGAGTGCCCGCCCTGGCCGTTTCCCTCTCCATTGTGGTTGGAGTTATTATCTACATTCTTGTTTCCTTTGCTCCCTCCCCCCGGGGGCTCTGGCTGCGGGACCGACGGGTGACTGGTCTCCTTTGGCCCTCCAGCGCTGGGTGGCCTCTGCGTGGCTGTGGGATCCTCCTCCTGGGAGCCTTTATCTTGTGCACCAGGTTTTTCGACCCGGCCTGTCATGGCTTCCCGGGAGACAATCACCCCAACCGTCTTCTCGTTGACTTTGGGGTTGCCCTCGGACGACAGCGGTGTGTCCTTAGCACCCGGCGAGGCAGCCTCTTCTCTGGCTGCGGGACTGGCACTGAGTCTGGGGGCCTCGCTCTGAGCGCCCTGCGCCGGGGAAGAGCCCGCTTTCTCGGAGGTCCCGCCCTTGTAGGTGGTGTCGGAGCTGGTGCTCTGGCCACTGAGCTGCCTCACCCGCTCGCCTTGGTCCTCGGAGCTGCTCGAGCAGCCTCCGTCTAGTGACTCGGCCATGGGGGACTTGAGCTGTTCCTCAGGCTGGGAGGAGCCTTCGGAGTTTGTGCAGCTGTCCGCTTTCTTCGAAGAGGAGGAGGGCCTCTTGGAGGTCTTCTTCTGAGGTGTCAGGGCATCGGAAAGTAGCATGTGCTGAACGGTATTAGGAAGATTGGCCACTTGCGTACTCAGGGCGCTCAAACTACTCAGCCCGGGGTCTGTCAGTCGTTTTTCCGGCACTCCTTCTAGGCCAAACCCTTTGAAGCCTGCAGCGTGCGAATTAGGACTGGGCATCATGGAGGGCGTCGGGCTCAGCTGGGGCATTAGCTGTAAAATTCGGTTTCTGGAACCCATGGGCACACTGCCTTGCCCACACTGGAGGTTCTCCCCGCTCTGCATCAGGGGGGACGGGGTGGAGCTGCAGCTTGGAGACTGCACCACAGAGGCCGCGGGGGAAGGGTTGGAGATGGGGCTGAAGTTCTGGTGGAACTGCATCGGGGATCGCACCGGAACCTCGGGCTGGCTGTACTGCCCCACCTGGGCCTGCAGGGGCAGCTTGGTGGCGGTGTTCGTGTACTGCATCACGTGCTGCGGCGGCGGCTGCGGCGGCTGCGCGGGCGCCTGCCCCTGCTGCGTCCCCTGTGGAATCTTGGCCGGCTCGAAGCCCTTCACAGACTGAGGCTGATAGCTGTAGTTGGACTGCGTGCCGTATGCCTGCGCGTTAGAACCCACGCCGTGTCCCTCGTACTGGGACCCCGCATTCACGCTGTAACTGCCGTCGTAGCTCTGGCCGGACTGGCTGAAACGCTGCGGCGAAGGGAAGGAGGAGGACGAGGAGGCGGCGGAGGACTGGTAGTGCTGGCCGAACTGACCGACCCGCAGCTGGTACCCGGAAGCGGACGACGGCAGCGCGGAGGGCCGCTGCATCGGCTGCAGATGGGACGATGCGGACGCCGGCTGGCCGGTGGCCTGCGGCAGAGGCTGGTGGGACTGGTAGAGCTGCTGTCTCAGCTGCTGCACCTGCTGCTGCTGCTGCTGCTGGCTGGAGGCTTGCTGCTGGTACTGAGCGCTCCCTGGAGAGAAAGGCCCCGTGTAATCCTGCTGATAGTGGGACACCCCACCGAGGGCCGAGTGCTGGGCTTGAAACTGGCCCACGTGCCCCTCGCTCCCATACTGATTGCCAAAGCTGCTCCCCTGGGGCGGTCCGTAGCTCTGCACGGGCCCCGAAGGCCTTCGCTGCGGCGGCTGCGGGGTTCCTGCTGTCACGGGGTCTTTGCTGCCTGCCATGTAGTAGAAGTCTCCAGCCTCTTTCCTGAAGCCCTGGTAGCCCTGGTGGCCAGAGGTTTCGCTAGCCATCGCTGCCGCAGCCGCCGAGCCTCGTCGCCCACCGCCGCTGCTGCCGCTGCTGCTGCCGCCGCCGCTGCCTGCACCCCCAAAATTCTGGAACATCTGGGCCTGACGAGGGCTGAACTCTTCTATCCGGGATGAGCTGTGTACCTCCTGCGGGTAGCTCTGCTGGTCTCCGTGGTAACTGCTTTGCTCCCGGAAGGACTGCATACTGTTCAGCAGCACGGCAGCAGGCCAACAGCCCTCCTGGAAATGGAAGAGGAGAGAGAAAAATATCAGACACGCATCTCCTCCGCACAAAGGAAATCAAGTCTGGGCGATGGAGGGGATACAATAATTCAGATGCCCAGATGAAGGGGACCGGTTTGAATTTCCTTTAATTTCTTGTCCTGTCCATTTCTGAAAGTGCCAATAAGCAGAGAAATGGCCTCAATGGTGAGGCACAAGTCTATGGGAGTATGAAAAGAAACATTCTGAGTAAATACAAATTTGGTACAGAAAAAAAAAAAAAGCACCCCACCTCATTATTAAATAAATGAGCCCCCAACATCCAACTGGGCTAAAATATGGGGCTGCACTATTACTGTTAATTTAAAAAAAAAAAAAACAAAAACAATTTTTAAGTCAATCTTCCAGTTATCCAGGGAATGTTGAAAAAAAAAAAAAAAAACACTTTCATCTATTGGCTTTCCTGTATTAGCCTGATCGCTGGACTAAGGTCTCAAATAATGACGAGGCAATCCCTCCACTGGCTGTCCCCGCCCTCCCCGACTTTGAGAAACAGAACTCGCCCAGGGAACAGAAATCAGTCTCTCATGTCCAAATGCATGTTAGTGCAGATTTCCTGTAATTACCTACTATGCACGAGGACTGGAGACCCCAGGACACTAAAGTCTTCTCACTACCTGGATTGCTCACAGCTGCAGCAATCCGCACAGACCTAGGGCTTAATCTCTTTCCTGACCCGTAACTGTGTGTAAGGCAGTCCTCCCGCCAACCATCTATCCTTAACTCCCAGGGACAAAGGACTAAGCAGCATAAGCTAACGAAGCAGTGACCATTCTTCCAGATTTTTCTGGAGGGTGCAAGAAGTTCCAGCACCTCTAACGCCCACATCGTGTTTTATCTGCCAACCTAGTATTCACAGAGTTATTATTGGCCATTACTGTGAAAGACGGAATTGTAACGGTCGCTTTGGAGGATAGTACGAGATACGGAGTTAAAGAAAAATTCATCAAGCTAGGACCTAGACGCTTCCCAAAGCCATCTGATTGGGTCAACACTTTGCATTACCTTTGCTAATGTAATTAGCATATAATGTACCACTCCTCTTAGAAAACTAATCAAGAGATAATTTTATTTTGCCTTTAGCCTGGGCCTATCTCCTTCTCAGAGTCAGCTGAGTAGAACATGGCCAAACTGCTATAAAAGTCTTTAAAATCAATTATTTAAAAAAGAAGTGGCGAGAAGTGCCTATGTGGTTCAGTCAGTTAAGTGCTTGACTCTTCGCTTTGGTTCAGGTCATCATCTCAGGGCTGTGAGGAGCCCCACGTCGGGCTCCAGGCTGGGTATGGAGCCTGCTTAAGAGTCTCTCTCCCCCTCTCCCTCTGCCTCCCCCACCCCCCACCAAAAAAAAGGTGTGAAATACCTATGGGTTAGGGTAAGTTAGGACAGAGTTTTACTACAATGGCTTACTGAGCTAGCGTAAACTTGCTGGCAGGAAAGTCAGTGACCCTTTGAAAAGGTAAGATGAATTCCTTATCTCCAACCCCACTGGGGGCTCCCCCTCTCATTCAAGTGAAGCTGCTTTCAGGTGCCCTGTCTCCAGCCCATTACCTCTCTGACCTCCTGCCTTGCCACGCTCTGCTCTAGTCCTGCTGCGTCCTGCTCCCGGGAGCGCCAGGGGCATTTCTACAGGACTCCTGCTCCAGCCCGCGACGTGCTTCCTGGCAGCAGCACGGCTTGCCCCCTTCCTTCTCTCGTCGCTGGGCAAATGTCAACGGACTGGGAAGGGCTCCCCTGGCCACCCTATCCACAACAGCTCCCCCCACACGGCTCTCCCCATCTCCCTCCCCAGCACTGGGCCCGACGGACACAGATGGGCTACTTGCGTTCTATCCGTCTCCCCACCCCCACTAGAATGTCAGCTTCCTGAAGGCCGGAGACCTAGTGCCTTGCTGTAACCCTCATGTCACCAGAATGGCGAAGAGCGCACGGCAGGCATTCGGTGAACCCACAAATGGCACAAGAACTGGGCTTGAGAGAACTAGGCTAGAACGTACCTACTCAGAGGTGGTGGTGTGGTGGGGAGATGAGAGAGCTGCGCAAGAGAAAATAGAACATGATCGATCTAAAAGCAGAGCTGGAGGATGCTAACGCCCTGCCTGAAAAATCCTCCAGGCCCAGTTCCAAGGGAAAAAGCCCAACTCGAATCTACAGGAGAGCCCTAAAGAGGCTTTAGAGAGGAAACGTGGGTCATGGCCGAAGACAGTCCGTTAACTCCTAACTCAGAGCGCTGCCCCACTTCGTCCTGAAATACCTTCAGTCTAAAAGAGCTAGACCAGAGTCTACTACTTTGATATTAAGTTTGATTACATAATCACATGACCCCAAATCATCTTTCAACATTCCAGTACAAATAATCTCAGGAGCTAAAGGAAACCGCTTCTCATGTCCTCAGAATGGCTCCGCGACAGACCTGACTGCTCTTCTCCGTGCCCCAGTGACTGTGCGGGGCAAAGACGGCGGCTCACGGACAACCTGCCCGGTACGGCAGCCGCCCTTCACACACGCCGTCACTGGCCCTCAGAGCACGGACGTCCTCGCTTTACAGATGATGAGACCAAAGCACAGAGCTCGCCAGGCTGTTGAGCAGCAGGCCCCTCGGATCCTGTTCCCAATGCTACACTACCCGGAGGATCCGGGATGCGGTGGGCACCAGAGGCCACCGGGCCCATCAGAGGTCGGCCTTGAAAGTGGGCAGCCACCAACAGTGCTTCTCGGCGTGTCCCTTCTCTGCTCCCCCTTCACCAGGACCTTCCCCACTATTCCCAGCACTGCCAGAAACAGTGTGTCCGCACAGGTGTGTCCCCTGTTTGTGGTGTGTCTCTGTTCTGGCTCTCGGGGCCGGTGGCCTCCTCTGCATGATGGAAAGCGATTGAGATGGGTTATGGGGGACAAAAAGACTAAATCTGGAAGTTTTAGTGAAACTAAAAGCTTTCTCAAGAGATAACCTCTCCACAAATAAATATTTTACATGTTGTTTAATTAAAGCCTTCTGTAAATAAAATCAGGCTACTGAAAATCTGTGTGTATAAACAACGTCACTTGCTCCAAATTTTTCCTTAGCAGGAGCTTCTAAGAGCTGAAGAGCAGTTTTCCACCAGCCAGTCCCACCGCATGCCACCTGGTCCCTGGGAAACCTGAGCGGCACAGGGGAGACATTTGGGTACTATTTCTCAGAAGCCTGTGCTCAGCCCTTCTCTGGAGGTTCCCTGTCCTGCCGGATGCCCTTCTCCCTCTTATAGTTCTGGTTTATAGACCCGACGAAAAAGAAGAAATTCCCAGCCAAGTACCTCCCACAAGGTACAGGTCACGCTAAATATTCATAGTATATAGGAAGGATCCGGTCTCAAGAAAGTGAACGCAAGTTCATCTGTTTGAGAAGTTCCACGTAAAGCAATCAGGAAAACCAAGTATACCAGTAACGGAAAATGTCAGCCCAGAGTATCTGTAATTTTAGTATTAGCATTATAAAATAAGCTACTAACAGAGATCATTCCAGTATACTAGCCTATCATTTTAAAAAAGTAAATATAGTTTTGAAGCATCGTGATTAATAATGACGAGCGCCTGAATTTCCTTGTTTGAAAGAATACAGACGTGGCTGAAGAAAGTTTGACACTCCAAAGGAAGTCAGTCACCCATGAGGAATTTGTGTGCGCACTCTGAAGGGAGCTTTCCCAATGCACCTCCCTCCCCAACTCTCCCTTTCCCTGACTTCTCCTTTTTCGATTTTCTTCTGTTTTCCTAGATTTCCGAATGGTTTCAGAGGGCTGTGGAGTTGACTAGCAAGGTCCCAAACTTACTGCCTTTATGTTCACAGCCTGGGTCCACACACCGACCTCGCGGCAACCACAGCGTCTGCCCGTGGCCTGCTCTCCACCCCATCACAGGGCCCACGACCACGCCACCTTACAGAAGACAAGAGCGGCTCCCGTTGTCCTCCTTCCTTCACCTGCCCAACACCATCCCACTCCCCAGTCCACTCTTCTCTACAAGTTCTACAAACTGTCCTCAACACAGGTTCCCCTCCACGATCTTTTCAAGCACCTGTCTCCTCTTTCAGTTCAGGCTTAACCACTGTTTTTCTGCTGCTTCTCCTTCCCCTCCTTGAAAAAATGCTTCACCTCCCAAGATAAAAACATACTCTATGCTTCTAGTTACGGCCTCTGCCTGGTGGATTATTCTGTTTGCCCTCCAGCCTCCCTCCTCACCCATCTCCGCTCTGCTCTATGTCCCGGGAGGGGCCACAGTAAGGACCCTAAGAGGCTCCAGTGCCCCTGGCTTCTGTCCCAGCCTGGTTGGGAAGAGTGGGGGGCGGGGGAGAGGCAGGAAGAGAGTTGGGGGTGGGCGGCGGTTTGTGCTGTCTGAGCTCCAACCCTGCAGTTGCTGCGGCTGGCCTGGCCGAGATGGTCCACCAATGGCCACGCCCCCTTTGGGCAAATCTAACAGCCACTTGCACCAGGAATTTCTCCCCGTTCCTAGGAACTGCTTCCTCCTCTTGCCTTTCAGGCAGGAGGTAGTAACAACTGCTGCCACTGACCCAAGAGGCCCTGCCTTCCCCACTGGGGCCTCCACCCCTGCTCACCTCTTTGTGAAAAGTCGCAATTCTGAACCCAATTCTGAACCGCTGTCAACGTGGCGTCCTGACGACCCTCCTTCTAAGCCCCCCTCCGCAGATCAGAAGCTGGGAGCTACTTCCCATAAACTTCTTTCCCGCACAGATGCAGAGAGCACAAGAGAGATTTGAACAACAGAAGAAAAAGGAGAGACTGGTAGCCCCAGAGGGAGCTGCACCAGCAGACGCAGATGCTTGGCGGCTTCCCCACAAGCTCCTGAGAACCACTCACTGTGGTCCCGAAGCCTGCGCTGGTCAGGCACAGCTTCCCTGACCTTCTCAACCCCCTGTTCTTCTGACAGTGGGATAAACCCTTAATTCTCTATCAAAACTCTTCATACCTGGAACAGAAAGCCTCCTTTCTCCTGAATGATACAATTAAATGCTCCTCAAATTACCCTGTTTGAGTGTGCCATCTGCTTCCTACAGGACCCTGACTAATATAATATAGTTCTTCTCTTAGTCCTGGGATTTCAGAGTAGGATATTATCACTCAGAGAGTGAGAGACTTCTATTTCATGCAATATGGCATACCAGAGGAACTAAAAAACAAAACACCTAGAAATGTCAGAAAAAAACGTACAGCCAAGCTGTGAGTAAGAAATGCCCAGGGTTCAAAACTGGATGGGATACCAGAAACAGAGAAGCAAGCAGGTACTGGGCTCTGGCCGCCAGGGATGGGGCAGGGGGGTCCGCGGCACTACCAACCACGTGGCTGTGGTTCTACGGCCCGTGCGGAGCCAGAAGACAAGGCCTCTAGCCCTCTTTAGGTAGTAGTGGGGGGACAGAACAGTCACTTGTGGCTAGAATAATTTCTATAAAGATGACAAAATGTATTTATTCTTAGGCTGTCACCAACTCATTTTCAGTGACAAAAATGTTCTTTCCTCAACTGACCTAACTTCCCATCCTCCAGGAAAACCACAATCAGCTCTCAGCTGTCCCAAGCAAGAAGCTTTAGAATAATCCCAAACTCATCTCCTCCTGTAACCCTTTAAGATGTCACCTAACCCTGCTGCTTCTCCACATCCTGCATTGGCGCTTCACGGCCCCGGCCCTTGTCACCACAACTTTCATCTTTCTGGGGAGTAAAAGCTCCGCAAGTTCTCTTTCCTGGCACCAGTCACCTGGGACAGCTTTTCTTCACCCAAGTCTTGAGAGTGTTCCCCTCCCCACGTGCCCTGAAGCCCTCGGGCGTCTTCCCAACCCAACTTGTGCTCCCCTCCACCGGCTCCCACAGACTGCTCAGTCCCCTCCAGGCCGCCTGCCGTTCTCACCACAAAGCCTTCTCTGAAGCATCCCCAGGTCCATAAATTCCCTCCCCTTTGTCAGCCACATGGCTCTCGGAATCTTAAGAGCTCCGGAAACGTGATCTTCTCTACAACTCTTCCTTAAAAACAGAGAATTATCTGGCTTTTCTCTGCTCAGTGAAAAGAAACGTAGTAAAGTATATTTGCCTTTAATCACAGCCTAGGGTACGTGCTACTATGTGATAACAGCTACCATTGATCCTATGTGTCACCTGCTGTGTGGCTTTATGTATATTTCAACTTCTCACAGATGAGGAAACAAAAAACAGATAAATGATAGAATTTGCCGGAAGTCACTCTTCTGGAATAAACTGGAATGGACAGGCCACAACTCAGTTCTGAAGCCCACATTCTTTCTTTCACTGCAGCACAAATTCAGCAAGGAGCACCCAAATCCGGGTTTTTAAAAAACCTGACAAACACTTGTGCCAGATTTACGACACTGCACAGCTCTATCCTGTTCACTGCAGACCTGACACAAGCCCCGTACTGGGCCAGGCACTGCACACACACGTTTTGTTTTGTTTTTAGTAAAACTGATTCTCATTTACTTTTTAAAAAAGGTTTTATTTATTTATTTGACAGAGAGCGAGATCACAAGTAGGCAGAGAGAGAAGGAGACGCAGGCTCCCTGCTGCACAGATAGCCTGATGCGGGGGCCTGATCCCAGGACCCCGAGATCATGACCTGAGCCGAAGGCAGAGGCTTACTTAACCCACTGAGCCACACACGTTAATGCAGTTCACCCTCGCCACGTGCTGAGAAGCATTACTGGTCCTTCCTGTAAACTGAGGCTCAGAGATGAGAACAAGCGACACATTCACCGTAAACGGAGAGGTGAGATATGGAATGCTCACCCCTAAAACCCCGTCTGTATTCTGGCAGAAGCCTGCCTTGACCCAGCAGCAAGACACTCACAAACTGGGAAGCATTTTAAAAAGAAATCTTGAAATTTGCTCGGAGTTCACAGTTTGGATCTCTCCGTGCTGTTTTAGGTGACGTGCAAACGTGGGATCCTCCTAAGGAGACCAATCTGGCACAAAGACTTGCCCAGTGACTGGATATTTCAAATTCTATGTCCTTTTTGCAGAGTTGCAGAGTCTGGATTTTTCTTGGTGGCCGACAGATCTCAGTACAATCAGGCCTTCAGAATAAGAGGAGGCGCCAGCCGTACTTGCTAACCGGCTCTCTGGCGGAGAAGCCCAGAGAGCAGCTTACGGAACCGACTCAGTCAGAATGTGCAAGGCAGTTATCCAGAGGAAAGGAAACCCACCAGAATGCTACAGATCAAAAAAGTTTGCTCTCTGAGGGTCCAAACCTGTATTATAATAAGCACGTGAGATAAAAAATATTTACCTTCGACTGTGACCAAATGAATGCCAGCAAAAACTAGAGGCAAAAATTTATGTTTATCAATTTTCCCCCCAAAATTAAGAGATGATACCCCATCCGGTGAGATTAGGATGAAACTGGTACAGTCACAAAAGCAGTGTACATTACTACAACTTTTTAAAAAAGCCATTTGGTTAATAGAAATATTGGTATTTTTGACCTAAGTAATTCTGTTTACTAGATTTTTATCCTAGGGAAATCTCAAAACAAACAAGCAAAAACCAAAGTACCAACCTATTGACTCCAGTGATCTCTCTAAAAAGAAAAGAGGCAGTGGGAGAGTGAAGAGAAAAACCCCGCTCTCAGGGCTCCCACGCTGCAGCCACAGAGGCCGGCTGAGACCGCCCACCGGGGGCCACACTCCTTTGGACAACCTAAATTCTGGCAAGAACCGAATTCTTTATCATTTGAACATTACTAAAGCAAAGTACGGTAAATCCACTTAACAGAACAACACACACTGGTTAGAAACAACTGTGCGGACGCGCACACCGTCCACAGTCCAGGGCGGAAGCAGCGAGCACAGGCACACCTCGGAGATGCTGCGGTTTGGGTTCCGATAAAGCAAGTCCAGTGAATATTTGACCCAGCGCGTGTGAAAGTGATGGCCATACTCGACTGTAGTCTGAAGCGCGCAACAGCATTGTGTCTGAAGAAATAACGTCCAGGGGCATCTGGGCAGCGCAGTCGGTCCGGCGTCCGACTCTTGGTTTCGGCTCAGGTCATGATCTCGGGGTTGTGAGATCGAGCCCTGTGTCGGGATCCGTGCTCAGTGTGGAGTGTGCTTCTCTTGTTTTCCCTCTCCCTCTGCCCCCGCCCCAGGGCTCTTGCCCGCTCTCAAATAAATAAATCTTTAAAAAATAAAAATAAAACAATGTATGTACCTTAATAAAAAATACTCTTAAAAAATGCTAACCAGGGGCGCCTGGGTGGCTCAGTGGGTTAGGCCTCTGCCTTCAGCTCAGGTCACGATCTCAGGGTCCTGGGATGGAGTCCGAGTTGGGGGCTCTGCTTGGCAGGGAGCCTGCTTCCTCCTCTCTCTCTCTGCCTGCCTCTCTGCCTACTTGATCTCTCTGTCAAATAAATAAATAAAATCTTCTTTAAAAAATGCTAACCATCCTCTGAACTTTCAGCAAGTCATAATCTTGATCACAGATCACCATAACAAACATAATAATAATACTGAAAATGTACAAAATATTGCAAGAATTACCAAAATGTGACACAGAGACACATCCTAAAACAAACACTGTTGGAAAAATAGCCCTGATTAACTGGCTTGGTGCAAGGTTGCCACGAACCTTCCATTTGTAAAAAAAACAAAAACAAAAAAACAAAACCACCACGGTATCTGCCGCGAATCTGCGGAGGGCAGTAAAGGGGACTCAGTAAAACAAGGACGCCTGTAGGCGCGCACCTGTATTACGGTCACAGCGCTCTCGAAATCAGACATTCATCTGGTCCATAGCCAAAGAGAACAGTATGAAAATTAAAACCTTGTGGGGCACCTGGGTGGCTCAGTGGGTTGGGCCGCTGCCTTCGGCTCAGGTCATGATCTCAGGGTCTTGGGATCAAGTCCCGCATCGGGCTCTCTGCTCAGCAGGGAGCCTGCTTCCCTTCCTCTCTCTCTGCCTGCCTCTCTGCCTACTTGTGATCTCTCTCTGTCAAATAAATAAATAAAATCTTTAAAAAAAATAAAAAATAAAAAAATAAAACCTTGTGACTATTCAGGGTGGCAGAAATGTGGTATGTATTCTCTTCTCTTCCATTTCTATTTACATTAATGTCTGTATAGAAAATAATCACTTTAAAATTTAATTAACCTCATTTAAAAAATTTACCCCTCACCCTATTTCAAAAATACCGTTGCTCTATCTGTTCCTACTGACAGCAAAGCCCTATCCTGGCCACAGGGAGGAAAGGAAGGCACAGGAGAGCCCACAAGTCCAGAGCAGGTTGGAGGCAGAGGCACCTGCCAGGCAGCATCTCTGCTCCAGGAAGCCTGGCGCCAACGCCGCGGGCGCACCGCAGAGCTGTGGGGCCCAAGCAAGTGTGCGCGCAGAAATAACCAGCTTGGAGCTATTTTTCAGAATCAGGCCTAAAAACAGCTGAATTCCACTCCACAGTGGGCAGGCCTATTTTTAGATACAATCTCAAACAGCCACGAGGTTGTAGCATCCTATCAACTGTACGCGTCTGTGACTGTACAGAAATGCCATCAATTTGCTCCTGGCTAGGCCAAAAGAGGCTGCGTCCCATCCCCACCTGATGACTACCGTCATTTTCACAGGGGCATCCCAAGATCAATTCAGATGATCGCATCTGTGGCCAGGATGGCCAAGAGTTCTTGGAAAGGGGGCAGGAGCAGGGTGAGGGGCTAGCTGGGGTTCCCGGTGGATTTCTCCTAACTGCCCAGCTTGAGGGCTTTTGAAGATGTTACTGAATTTTCCCCCCATTTAAAGACTGTTTGAGTACATAATTTCTAAACCTTCCCAGACAAAAGGGTCACAAAAAGCAATCAGTGTTGCTACTCAGAGGCAAAAAGTGTCTCATTTTATAATAGCAACAAAATTAAAAAGATACCAGTGGGCTAATCCAAAGGAGAAATGGGCAAAAGCTAGATGATGAAAATTACAAACTTTACTGAAGGACCCAAAAAAAGGAGAGCTGGAAACAATGAAATAGACAAACCAGAATGCACAATGTATCTAGACAAAAAGAGACCCATTTTACCAAGATCAAGTCTCCAGATTAGTTCATAAAACTAAGAGTTCCAGTCAAAATCTCAGTAATATATTAAAAAACAATTTTGAAATAATTTCAAGTGTACAGAAAAGTACAAGAACAGTACCGTGTTCACACACTCCCTTCAGTAAGATTCCCCAACTCATGTTTTAGGTCATTGGCTCTAGTAACGACGCACGCTCATTACCTATAATATATCCACCCGCCCCCCGACACACACCTACCCACCCACACCCATCAGCTTTTTCCTGACCTTTCTGAGAGCAGGCTGAAGACATAAAGCCCTGTCAACCCTAAATATTCCAGTATGCATATTTTAAAAAACAAGGACACTCTTGCATGTAATCAGCACCTAACTCTCCATATCAGGAAATCAACACCACAAATCTAATCTGGTAAACTGTCCAAACAGTATTTCTTCTTTCTTTCTGATCCAAGATCCCCTCCAGGAACACAAGTTGTCATGTCTCATCGTGTCCTGTTGACCTGGAGTGGTTTCTCAGTGTTTTCCTGACTTCCACGCCCCTCCCATCGCATAGGATGGCCCTCCCCTTGCATGTCCAGACTCTGCTCTCACACTCCCCGCGGCAAGACCAGAGAAACGGTGCTGCTCTGGCTATCGACCACAGCAGGAGACACACAAGGCGAGCCAACCACTGTCACCTGGTCAAAACCCATCTCTGCCAGGTTTCTCCACTGCAAAGCCACTACCGTACTCTTTGTAACCCATAAGTGTATAGTGAAAGAAATCCTGAGATTTTGCCAGTATTTTGTTCTTTGTCAAACCACCACCCTCGATGACTCCTATGTGAATCAACCCACCTCTCCGATGGGTGCCAGACGGTGATTCTCTATTCATCATTAGCAGGCATTTCCCTCCTCAGCCATTTATGCGTTCATCGTTTGATGCTCCAACTGTCCCAGATTTGACCAGTGGAAACCTCCTCAGACTGGCCTCTGTTCCCTTTTGACTCATTCCATTCTTTGAACGTTCCCTTACTTCCTGGCACAAGACGTCTTGGGCTCATCTTGTGTTTTCCCTGCCCAAGCCCTGCAACTAGCCATTTCTCCAAGGACACCAGATTCCTTTTGGAGGAGGAGAATATTTAGAAACAAAGAACTGGGGGCTAGTATTGTGGTGAATAAACACATTGCTACTGGGATGTCATTGCTTCCAGCTAGAAAATATTATGTACATCAACACCCACACCTACAACTACTTCTGTTGACACGGTGAGAGGGTGAAGAACCAGGAGTTCATTTTGATGCCTCCAATTCCAATCCAACACCCTCAGAGTTCTTCCTAAGCTTCCACCTTTCCATGTGTGTAACCCCCTCCTCAGATAGAAACTTGGCTCCCATTGTCCTCAAGATACACTTACGTACCTGCTTAATCAATTTATGCTTCTGCAATGTAAGAAATGTAATCTCCCAAACTCTGCAACCCCGCCCTTCACACCCCTGCACAGGCATCTCCTCAGGAATGGGACCGCCCACTGCCTCTGCACAGCAGTGCCCCCACAGGTTTTGATAAATAAATTCTACAGCTTGGAAAAGGAAAATGTGCAAAGGTAGTCAAGAAAACGTGGAAAACTGAAAAGTCAGGAGATATCTGCTCTACTGTGTATCATAACTTTTTCTAAATTATAATTAAAATAAATTCAAGGCTATTGGGATAACATGCTACCTTTTTGGGAGAAAAGGAGTTGTTAGACCTCATTTCACAATATTCATAAAAAACAAGCCCCAGGGGAATGAAAAAGCTAAATCTCTCTCTCTCTCTCTCTCTCTCTCTCTCACACACACACACAAACACACACACACACACACACACAGGCATGGTTGTTTTTGGAAGAAAACATTAATAATCCTAAGGAACCAAGCTGACATTCAGTTTTGGGTTTCTAAATGTCATTCTTCACTAAATGAAACTAAGGCTTCTTGGGAAAATGGCTGATATTCCAAGGGGCAGGCCAAGTACGAGGTGTACGCCTACACTGCTTGAGTGTGCCAGAAAGCTGGGACATGCTTCCGGTCTAAAGGAGACATGTCAAAGAAGCCTGAGGGGGTAACTTGAGATTTTGTAGAACTGAGCTCTTTTTTCTTTTATTATATTAGATAAATTAACAATGGAATTTTTCCAAATTAGCTCCTACAACTGTGTGAATATCGATAAATTTTAGGTATTTTTTTCTAAAGATTTTATTTATTTATTCGACAGAGAGAAGGGTGCACACAAGCAGGGGGAGCAGCAGGCAGAGGGAGAAGCAGGCTCCCTGCTGAGCAGGGAACCCGATGTGGGACTTGATCCCAGGACCCTGGGATCATGACCTGAGCTGAAGGAAGACACTTAAGCCACTGAAACACCCAGGCGCCCAATATTGATAAATTTTAGAAACAACAGACGCGAAAAAGGCCTGGTGTTTGGGAGCATGGATCTAAGTGGAGGGAGGGCTGGGTGATGAGTACACAAGCACCATTATTAGTCTAGATGCTTTTCTATGTCTGACATATTTTGCAAGTAAAATTCTGGTTCCCATCTGACCAGTTTGAAAATGTACCACAGAGCTCATGATCCCTAAAGATCCTTTTTTTTTTTTTAATTTTTTTTTAATTTTATTTATTTATTTCACAGAGAGAGATCACAAGCAGGCAGAGAGGCAGGCAGAGAGAGAGACAGAGGAGGAAGCAGGTTCTCCGCTGAGCAGAGAGCCCAATGCGGGACTCGATCCCAGGACCCCGAGATCACGACCCGAGCTGAAGGCAGAGGCCCAACCCACTGAGCCACCCAGGTGCCCCCCTAAAGATCCTTTAGTGTTTCTGACACCAACAGAATTTCCAGCTTCATCTCTCGTGACCTCCCTTTGCACACTACTTCCAGGGCCACTGGACTTCTCTCCATTTCCCCATGTGTGCCTCAGACCCCCCAGGTCCTTGCCCATGCGGTGACCCATGTGTGGAATGCTGGGACCCTGCCCACTTCCACTACCTGCCTACCCAGACTCCTGTGAAGACCAGCTCACATGTCCATTCTCCAGAAGCTGCCTCCTCCTGGCAGCACGGACTCTGAACCGAGACAGGTCAGGTTCTGAACCTCGTTTTGTAGCTCACTGCTAGTGAGAGCTTGAGCAAAATACTCACTTCTTAAAGCCTCAGTTTCCTCAACTGTAGAAAAGAAACAGCCCAGGAGTCTGCCCTTTGTAAGGCGAACAATTCATTGCATTATTATGCCAAGAGTTCTCCTGATACCGGAAGCAAGCTCCATCTTTTCTTTCATTACTGATAAATTTCAAAACAATAAGGGCAGGGGCACCTGGGTGGCTCAGTGGGTTAAAGCCTCTGCCTTCAGCTCACATCGTGATCTCAGGGTCTTGGGATCGAGCCCTGCATCGGGCTCTCTGTTCAGCAGGGAGCCTGCTTTCTCCTCTCTCTGCCTGCTTCTCTGCCTACTTGTGATCTCTGTCTGTCAAATAAATAAATAAAATCTTAAAAAAACAAAACAAAAACCAAACACAAAACCAACAAGGGCAGAAAATAGCTAGAAAGGATATATACCAAAACATTAACTAAGGGAGGGACTTAAAAAAAAAGAGAGAGAGAGAGACTCTAGTCATGTGTCATTTAACACTGAAGCTGAAGCTCTGAGCGTGAAGGAGAGAGGACCAGAGCAAGGATTCAAGATAAAGACCTAAGAAGGGGGGAAAGAGAAAGCGTAAGGACAGTCCCTGCCCTCCAAGAGCCCACGTCTAACAGGGGAAACATTTACACACAGGAATGTCCATCATTCGATACACACCTGACCAAATACTACATCGCAGGCATCAATTCTACGTTCTAAGGATGCGGCTTTAAAGAAGACACAAAGTCCCAACCCTCTCTGAAAACCGCACTCAAGCAGAGACGAAACAACCAACAGACACGTGTAAGCCAGGGACCAGGAGAAGCTAAGAGGGAAATAAGGGAGGCCGAAGGGACGGAGAGAAGGATGGAAAGGAAAGGACAGGAGGTGTGGCAGGGACCTGAACGAGCTCAGGGAGAGGCCACACAAAGACCCCAAGGTGAGCGCAAGGCCAGAGGCAGAGCAAGCTGGGGAGAAGAACCAAGTGGCAAAAGCCAAGCTCAGGGGTGCCTGGGTGGCTCAGCTGGTTAAGCCTCTGCCTTCAGCTTAGGTCATGATCCCAGAGTCCTGGGACTGAGCCCCACATCAGGCTCCCTGATCCTCAGGAAGCCTGCTTCTCCCTCTGCCTCCACTTCTGCTCACTGCTTGTGCTCTCTGTCTCTGTCAAATAAATAAGCAAAATCTTAAAAAAAAAAAAAAAAAAAGCCAAAGCTCAGAGGGAGAGGCAGCCAGAGAAAGGGGCCCGAGCACAGGCCTTGCTACATGGAGCCCACTGTGGAGGGGGTGTTCGCTGGAGAGGCAGAGGCTCAGGTCCTGAGGGCCGAGCCAGTCGGAATCCGCACGTAACGAGCTGCGCAGCAAGGCGCGTGCCCGCCACAGTTTGGAAAGTACTGACAAGGGCCCCCCGCAAGCCGTGCAAGAACTTGGGATTTTATTAGGACATACTCTGGTTTCAATTCTCGAATGGCCACTCTGCTCTGTGGAAAACAGGCTCTGGGAGGGGCAAGGGCAGGCGCGGGGAGCTGGTTAAGAGGCTACTCAAGTCGTCTGGAGGAGGGACGCTGGCCGCCCAGATGCATGCGGCGCTGATGGAGATGCTGATATGTGGCCAAAGAAAGAGCAGGTTCTGAAGCTGGAGCCACAGGAAACTGCGAATGGACCAGAAGTGAGCGGGAGGGACACGACAATGACCACAAACAGCAGCAACCGACACCCCTGAGCGCCGGCACGTGCCAGCGCGCCCCACGGCCTCCGCAGGTAGAACTTCAGTCCCACTGGGAGGGGACAGCCAGCAAGGCCGCTGTATTAAAATGAAGACAGGAGGCAGACAGCACTTCCGGAACTGCCCAAGGCCTCCCAGCTTGTCCGACGGCCGCCTGGGTCTGAGCCCCAGCAGCGGGCCCGGAGCCTCTATTCCAGCACCGTCCTCGACGGAGCCACTGTGAACCCCACACCACGGTTGGAGCGGGACGCAACGGGGTGAATCAAGGGAATCAAGGGTGGCGGGAATCAAGGGTGCTCTGCCGGCCAGGTTCCTTGTGCGGTTCCTGGTGGACATCCAAGTGGGGATGTCAGGTAGACAGCTGGCACATCTAGACCTCAGGGAAAGGTAGGGATGGAGATACGAATGGTAAGGTCCTCAGCGCGAAGACCGTATTTAAAGCGAAAGGAGTGGATGAGATCATCCAGAGCGGTTTTTCAAACTGAAGGTTGTGAAATCAATTTAGTGGGTCGTGAACAGCACTTAAAATGGAAAATAACAGAGTCCATGGGCCAGAGTGAGATGAGGAACTGTTCTGAGAGACTCCTGTTTCAGTTGTGTCTGTGTGCACTGGCGAGGGCAGGGCGTGTATACCAGGCTGGCATTTGGTTTGGTCAAAAAAAAGGTTTAAGCCACGTGTGGGTCCAGGGATTCTGTACAGGATCAATCTTTGAGTCACTCTAGCACTTAGAGGTTGTGAAAGAGGGAAAGAGCTACAGGAGAGTTAAGGGAAAAAAGCAGCTAGTGGGGGCGAGAGAAAGGCAATGTGGGGCCCCCAGGGCTGAGTGAGTGTGACATGCTGGACGGGGGTGGGCTGGGGAGGGTCACGCAGAGTGACCCCAAACAGGTGTCCAGAAGTAATTACGGGACAGGGAAGAAACACGCAGCGCTGTGGGAGCACGGGGAAGATGACCTCTTGAAGGCCTGCTGGCTGGGAGCAGAGTGGAAGGGAGAGTGGAGACAAAGAAGATTAGGACTTTATTCTAGACCCTGAGTGTGAGGGGACAGCAGGCTATCCAGTGTGTCATTTCCACAAAGCGCAAATATCCACTTGTTCGAGTCTCCTTTAGTGTCTACTCTGTGCCGGGCTCCTCACCAGGCCTGGGAGTACAGGGAGAGGAGGAAGGCAACTGCAGGACAGTGACATCAGGGCCGCGAGGCAGAGCGGGTCACTGCCATTTTCCTCTCCAACCACACTGCTCACTACTGGCCGGCCCACACCCACCACTCCGGCCAGACTGCACACTCAGTACCTGTACTCCTACCTCTTGACTTGTGCTTTGCTCCTCCCAAAAGTGTTCCCTAAATCTAAGTCACTCTCCTAGGCCTGGCTTGGGTCTGACCTCGTCACGGAAGCCTTCGGGCCATGCTCCGCTCCGTGACCTTGCCCTTCCTGAAGAGCTACAGCATTTCTTGTTCACACACCATCTCCGGTGCCTGGTCGCTGCCTTGTCCTTACTTCCCTCCCTCGTGTGAGCTCATTTCTGCAACTAGGACACACATGTTGAAGGCGTGTAGCAAAGGTGTCTGACATGGACAAGGCACTCTAACAGCCAAACAAATACTTGCTTCCCCACCCTACAAGACTTCCATCCCACTTCCATCTCAGCACTGCTACTGAAATAGGTCCGACTGAGTCACTTCGGCCTCTAAAACCTTCACTGGCTCCTAATTACCAGTAAACTACACATACAGCCCGGTCCTGTCCTCTCAGACATGCCACGCAGCCCTTCCTTTCCCTGCCTCCCCAACCCCCAACACCCTAAAGCTGGAACAGTGGCTCTCAAAGCAAACACGGGTATACCTCATTTCGTTGCACTTCCAGACACTGAATTTCAATTTTTCCTTTTTTATACAGACTGCAGGTTTATGGTGAGCCGGTGTCAACCTGGCCGTTTTTTCAGCAGCATTTGACATGTCAGGTCTTTGCCACATTTCAGCAATTCTCACAACATTTCCAATTTTTTCATCATCATGATATGCGTTATGGGGATCTGTGACCACTGATCTTTGACGTTACTACTGTAATTGTTCTGGGGAGCCACAAACCATGGCCATATATGGTGGCAAACTAAAACTTAATCCATAAATGTGTGTCTTCTGCGTATTCCTCCTTCCTTCTCTCGTCCTTCTCCTCCTCTCCTCAGGCCTCCCTACTCCCTGAAACATAACCATATTGAAATTAGGCCAATTAATAACCCTACAATGGCCTTCGGTGCTCAAGTGAAAGGAAGAGTCGCACATCTCTCACTTCAGATCAAAAGCTAGAAATGATCAGGCTCAGTGAGGAAGGCACGTCAAAAGCCAAGACGGGCTGAAAGCTAGGCCTCTTGCGCCGAACAGCCAGGTTGTGCGTGCAAAGGAAACGTTCTTGAAGGAAATTAGAAGTGCTACTCCAGTGAACACATGAGTGAGAAAGTGAAGGAGCCTTCCTGCTGACGGGGAGAAGCTGTAGTAGTCTGTGTAGAAGATCAAACCAGCCACAACATTCCCTGAAGCCAAAGCCTAATCTAGAGCAAAACTCTCCATTCTGGGCAGGCTGAGAGAGGGGAGGGAGCCACAGAAGTCTGAAGCCAGCACAGGGGGTTGGTGCGATTTCGGGAAAGAAGCTGTCTTCGCAACAGTGGAGTGTAAGCAAGGTGAGGCAAGTGGGCATGCGGAAGCTGCAGAAAGTTCTCCAGGTGGCGGAGCTGAAATAATGAGCGCGCCACAGCGAACAACAGGTTCTCAATGTAGACCAAACAGCCTTACTTTGGAAGACGATGCGAGCTAGGACGGCCACAGCTGGAGAGGGAAAGTCAATGCGTGGCTTCAAAGTTGCAAAGGGCAGGCCAACTCTCTTGTGAGGGGCTAATGCGGCTGGTGCCTTCAGGCTGAAGCCCAGGCTCATTCCCCAGTCTGAAAATCCTAGAACCCTTAAGAATTATGCTAGGTCTACTCTGCCCGGGCTTTCTAAATGGAACAACAAAGCCTGGACGCCACACACCTATTTACGACACGGTTTGCTGAATATCGGAAGCTCACTGTCGAGAACTACTGCTCAGAGAAAAAGGATTCCGTTCAAGGTATCACTGCTCATTAACCGTGTACCTCTGGTCACCCAAGAGCTCTGATGCAGAGGTACTACGAGACGAATGTTGCTCACGATGCTGCTAGCACAGCATCCATGCCGAACCCCAGGGATCGAGAGTCATTTCAACTTTCGAGTCTTACTATTTAACAAACGCATATCGTAAGGCTCTAGCTGCCATAGACAGTGATCCCTCTGATGGACCGAGGCAAAGTAAATGGAAAACCTTCTAGAAAGAATTCACTATTCTAGATGCCCTTAAGCACATTCATGATTCATGGGAAGAGGTCAAAATAGCGACATGAACAGGAGTTTGGAAGACGCTGATTCCAACCCACGATCACGGCGGGCTCTGAGTGGTTCAAGACTTAGCGGAGAGATCATGCAGACGCGGCGGACGCCGCGAGAGAACTACAGTCCGAAGCGGGGCCTGAGGCCGGGATGGAACTGCTGCCGCGTCACCGTCAGACTAATGAGGAGCAAAGAACGTCGTTTCCTGAGACGGAAGGTCCTGGTGAAGCTGCTGTGAAGACTGCCGAGATGACGACAAAGGATTTAGAACAAGACACACAAGCAGTGGCAGAGTCCGAGAGGACGGACTCCGATTCTGAAAAAGTTCTACAGTGAGTATAATGCTATCAAACAGCATCACACGCCACAAAGAAACCACCACAGCCACCCCACCTTCAGTCAGAAGCCACGCGCCAGGAGGCAAGACCCTCCACCAGCCAAAAGATGACTGGCTGAGCTGCGGTGCTGCTTATAGCGTTTTTTAGCAGCAAGTTTTTTTTTTTTAAGATTTTATTTTATTTGCTAGAAGACACAGCAAGAGCAGGAACACAAGCAAGGGGCGTGGGAGAGGGAGAAGCAGGCTTCCTGCCGAGCAGGGAGCCGGATGTGGGGTTTGATCCCAGGACCCTGGGATCGTGATCTGAGCCGAAGGCAGGCGCCCCGGCTGCAAGTATTGTTTAAACTAAGCTGTGCACCTTGTTTATTTTTCCGACGTCCTGCTACTGTCCACTTAACACACTACAGCACAGCAGGAATGTGACCTTCATATGCACTGAGAAACCAAAGTGTGTGGCTCACGTTAGCACGGTGGTCTGGAAGCAAACCCACCGTAACTCCGAGGGATGCGTGTACACGATGAAAAGGCGCACAGAGACTAAGGTGAGGAGACAGCCACCAAACTCTTGACAGTGGCTGTCCCTGGGGTGGGATTATGGGGGACAGTCACCTTCTAGGAAGTGGTTTAATGTGCATATTAACTTTAAAACAAGAAATACCATTTAAATAGCAAAGAAATTTGACAATTGCAGTTACTTTGACTGAGGGCTTACACTACGTGCCAGGCCACATAGTACAGTTTTTTTTCTTTTTTTTTGAGAGAGAGAAGAGAGAGCGCACACACGCAAGCAGGGGGGAGGGGCAGAGGGAGAGAGGGAGAGAGAACCCTAAGCAGGTTCCACGCCCAGCTCAGAGCCTGATGCGGGGCTCGAACTCACAACCCTGGGGATCATGACCTGAGCCAAAATCAAGAGCAGACATTTCCTACAGTCTCGTTTAATTTTAATAAGTCCATGACGTAGTCATTAGCCACTGTGCAGATGAGGAAAATGAGGCTCAGAAAGCTTAACTCTCACAGGGTTACGCAGCTTATTACTGAAGAAGAAACGCTGCGATGTAAGCCCGGGTCTCATAAAGAACGTGCCCTTTACCTCTCCTGTTCTTAGTCATGTTCTGTGTTCTCCAGGCCCCACCCCACCCCGCATGCACCTTCTGCAGCCTTTCCTTCGCTCCAGCTGGTTCTTCTGCCTGCGTAATACTAGTTTTGCTGACATACCACTGACCTTGAAAGTCTAGTGCAAATCCCACGTTCCCCCAACTCCTCCCTGCAGCGCGTGCCTCGGTCAGCATTATCTGAGAGCTCTTCACCCTCTCCTTGCCCCACAGCTTGGGACTTGGCTCTCCTACTGCCACGCACATAGCAAGCATACAAACGCCGGGTGAATCAGGTTGACAATACAAATTCTCCTTCTGACAAAAGCTAAGATAACAGATGGAGACCACAAGTTTTCACCTGTGAGGGAGGTTGATCCTCAGAACGGTCTCTATAACCGCTCCCTCACTCCCTGCTTTGAGCCCCACCTCTCGTTGACGCGTGAGGAGACGGAGGCTGATCTATACCTTTTCCACGAAGTGGCTGAACACAAGAGCTACCATTTCGGATAAATAAAAACAACTTACTACTAAATAACATAAATCAAACGTTTTTTAATAATGTTTTAAAGGGCTTTGAAAATTTGCTACCTTTTCCCAAAGGTTCTCACCTTTGAAAGAAAGCACTTAAAAAAAAAAAAAAAAGACTTTATTTATTTATTTGAGAGAAAGAGCAAGAGCACGGGCAGGGAAGAGGGGCAGAGGGAGACGTAGGCTCCCCATTGATCAGGGAGCCTGATGGTGGGCTGGATCCCAGGGATCATGACCTGAGCTCAAGGCAGACGCTTAGCCGACAAGAGCCACCCAGGTGCCAAAAGAAAGCACTTTTTAAGTTCAGCGCAAAGAAATGCAAAAATATTAAAAGATACTTCACATATACACAGAGACACATGAGCTAGTGAATGAGATGTGTCTAAAATGCAAAAAGGTCCTTCAACACCTTTCAACTGACCACATCTGAAATTATGAACAGTAGTTGAGTCCAATCAACATATTAGAAAACAAAAGTAATAGCCCAACAATCCTAGAAAGGAAATACAGGATGGGACGAACAGATTTTCACGTGTCCTTGGCCTGCTTGGGCAAAGCAATGAGAAACGCACTCGACCAAAGCATCAAGACGTGATTTTGTGGGCGGTACTAACACCATAGGCCAACCTGTCAAATGAAGCAAAAGGCCAGAGTGAGTTCTATGTGGAGAGCCCACTCCAGATAAAAGCCAATGGACCTTTTTACAGTTTCTAGGGTCCTCTCTGTGTGGCTGGGGACGCAGGCACAGGAGGACCACCGTCTGGATGATTCATTCCCATGGAAGAGCACAAGAGGAGCTGAGCTGAGCTGACACACTCCACGACTCGCACTGCTGCATCCAACGGACCACAACTCCAAAATCCTGAGAAGCAGTGTGTTAGTTCTTGTTAAACGCATCTATAAATTAACTATCCTTCTAAAGGTTATTAAGGTTTCTGCTTAAAAACAGAAAAACAGGGCCGCCTGGGTGGCTCAGTGGGTTGAGCCTCTGCCTCCGGCTCAGGTCATGGTCTCAGGGTCCTGGGGTCGAGCCCCACATCAGGCTCTCTGCTCGGCGAGGACCCTGCTTCCCCGTTTCTCTCTGCCTGCTTGTGATCTCCCTCTCTGTCAAATAAATAAATAAAATCTTTAAAAAAAAAAACGAAACAGAAAAACAAACAAAAAACCCAAGAAAATTCCACACCTATAAATAGCTCAGAGGATTGTTTTAAACATGGTACAAACTTCAAAACTTCAACTCCCAAACTAAAGAGTCACCTCTAAATCTCCAAAGAAGTGGTTTAAGAGATTAGCAAATTAGGAGCACCTAGGTTGCTTGGATGGTTAAGCAACAGACTCTTGGTTTCCGCTCAATTCATGATCTCAGGGTCCTGAGACAGAGCCCCAAAGCAGGCTCCGTGCTCAGTGAGGGATCTGCTTGAGACTCGCTCTCCCTCTCCTTCTGCCCCCACTCCCCACATGCTCATACTCTCTAAGATAAATAAACCTTGGGGGACACTGGGTGGCTCAGGCAGTTAAGCATCTGCCTTTTGCTCAGGTCATAATCCTGGGGTCCTGGGATGGAGCCCTGCACTGGGCTCCCTGCTCAGTTTGGAATCTGCCTCTCCCTCTGCCCCCTGGTTGTACGCTCTCTCTCCCTATCTCCAATAAATAAACAAAATCTTTTTCTTAATTATTTTTTTTAAAGATTTTATTTATTTATTTGACAGAGAGAGCGAGCACAAGCGGGGGAGCGGCAGGCAGAGGGAGAGGGAGAAGCACACTCCTCGCTGAGCAAGGAGCCTGATGCGGGTCTCAATCCCAGGACTGTAGGATCATGACCTGAGCCGAAGGCAGCCACTTAGCCAACTGAGTCACCCCGACGTCCCAATAAATAAAATATTTTTATTAATTCTTAAAAAAAGAAATCAGCAAATTAATCTGGGGCTGGAGGATCTTTAAGAAATAAAAAGACATCATTTCAGTACCTTAAGATCTTTGCAGTAGCTTTAGCTCTAGACTGTATTTCAGGTTTTCATTTCATTTCAAAATGCAGGGAGACTGGGGGGAGCGGGACATAATTGTAAAAAGTAGGGTGTCAAGTACACATGTAACAGGCGCTGAGAGACAAAAGAAACTGCTCCTACAAACTGTTTGCTCTTTCCCAAGAGATCTGAGAAGCAACAGCCATAAAACCTTCCTCAACTGGGGCCTCGTTCAATGGGCCATATCGGAGAGAGGAGCCAGAGGGTGTGCTCCAGCCAGTACACAACCGTCCAGCCACCTCTCCCAACCACTTCCAGGACCACGAGAGCATCGAGCACTCCTTTCTCACTGACAGTCAAACTCAATGTCTGGAAGAAAGATACCAAGAAAAATATGTTTCAAAAATCAACTGAAAATAGAATTTCACTTCACCAGGCAAAATGAGCAAAAACACAACTTTATTTTAGCAAGATACAATTGCTTTCCCTATCAAACTTGTTTTCAATAGTCTCCTGAGTGATGCATTGGAAAAATACTAGATTTAGAATCAGGAAGCTTATATTTAAATACTTATTGGTTTTTGCCACTTGTTCTGTGACTTGGGCAAGTTATTTAACCTGCCAGTCCCACTTTACTCATTTGCAAAAATGGCAGTTAACCCACCTTACTGCCACACAGGAATGTTCCACAACAAACGTGTAACTGTTAAGTACCACATAAATTAAAATGATCATTATTAGTCTCACCATCCTCTCTGACTCTCCCAGGTAAATGTCTGAACCAACGAAAAAACAGGCAAAAGAAAAGCGACAAGGGAAAAACCTGGAAGAGGCACTAGCTGTCAGTCAAGCAAACAAATGAAATACAACGAAACCCTAAAAAGAGCCAAAAAACTGCTATGACTGATAGAAAACCACTCTATGACAGCTAATTCCTATGTCATTCTCTAATTAAGAAAGCTCCCACACCCTGGGATCTACAGCCCATTCATAAAAATCACAGCAGGGTTAAATCCTCACCAGTCCTCCTAATTCACAATCAAAATGCCAACAGGGCACATTCTTACTCCATAGGCAAGAGCCACAGCCACAGGACCAATCCCCACACCTACCACCCCACTGAGGGACAGTTGCCTGACTGCTGGAGACCCACGGGGTCTCTGAAGTACAGGAGAGAGTGCCTCGCCCTCCCCCGACCCACTGGCATGAAATGAGCAAACACCAACTTCAGTGACTCTGAAATAAGGCAGCCGATGAGAAGGCATCATCGCCTGCGATCCCAAATTTTGACAATAAAAGCCAAATGACATGAACGTTTTCTGAAATATCAGACACTAACAAATTTTCTAGATTGTTAATAATAACAGGTAAAATTTATCTAGTGATTACGGTGAGACGGGCAATATCCTAAAAGTTTTCATGATTAACTACTTGAATCAGTACAACTACAGGGAAGTACAATTAATATTTCCATTTTTGGACAAGAAAACAAAGGCACAGAACATTTACTTGATTAAGATCATACTGCTAAAAATTAAAAAAAAAAAGCATACTGCTAGTGAGTGGTAGAGGCGGGATTCAAAAGTCATGCAGTTGGCTTACTCGAGATACGGTTCTTGGAGAACCCTCCCACAAACCCTTCGTGGATTTCCCAATCAGTTCTGCCATCTCCTACTCACTCAGCGTCACACTGAGGTGTAAACAAGACTACGGTGTCGTGTCTCTCACCTTATGGTCACTTGTTTCTAGGTGAATGTTAGGATAACACGAGCCCAAGAAAATAAGGTCTCATATTCTGCAACCAAAAATGATGGACTAAGTAATGTGACACAGAAACTGGATAACGTACACATGTATCTTTTTAAAGTAACAAAAAAATAACAGGGAGTGAGAAATTGCTGTAAAAGAACAGAGATCCAAAGATGTAAGACCCGGGGCAACTGCTGATCTGCCAGTGGTGGCCAAAGAGGTCCAGGGGCAGGTCTGGTCCTTCAGGGCCCTGCATAGGGAGATACTCTGTCGGCTGCCCTGCACCAATCAGTGGACTGGGGCCCTAAAGGGCAGCATCCCAGGAGTAAGAGTGAAATGGAAGGAAGTCCGCCTCCCCATAGATTCAGCTTCAAATCACCTGGTTAGGCCAGAAAATCTAAAACTCTCCACTTGGACTAATGTGATCCCGGTTTGCTAGAACCCTTAAGCACCTGGAAAAGCAAATAAAAATCCTCCTTGGAAAAAGACACTGAAGGCCTCTAATTATTTCTATAAATAATGTTTCAAATACCACGTTCAACACACAAACATAAGAACAGACAAAACACCATGAGTAAGAACCATCAAAAACAGTCACAGACCCAAAGGAACTCCAGATAATGGAATTGAAAGATTATAGAACAACTATATTTCCTGTTTTTAAAAAAGCCAAGCTTGAGGGGTGCCTGGGTGGCTCAGTGGGTTAAGCAGCTGCCTTCGGCTCAGGTCATGATCTCAGAGTCCTGGGATAGAGCCCCGCATCGGGCTCTCTGCTCTCTAGGGGAGCCTGCTTCCTCCTCTCTCTCTGCCTGCCTGTGATCTCTCTGTCAAATAAATAAATAAAAATCTTTAAAAAAAAAAAAAAAAAAAAAAGCCAAGCTTGAGAAATTTAGCAGGGTACAAGACTCCATAAAAAAGCAATGTAGCAGATTTGAAAAGAACCCAAACTAAAAAAGTTAATAAACCCATCCACTGAGTTCTTAATTTCAACTAAGCACAGACGGGTCAAAGAGTGACCTGGTTAAATGCAAGACGGGTCAAAATTAACTACCCAGAAAGAAAAACGGAGAGGGGCAAAAATACAGGAGACAGGGTAAGTGACGAAAAGGACACAAAGAGGAGGTCTGACACATCCATGTAATTGGAGCCTTGGAATGAGAAAAGAATGGGGGCAAAGCGACATGGAAAAGAACTGCTGGGAATTCTCTGGAACAGGGAAGAGACAACAGCCACAGACTCAAGAAATCTAGAATGTCTTCTAAAAATGGCACGGCCCACTCTCTAAGCATAGTGCTTGCAGCTCGTTAACCCAGATCCTACTGCAGTCCTACTAGGGGCTGCACACGGGGAACAGAAAGGCAGAGAGTGCCCAGCATGTGAGGAATTCAAAGTCAAGTACCTACAAGACAGCTGTTAAATCATCATACCTAACGCACTCCACCTCACATGCTACCAAAAATAGGGGGGAGAAAGGGAAAAGGCAAGAAGAAAATGCTGAAGTATTTAAAAGGAAAACCAAAGAACCTAAAAAGCAATGAACCGAAAAGGCACTGAAGGAGAAACAATACAGAGGATCCAACATTCTCCAATGGTCCAGGCCTAGAAGCTATTTCCATTCTTTTTACAGTTCTGGTCAAGCGTCCCTCACAATCTGACTGAAAATCCTTGGCATGAGAAACTCAAAGAAGAATCTTCTCCTCATATTATCCCCTTAACCCTATACCTAATACGGGATTTTTAAAAATGATAATTTTTTTTTTTTTATCTGGGTGGCTCGGTGGGTTAAAGCCTCTGCCTTCGGCTCAGGGCATGATCTCAGGGTCCTGGGATCAAGTCCCACATTGGGCTCCCTGCTCAGTGGGGAGCCTGCTCCCCCCGCCCCCCGCCTGCCTCTCTACTTGTGATCTCTGTCTGTCAAATAAATGAATAAAATCTTTAAAAAAAAAAAAAGTCCAAGGATCTCTGCCTTCTATTAAGCTCAAAATGCTACATGAACCCTCTCCTCCAAGAAGGTAAAAGAGACAGACACAGCTTCTAGAACACAGCACATGCCCACGTAGGGACTCAAGTAGGAGTGGAACTGGCTGGAAGGTAAGTAGAAAACCCTGAGCCGAAGGTGGAAAGTGGACCTGCAAAGAAGCAGGCGATACATGTACCAATGTGTTGACGAAACGAGAGGAATCCTTTCCGAAGCAAAGTTCTAGTGAAGTTTCTGGACAGGCTGTCTATCACTGGCAGTGCTCCCGTCATTCTGTGTTTAGAGTATGACTGTCAATTAATATGACATGATTCAACACATAACCTTCAATGTCTCTGTCTTAGGAATAAAGTGGTTTACAGTATTTTATGTATGCTGGGACCACTTTCCGAGCTTGGTTTCTTCACATCTCCTGGGTCTTGTGAGCTATATAGGCTTCACAGATATCGGCAAAAAAAATACAGTGAGTAAATAATAATACAGGCATCAAATTTCAAAATCATTCAAAACTGCTTCTATTTCTGGGATCCCACTATTGTTTGAACCTGCACACAGGCTTATTCATATCTAAGCCAATGTATCTAAAGTAACTTATTCAAATGATACTAGAAGAAAAGAACTCCAAATTCCCAGACAATGAAAACTGCCTATCTGATGTCCGATAAGGATCCAGTATCCAGAATATACAAAGAACTCTTACAACTCAACACTAACGAGACAACACCATTAAAAAATAAGCAGAGGACTTCCACAGGTAATTCTCCCGAAATGATACTGAAATGATCAATAAGCGCATGACAAGATGCTCAACGTTATTAGGAAAACGCAAATCAAAACCACAGTGAGATCCCACATCACACCCACTTCTAGGACTGTGATCAAGAGCCAGGAAATTACGAGTGTTACAGGATGTGGAGAAACTGGGACCCTCACGTGTGCGGACGTGAACGTAAAATGGTGCAGCCACTCTGGAAGCCAGTCTAGCAGTTCCTCAAATGTTTATACACAGAGTTACTACCCATACGACCCAGCAATTCCATTCCAGGTATGCACCCCAAAGAACTGAAAACAAAGATACAAAAGATGCCTGAATGCCAATGTTTACCACAGCATTATTCAAACCAGGCAAAAGGTAAAAACAATCCAAGTGCCCATCAGATGAATGCATGAGTCAAATGTGACATATACACAATGAAGTATTAGTCAACCATGAAAAGGAACGAAGCTCTGACAGCTGCTACAACATGGATGACCTCTGAAAACATTAAGCTTTGTGTCCAGACACAAAAGGACAAATACTGGATGATTCCACTTACACGAGATACCTAGAACAGACAAATTCAATAGAGACAGGAAGATTAGATGTACCACAGCCTGTGGCCAGGGGGAGGAGGGAATGAGTAGTTATTGTACAACAGGTGCACAGTTTGTTTGGGGGATGAAAAGGTTTTGGAAACAAACGGTGGTGACAGTTTCACAACACTGAGTAATCAATGCTAGTGAAATATACACTGAAAAATGGGTTAAAATTGCAACTTTTACTGCAACTAAAAAAAAAGTTAATAGTCATTTTGGAAGATCATTTGACAGTTTCTTACAAAGCTAAAATATTTTCATCAAGGGGGCGCCTGGGTGGCTCAGTTGTGAAGCGTCTGCCTTCGGCTTGGGTCATGATCCCAGGGTCCTGGGATCGAGTCCCTCAGAGGGCTCCTGGGATGGAGCCCCGCATCGGGCTCCCTGCTCAGTGAGGAGTCTGCTTCTCCCTCTCTCACTCCCCCTGCTTGTGTTCCTTCTCTTGCTGTCTCTCTGTCAAATAAATAAATAAAATCTTAAAAAAAAAAAATTCTTATCATACAATCCAGCACCTGTGCTCCTAGATGTTTACCCAAATGAGTTGAAATTTCTGTAAACACAAACACCTGCACATTAATGCTGACAGCAGCTTTGTTTATAATCGCCAAAACCCGTAAGCAATAGAATCATCCTTCAAAAGGTAAATGGATATAAGCTGTGGTACACCCATACAATGGAATGCTATTCAGTGATAAAAAACATGAGTTACGAGACACACAAAGACACAAACTAATCTAAATGCACATGGCTGAGTGAAAAGCGGGTCTGAAGAGGCTACATAACTAGATGATTCCAACTACTTGACATGCTGAAAAAGACAAAACCAGAGACGGTAAAAAGATTAGTTGTTGGGGGCGCCTGGATGGCTCAGTCCTTGGGTGTCTGCCTTTGGCTCAGGTCATGATCCTGGGTTCCTTGGATCGAGCCCCCCATCAGGCTCCCTGTTCAGCGGGAAGCCTGTGTCTCCCTCTCTCACTCTCCCTGCTTATATTCCCTCTCTTGCTGTGTCTAATCTTAAAAAAAAAAAAAAATCAGGGCGCCTGGGTGGCTCAGTGGGTTAAGCCTCTGCTTCGGGTCAGGTCATGATCTCAGGGTCCTGGGATCGAGTCCCACATGGGGCTCTCTGCTCAGCAGGGAGCCTGCTTCCCCCTCTCTCTCTGCCTGCCTCTCTGCCTACTTGTGATCTCTCTCTCTGTCAAATAAATAAATAAAATCCTTAAAAAAAAAAAAAATCAGTGGTTGTCAGGGGCCCAAGGGGAGGGAAGGGATGAACAGGTGGGTCAGAACAAACTTTTAAGACAGTGAGAGCATTCTGTATGATGATGTATACTGTAATGGTGGATATAGGACATTATGTCTTCATCAACATCCACAGAACATACAACAAAGAGTGAGCCTAAAAAGAGCCATGGATTTTAGTCAACAGTAAGATATCAATATCGGCTCATCAACTCTAGCAAATGCATCACACTAACTAGCAATGCGAGTAACGAGAAACATCTCACAGCAGTGGGATTAGTGGGGTACATTTAGTGTAACTGAACAGATACTGATACTTCATTAACGTACTATTAAGAACTGAAGCAGGTCCTCAGTCAGGGCATATGCTACAATGCGGATGAACTCAGAAACTCGCTGAGTGAAAGAAGCGGGGTAAAGAGTCACACGTCCTAGGATTCCGTTCACATGACGTCGTCACAGCAGGTCAACCCACGGACACACAGCAGATTGCTAGTTGCCAGGCAGGGGCCGGGGATGGCGGGGAGGGCCTTAGCTGCTTACAGGGCGTGGAGTTTCCTTTGGGAGTCATAAAAATCTTTTGAAACCGAGATTGTACATGCACAACGCTGTGAATGGACTACATGCCCCTGACCTGTTGAACTATTCACTTGAAAATGGTTAATTCTGGGGCGCCTGGGTGGCTCAGTCAGATAAGCATGTGACTCTTGGTTTCAGCTCAGGTCATGATCTCAGGGTCGTGAGATCAAGCCCCGTGTCGGGCTCATACGCTGGGCATAGAGCCTGCTTGGGATTCTCTCTCCCTCTGCTCCTCCCCTCCCTCACTTGCTCCCCCCACACTTCTCAAAAATAAATTAATTTTAAAAATAATAAAATGGTTGATTTTGGCCAAAGAGTATTGAATTCACAGTTGTAAGATGAAAATTCTGGAAACTTCATGTACAGCATGGTTACTACAGTTAATAATATATTATATTAAAAATGGTTACTTTTGTGTTTGTGAACTTCACATTCATTAAACGAAGACCTGGCTGGCTCAGTTGATGGAGTGTGTGACTCTTGATCTCAGGGTTGTAGGTTCAAGCCCCATGTTGGGTGTAGAAATTACTTAACAATAAAACCTTAAAATCTTAAACACACACACACACACAAAACCAAACCCAAGGATGCATCTCAGTCTAAAAGAACCCAGGACACCCAAGAGTGAGCAATTTTATGACTTGGTCTCTCCCGCTCCTCGTCATGCAACCTGGCTCCCTCCCACGAATTTCAGTCTCCAGCCCTGCAGACCTTGGAAATACTGAACAAGCCGCTATGAAAGTTTCAAACACGGAATTCACTATTGTTGAATACCGACCTACTTCTCCTGTAAGATCTGAGCTCAAACACTAAAAGCTAACCTTTCACCATCATCGTCCTAAAATATCTCTGGATACCTTCTGTAATGCTCATTTAAGAGGGACAGAACAACTGTTTTGACCCGAAGGCTGCTTCCCGCTGCGCGATGCCAACCCTTCTGCCCATCACCTTGGGACCTTGATCTTGCTAAGGTCATTGGCTCTTACCCCAACCCCTTTTCCAGAATCACACGTTGTCTTCTAGGGTCTTCCCTTCTCCATGGCTAAATTTTCATAAGGTTCATACTGTTCTAACACGTCCGTTTCCCTCACTATACTGCTGACACCCTGAGGGCAAGTCCTAGGACTCATCCCAGAACTCGGAAAATCAACTGCTCCTCCTCTAGTCATCTCTCCATCTGGCTCCCCGCCTCCTCCCGCAGAAGAGGAGACTCACCGGACTTCATGCTTTACTGACCGCCTCCCCGCCCCTGCGCCCAAACTCAGCTTCTCTTCAGCAACATTCCTGACCACCAAAATAATCCTTGTCCTGTGCCAAAACTAAATGCCATTAATTCTGTCTTTCGTCTACCTTTGTTCTTCTCCACTTCAAGAACGATTCACAGTCCGCTCACATAGTCAGTGCACCGCAGAGGATGTAAGGATGTTGACATTACAGTCTTTGCCTTCCGAGAGGACTGGGGAAGGAGGGCGAGAACGCGTTCAGAAGAGTATAATACAAAGCAAAGATTAAATATACATAAGAAAATTACAAAATTCCATGAGAGAAACACCCAGTTAAGGGGATGTTAGGTTTCATGAAAGAAGGAGCAAATAAAAAAGGCCTTGAAAGCCCACGATCTCCAGAGATGGAGCGCAGGCAGGGGGCACTGGCACGGGACTGAGGACACGGAAGCCGCAGGAGAGCACGCGTGTAGGGAAACCAGGAGATGGGCCGGGAAAGGCAGGGATGGGCAGGGGAGCGGCCTCTTCCGGAGCCCTGAGCAAGGCAAGGCCTCCACATTTAAGCCAGCACACAACTGAGAGGGACATGACAAGAGCTGTGCTTCAGATGCTATCCTGCAGTGGTAAGAAGCTGGACTGGGGAATGAGGAAGAGTCACCCTTTGGGACACATGACAGCAGCACTGGCAGGTCTCCCACTCCCTCACTCGAACCACTTCCCAGCTCTCCTCTCCACAGCAGCCTCGTCTCCTGCTCAGCTGCTCCTCAGCATCTCCTCTAGGGACACGTCTTTGAACTCCTTTGCTTAAATCACTAACTAAAAAGGAAAATAATTTAAGAATCTGTCCTACAAAAGTGATTAGAGGCACATCGTACGGACTGATAGGACCTATGGCACAGACTCTCCACACCAAATATGTGAGCCCCTACTGGGTCCCATGTACAGTGCTAGGCAACAGGGATGCACAGGGGAAGGGGCCCGGGTCTACCCCATGGAGCTTACACTTAAGTGGAAGAAAGAGATAAAAGACAACATGTCAGATAAATGCTGTGAAGGGAGAGAGTGAGGCAGAGAGCAAGTGCAAACACAGGGGCTGTCTGAGCTCAGGTGGGTGGGGAAGGAAGCAGCCAGACAGTATGCATTTCTAGAAGGTGCACATTTTACATTACAAGGGAGAAGGAGGTTTTGGAGCCACAAAGAGCTGGGTTCAAGACTGGATTCTATCAATGGCTGAGTGACCTCTTGCAAATGACTTAATCTCTCCTCAATCTCTTTATCTCCATTTTACAGGTAAAGTACTGACCTTACAGAATATAAATACTGTGCACTTAATAAAAGATCTATAAATGTTAGCCGTTAGATCAGTGGCTTAATACACGTAAATTATCTTGCTGCTATATTTGCCATAAACTGTCTAAAACAAGTACGTTTTTGGGAGATGAACCAACTATAACAGAAACTGGGAACTGGGGTGCCTGGGCGGCTCAGCAGGTTGAGCGGCCAACTCTGGATTTTGGCTCAGGTCATGATCTCAGAGTCCAGGGACTGGCCCAAGTTGGGGTCCATGCTCAGTGCTGCTCAGTGCTGCAGCTGCTTGTCACCTCTCCCTCTGTTCCTCCTGCCCCCCTCAAGGTCTCTCTTAAAATAAATATATGGACAAAATCTTAAAACAACAACAACAAAACACACCTGGCAATATTTCGTTAAAGAGTATTAAGAACCACCTTCATCTACACATAAAAATGCAATTCTAGGGGCGCCTGGGTGGCTCAGTCGTTAAGCGGCTGCCTTTGGCTCAGGTCATAATCTCAGGTTCCTGGGATCGAGTCCCGCATCAGGCTCACTGCTCAATGGGAAGCCTGCTTCTCCCACTCTCACTCCCCCTGCTTGTGTTCCCTCTCTCACCCTCTCTCTCTCTCTCTCTGCCAAATAAATAATTAAATAAAATCTTAAAAAAAAAAGATTTAAAAAAAAAATGCAGTTCTATTATTCAGTGACAAAAAATGAGCTACCAAATCACAAAAAGACACAAAAGAAACTTAAATGCATATAACTGAGTCAAAAAAACCAACTGACAACACTACATACTGTATGATTCCAACTCTATGACATTCTGGAAAAGGCAAAACCATAAGACAGTAAAAAGATGAGTGGCTGAGAAGGGTGATGGGATGAGCAGGTGGAACACAGCCAGCCTTGGGGCAGTGACACTACTCTGTTAATACTGTAACGGGTACACGTCATTCTCCGACTCTCTAAAACCACAGAACGACGCAGCATCAAGAGTAAACTGTAATATAAACTATGGGCTTTGGGTGACAACGATGTGTCAATGCAGGGTTATCAGCTGTGACAATGCACCTCGCTGGTGGGTGATACTGACAGTCGGGAGGCTGCACGTGTGTCGAGGCAGGAGGCGTGTGGGACATCTCCGTACCTTTGCTCTCAATTTTGCTGAAACCTAAAACCACTCTAAAAAATAAAGGTGGGGTGCCTGGGTGGCTCGATTGGATTAGCGTCTGACCAGCTCTGGTGTTGATGTCCCAGTTCTGGGACTGAGTCACTGAGCCAGCGTAAGGAAGCCTCGCTCAGCAGGGAGTCTGTGTCTCCCTCTCCCTCTGTCCCCTACCCTGCCACTTGTGCCTGTGCTCTCTCTCTAATAAATACAGAAAATCTTTAAAAAGTAAAAAAATTTAAAAATAAAGGCAATTTTTTTTTAAAGTGCAGAAAAATATGTACTGAACTGTAAAAAGTTATCTCTGGAGAATGGTATTATACACCTCTGTACTGTTTTATACAGTGAGCACATATTAATTTCATAATAAAAAGACACATGTCAATAAAAGACAGTTATAAAAGTTAAACTAAAACACAATGCTAACTTTCTTGACTTGTTTTTCTCTAACATACATAATTCTCTGTGTAACTACTTCAACAAAAATAACTATTTTCAGGCGCCCGGGTGGCTTAGTTGGTTGGGCCGTTGCCTTCGGCTTGAGTCATGATGCCGGAGTCCCGAGATCGAGTCGTGCATTGGGCTCCCAGCTCCACAGGGAGTCTGCTTCTCCCTCTGACCTTCTCCCCTCTCATGCTCTCTCTCTCTCAAATTAAAAAGAAAAACAAAAAACTATTTTCGTATGACCATTTCATCTCTAAGAGTGGTAGGATTTTTTCAAATTTCTAATTGGTAAGACTCAAACCTTATTCTTAAGAGAAAATAAAATATTATGAGGTACATATTTTCATAGAATGTTAAGCTGAATCAGGTCAGCAAAAGAAAGAATATATTGGCTTACAGACCTAAGTCTGAATATTTATAGATGAACAGAGACAAAATTTCCTATTCTCCTATTCTCAAATGATTTAATTTAGAATGAACTAAAACAGAGAGAAAACATTAGTCTGCTCCTCCTTAGGAGCCTATATGACCTAGTAATTTGCTAATGAAATCAGATATATGCCTTCTACAGAGCTGATGCTGTGGCTTTCCATTAGCGGAGACAGCTCTCTAGCTGTGCCACCACTGGGCGCCTGGAAGAGATTTCCTAACCACTCACTCACTGAGGAAGCTTCTGCAGCAGATGCATGTGGACTGGTATCAAATATTAAGAATACTGGCAAAAAAAGGTAAGTAGAGATGATGCTTGGTCTGTTGAGAAGGATTCCATAAATATGTAATCCCAGCTACAATCGTTGGAAGTCACTTCCAATTCTCCCTCTTTCTAGGTAAGTAGGGTTTTTTTTTTTTTTTTTTTTTGGTTGGTTTTTAAGTTATTTTATTTTTTTAAAAGATTTTATTCATTCGACAGAGAGAGAGACGGGGGGAACACGAGTGGGAGGAGAGGGAGAAGCAGGCTCTGTTCTCTGCTGAGCAGGGAGCCCCATGAGGGGGCTTGATCCCAGGACCCTAGGATCACGACCTGAGCCAAAGGCAGATGCTCCACGGACTGAGACACCCAGGGGTCCCTAAAAGTTTTTATTTTAATTCCAGTTAGTTAACACAGTGTCATATTAGTTTCACGTGTACAATATATCCAATTCTCCTTAGTAACATTTTTAAGGTTTACGTCTTCAACACAGGCATACGAAAAGCCAAAAGAGCACCAACAAAAGAAATCATATTTACATTAAAAGACTGCTGAAATCTTAAAACCTAATATTTTGATTCTGAAAATAAGTCGCTGGGTTTTTTTTAAATCACTAAACCAGCAGACTGAGCTGGCATCCTTTGAAAGCCCAGCAAGGTAAGTTCAATGAGAACAAGCAAGAGATAAACTCACAGGACTCATTAATTCAGAAAGGGATCATGAACAGAGTCCAAGGGAAAAAAGGAACTGAGGCTTCCACGGCATGTTCTCTTGAGAACTGGCAGCAAAATTCATTTATTAAACACACAAAAACTATTTGCTGAGCACTAACTATGTGCCACGCACTCTTCTAGGCACTGGGGAGATGATGAGGAACAGAAAGTCCCTGCCCTCACACAAATGGTGTTCTAACAAGTAGGTCCAGGCAATTCCTGGGCTCCACTCTGCTCCTACAATCCAAACCCAAACTCCTTCCCTTCAGACGGGTCACAGACTTGTTCTACAAGAGTTATCACCCAGTTCATTTAAATTAAACCCAGAACTGCACTGTGTACAGATTAAGGGCACAGGGTCAGCAGTTAGGATGCCTGATACCAAATCCTGGCTCTGCTGCTTTTTAGATGAGACCTTGGGTAAGTTGCTCAACCTCTCTGTTACAGTGTCTTCTTCTTAACAAATGGAGGAAATAGGGGTGCCTGGGGGTCTTAGAAGGTTAAGCATCTGCCTTCAGTTCAGGTTGTGAGCTCTAGGTCCTGGCATCTAGCACCACGGTGGGCTCCCAGCTCAGCAGAGACTCTGCTTTTCCCTCTGCCTCTCCTCTCCGCTCATGCTTTCTCCCCTCTCTCTCCCCCTCCACCCCTCTCAAATGAATAAATAAAATCTTAAAAAATAAATAAAGTAAAAATGGAGATAATAGTACTACCTCATAGGATTTTTTAAGAATTAAGAAAGTTACTTTTCTTCAAGTGTTTGGAACAATATCTGGCACTTAGAATTATTATTTATATAATTTTATTACCTATTATTTAGTACTATTTATTCCAGTTTTTGATAAATAAAAGATCCTCGCCTGTTTTAGAATCAAGTGGGTTGATGCCAAAATTTCCTATAAATCCATTTATTTCAACCAGCTGCTAAATTTTGCAGATCTTTCTCGTGCAGACTGGAGTCTTGATGAGGAAGAGGCACAGATGATCATTTCACCAGCCCTCCCCCCAACTCCCCCGCAACTAGTCCCTCAATATCACACCTCTCTTCCCCAAAATCTTGTTCCATTTATGAGAATCCAGTGCTCTGGCCCAGATCCAAGGCTCACTCTTCACCCACAGCCCCTTCTGACATCCCTTCCCTGTCATTTCCAGGCCCCCTGAAGAGCCTGAGCTTTTCCCTTTAATATGCAACATAGTTGCAGGCCTTGGTTCTTGAAGGACCTTCCCTTGGAGTGCTCCTCCCCGACTCGGCCACTTAGCTGTCTCTCCCAGCCATCCTCCCAGGTGGTGCTCGCATGTCTGTCCCTCCCTCTATGGTGTTCTCCAATACTCTTCCCACACTTAAGCAGAAGTAAAGCCCCCGCCCCCCAATTCTCTCCTGGAACTCAGGCTACCCCTATTTTAGCCTTACAGATCCCACAGAGAGTTTATAAATGTGAATCTTCCCTGTCCGACTCTTATACAACACCGCACTCCAGGGAAAGGGAAGGGGTCTTACTTATTCTGCATTTCTGGTTCCTAGCACGACATGAAGTTAGCAACCTCGGCTGAGGTGAAATGGGAATTTTCATTTTCTCTGATACTTCATTCCTATAGGCCTCCTTTAGCCTTGTGTCCCTTATCTTTAGAGACAGCCCCTTGCTAGCCAATGTAAAAATATTTGCATTTTTTATAAAAAAACAAACACTGAATAAATGCCGCAGGCTGCAAGACCCTTCCATGCGGCAGGTTCACCGACACGGCCCGGGCACGCTGTGCTTGTCGCTGTGGTTTGGCGGGAATCCTGACGGCAGGTTCTTTAGGCCTCTGCCATCGCGTAGGGATTACTGAACACAAGCGAGTCCGTTCCAGGGTCTACAACTCCCCAGGAGAAACTGCTGGCCGTCCTCACGGAGCAGGCGGTTACTGGGTTTGTTCCCCTAAGCAACTACCACCCCACTCGTCTGCTGTTGTTTTCCTTCTCGGGGTTGAGAAAGAGCTGACCGTCACTCTCCAACACATGCTAAGACCCTTGGTAACTTACTGTGTAGAGTACTTCATCAGGTTAAATTAACTCAGTTCTTTGGCTGATATTTTCTCTGAAATTTTTCCCCATTCTTGAACCATTTTCATTATTCTTAGGAACACTCTGCACGTTTTTGTTTTTGTTTTTTTACAACAAATCCAAATTTAACATTACTCTTTTTTAAAAGACTTATCTACTTATTTGAGAAAGAGAGCCCGTGTAGATACGTGCATGCTTGGGAGGAGGTGCTGAGGGTGAGGGAGAGAAATCTGGAGCCGCGGAGCCCTGACACGGGGCTCGATTTCACGACCTGAGCCGAAATCAAGAGTCTCGCTTAACTGACTGAGCCACCCAAGCGTCCCAAATCTGACATTACTTTTAATACCTACCACGTGAAAGAGATCAAGAATTAAGATTAACAAGATATGGAGGCCACCTAAAAATACACAATTCTGTGGTGAGAAAGACACATGCTCTATCAACCGCAATGTACGACATACGTAACTGTAACATATGGGTAAAGATAGAGGAGGAAGATGGGCATTCCAGAGCACAGCCTCACAGGCAAAGCCGGCATTTACTCGCAGTGCACTGACAGGCAAAATGCCAGATGCCGGGGCCATAAAATAAAACAAAACACAGCCTTGACTGCAAGGATCTTACCACCTAGTACAGTGGTGTGCGAAAACATTTTGCAGTTTTTCCAGCAAAAATTTTACACATATACCCAAACGCTAAGAAAGAGATGAGAGGGGGTACCTGGGTGGCTCAGTGGGTTAAAGCCTCTGCCTTTAGCTTAGGTCATGATCCCAGGGTCCTGGGATCGAGCCCCACATCGGGCTCTCTGCTCAGCGGGGAGCCTGCTTCCTCCCCTCTCTCTCTGCCTCTCTGCCTACTTGTGATCTCTGTCTGTGGAGGAAAAAAAAAAAGTCACTGGTCTAATCAATGGGAACGGCAGAGGCATCTGGAGAAGGAGTGGAATCGCCAGACTTAATGCAGGAAAAGCTGAGTCCAAATCACTGGAATCTAGACACTAGACAAAGAACTGTAAAGGTCTGATCAGTTTCTTGAAAAACCCCAGAGCTGGAAAGCTCATCCTAGCCACTTTCTACCCCCTCCATAATTCCTGTTTCCTTAGCAGCTCTAGCTGCTTGCCACAGCAGTTTCCTCGGATCTTTCTTGCGTTCTTCAAGCCTCCAACTCCCCACCTCACTCTTGTCCCTCAGCAGGATCTTCACAGAACACACAGAAAAGCACTGCTTACCTGCCAGCCCTCAGGCCTATGCTTTCCACCCACACATCTGCTTTCCTCCCAGAGGAGTTTTCTCAACCATCTGAACCAACGCCCCTGATCACAGCGGGCCCTGCGGTCTTGGCCCTGCGGTCTTGCGGAAGGCCTCCCCGCCCAGCACGCTCTCCCGCAACTTCAACACAGTCCTGTACTGCTCCTTCCCACTTCCCTTTACACATGTTCAAGGTTCTCACACATTTTAAAAAATGTCTTCTCGGGGTGCCTGGGTGGCTCAGTCGGTTAAGCATCTGCCTTTGGCTCAGGTCATGATCTCAGGGTCCTGGGATCGAGCCCTGTGTCGGGCTCCCTGCACAGCAATGAGTCTGCTTCTCCCTCTCCTTCTGTGATCTCTCTTGCAAACACATAAAATAAAAATCTTTTAGAAAAAAATAAAGAAAAAAAAATAGTCTTCTCTTGACCCCAGATTTTCCCTGCAGCTATTTTTTGAGTAAAAAATTTTAACAGCCAAACTTTAACAAACTTTAACAGCCCAACTTCGGCAGACTTGATCCTGAACTTACTGTCTCCACCTCACTTTCTCATGAACATGCCACAAGTCGGCTTCACCTATCCCCTCCCCTCCCCTCCCCTCCCCACGGACACTTGGACACTTGGCCATGGCCTCTGACTTGGAACACTTTCTGTCCTCGTGCCATGCACTCTGGGTTTCCCTCCAAACCCGCTGGGCTGCACCCCCTGCTCCTGAAACGCTGCCCTGCTCCCTCAAATGTTCGTATTCCTCGGTCTTGTCCTCCGGGTCACTGTCATTCTCAGCAACAGTAACGAGGGGAGGGTTTGAGACGACAAAACCTCCCCAGTGAGGGCTGAACTCTGAAGCTGTCAACGCTGGCGGGAGGCACTCAGCACTCAGGCAGGGAAAAAGCAACCGCTTCTCTCCCTCTCCATAGGCACATCCTTGTCCACTCCCGAGAAAAACCTCATCTATTTCTAGGCCAGACCAAATGTGCTAACCTCCAAGTCTGAGTCTACAGCCCAGTTCCTTCTCCTAAGTGTCACATCTGTGCCTCGAACCCTTGATGCCTTCCCCAAACTTTAGTCCAAAATGAAATTCATCACTTTATACCCCAGCCCAATCACTTTTTCTCCACTACTTTCTATTTCAATGAATGGCACCACCATGACCTAGTTCCCAAGCCGAAGTCCTTACTCTCCTTGGCCCCTTCTGCCTCACAGGGGGACCTCCTGAGCAGGCTCCTCAGGTCGCCACCATGCCCGACGCCTTCACTCAGTCAAGTATGGTCCCGTATGGGCCAAACGCTACTGCAGACACTAGGAATACAGCAATGAACAAGTCAAGCTCAATCTGAGAGGGAGGAGGGGCGCCTGGGGGGCTCAGTCATTAACTGTCTGCCTTCAGCTCAGGTTATGATCTCAGGTCCTGTGATCGAGCCCCGCATCAGGCTCCCTGCTCAGCGGGAGGCCTGCTTCTCTCTCTCTCACTCCCCCTGCTTGTGTTTCCTCTCTCGCTCTCAGTCAAATAAATAGAATCTTAAAAAAGAAAAAAAAAATCTGAGAGGGAGGAGACAGGCAAACAAAGAAAAGACAAAGACAATTTCAGATTTGATCAAAGTTATGAATAAAATAAAGCTGGGTGATGTGATGGGGCATTACTTTAGACAGAGGGTCAGAGAGAACCTCCCAGAAAACTAAACATTTAAAACTGAACCTGAACCACAAACAAGTCTCACACAGATCCGGGAAGTGGAGTGCTCCTGGGAGCGGGAGGAGCCAAGTGTAAAGGTCCTAAGGCAGAAATCAACTTCAGGTATTCAAAGAACAGGGGGACAGTCAACAAGGCTGAAAAGTGTGCGGAATGAGGAGGAGGCCGGGGCAGATGGGCTCAGAGGAAAACAGGGCAGGCGGGCTCTAGCTGGCCACCATGAAAGCCATGGAAAGCTACTCGAGGACTGTGGGAAGACAACTGACATAACCCAATCTGAATTTTTAAAGGTCACTTTAGCTGATAAGTGGAAGAAATGGTTTGGGAGGAGACCAAAAATAGGGGGTTGGAACACCAGTCAGGAGGATACAGTACAGTCCGGATAAGCGGGGACGGTGCCTGAGACGGGAGAAACAAATTTAGGATAGGTTACGGACATCAAGTGAACTTGCTGGGAGATTAAAAGTTGAAAGTGAGGGAGGAAAAAGAGAAATCTAGGACAATTCCTAGGTCATTTGTACGTACAGACAATAAAATTACATGTAGTCTATGATTCAATCAGATTTGATGACTGCCTATCAAGACAGAGTATTTCCTCATTCTAGAAAGTTCTCTCATGTCCTCGCCCTGTCAATCCCCTTCCACCCCAGAAGCAACCACTGATTCAATTTCTGGTATCATAGACCACTTTTGCCTACTCCAGCTCTTGTAAGTGGGATCATCCATTATGTACTTTCTTGTGTCTGGTTTTTCATCCGGCATTAATACCTGGGAGAGTCAATCTTACTACATGTATCAGTAGTTCGCTCCTTTGTATTGCTGAGCGGTCTTCCGCAGCATGAATGCATCTGTTTATCCGTTCTCTCACTGATGGACATCTGGACTATTTAGAGTTTCTAGCTACCATGAATGAAGCTGCTACAAACATTCTTGTATAAGGCTTATTTGGGAACGTGTATTTTCATTCCTCTTGGACAGATACCTAGAAACAGAACTGCTGGGTCACAGGGTAGACAGACATTCAGCTTTTTTTTTTTTTTTTTTTTTTTTTTTAGATTTATTTATTTGTTTGAGAGAGAAGGAGAGAGGGAGGGTGGGAGAGCGAGACAGAATCCAAGCAGACTCCACGCTCAGTGTGGAGCCTGACAGAGGGCTCGATCCCATGACCCTGAGACCGTGGCCTAAGCCGAAACCAACAGTCACACCCCTAACCAAGTGCACCACCCAGGCACCCCATTCATTCAGCTCTTGAAGAAACTTCCAGTTTTCCAAAGTGGTAGCATCATTTTACACTTTACATCATTTGCATCTTTGTAGATGGACTCTACGGACACTTTCCCTCCTTACCCCATCATCTCCTTTGCTGCCTGTCTCATGCTACTCATTCATTCAACAAATATCCTGAAGGATAAGAAAAAGGCTGGGCTGGCCAGAGTGCTTGAGGCTGAGGAAGTAGCATATGAAGAAGTCCCTGAGGTGGGAAAGAGCTGGGTGCCTTCAGGAGACTTTCGAGAAAGGGAATGTGGCTGGAGGACGGTAAGCAAAGGCAGCAGGAAGGGCAGTCAGAGAGGCGGGCAGGGCCCAGGGTCCTGAGGGCCTGAGAAACGACTGTCTTCCAAGCACTATGAGAAACCATAAAAAGATTTTAAGTGGAGAAGAGACAGGCAACTCTTGGCCACTCCGGGCGAAGTAGAGGAGAGACAGACAGGAGGAGAAATGGAGAGGCCATGCTGAGAGGCAATCACCGTGTGCCAGGTATGAGATGATGGTGGCGCAGAGGGCAGTGGCAGGAGAATGGGCAGACTCCAGTCACAGCACAGAAACGGCACTGACAATGACTTGGTGATGGATGACATGTAGAGGAAGGGGACAGAGAGGGAGGATGCTAATCTGGGAAGCTTCCTGGCTAGTAAAGCCACTCACGGAGAAGGGGACAGATGAAGGAGAAAGAACTTTCAAGGGGTATCTATTCAGTTTTGGACTCACGAAGCTCAAGCTACTGGTGACGGATGCACGCGGTGGCGTCACGCAGGAGCCGGGAAGCCGGAGAGATCCGGCTGAAGTTACCAGTGTGGGGCTCGTCAGCTCACAGACAGTCACGAAAGCCTGGGGATGTCCGAGAGCACCGGGGAGAGTACACGACAATACGAGGGTCCAGGCAACACCTACGGTCCAGCAGGAGTGGAGTGAGCTGCAGAGGTGGGAAGGGAGAGCTGAGGGACAAGCGGGTCGAAGAGGAAGTAAATGATCCTCCTCTGAGAAGACGCTTGTGACCTGCCTTTTTCTTTTCTTTAAGATTTTAAAAATTTATTATTAGAGAGAGAGGGTGACTGAGCATGAGTCAGGGGAGGGGCAGAGGGAGAGAGAGACTCTCAAGCAGACTCCCCGCCAAGTGCAGAGCCCAACGTGGGGCTCCATCTCACCACCCTGAGATCATGACCTGAGCTGAAATCAAGAGTCAGATGCTGAACTGACTGGGCCACCTGGGTACCCCATGTGACCTTTCCAGTTAGGGTTCCACATCGTGGTAGAGCACCTTGTACTCCCTCATCAGAGCACTTCTGACACCCTGTTTATGTGCCCTTCTCTACTGGGCAGGTACGTGAGACCCCCGAGTGTACTCTAAAACCAACACACTTGGCAGGAACCCACCCCGGTCTAGTCCAGGGTCGTGGTACAGAGCACACAGTGTTGAACGCTAATGTCCTGGACAAGTACCATTTTTTGAGTGTCCCCTAGAGGTAATGCACCCCACTGTATACTTTTCCTGTGTTAGTTCCTCTTCCGAACGGCCCCAAGGAAAGGGCGCTTCCATTTTACAGATGAGGAAACTGTGGCTCAGGCAAAATGTCACTGCCAAAGTGACGGAGCCAGACTGTGGCCAGACATCCTCCTTCACACACGCTCTGCTGCCTCCATGAAGTGCCCGTCTTGTGGCTTCTTCACAGCAGGACTGTCCTCTCACAGTCCTGCCAAAGACATACAAAAGCTGTCCCCAGGTCAGTGGCCCACCAGAGCTCTAAGTCAGGGAAATGCTCCGGGACGCAGCTCTGCTCGCCAGGACTCCTTGCTCTTGCCACAGTGAACTGTCTCCAGACTCCCCAAGTGACGTTTCGTACTTAGGCTGCTTCAGAAGGCAGAAGAGAAATCTTCCACAAAACCAAGGTCTGGAGGTGAAAACACGGGACTCTTATGGCTTAACTCTTGAATTTTAGAACTCAGCCCCATTTCAGAAATTTCCCCCTGTACCTAAAGGGCCTTACTCTAACTTCACAACTAATGCTGAATGTGGCATGTGTTCCAGACCAAGACATGATCAGAACGGGATTATGTCTCCATCATGGGGCCTGAGAAACCAACACTACAGATCTGTGTGAAAAGTAACAATGGTATAATATTCTTTTCCATACTCTGATTTTCAGATTAACATGCTGCCTCTGCTCTGACTACTACTACTACTACTACTACTACTTCTTCTTCTTTTTTTTTTTTTTTTTTTTTGAGAAAGCAAGGAGAGAGAATGTGAGGTGGGGGAGGGGGGGAATCTCAAGCAGGCCCCACACCCAGCGTGGAGCCGGACACAGGGCTCGATCTCACAACCCTGAGATCATGACCTGAGCTGAAATCATGAGTCAGACGCTTAGCCGGCTGAGCCACCCAGATGCCCATGCCCTGACTTCTTCAGACTCGAAATATATGGGCTTTTTCAAACTGAGTGGGTACATTAGTACTCAGAGACTTCCTTTCGTTTTCCACTCAGGAGCAACTATTAATTGTCAATCTTCTGGTGACAGCATGGGCTACGGTGGAAAGAAAACCCGCCTCGCGGGCAAAGAGCGGAGTCCTGGCCTTGACTCCGTCAGCATAAAGCTGCCTGAATCTGGAAGTCACCACTCTCCTCAGCAGCTCTCCCGAGTTGTAAAGCCAAAGGGCTAGCCACACTAGCTGATTTCTAAGATTTCTTTCAGCTCTCTACAGAACTCTATAACCAGAGAGCACGGACACGGTGAGTAAAGGGATGCGGGATCCAGGAGGATGGCTGGAAAAGGCTGGGAGGATGAACCCTCCAGGCTGTGATTAAACTACCCACCTGACCGGCACTGTTTCTCTCCCTACCAGAGCCCCCTGACTCCGAGCTATCCTTGCTTCCCGCAGCAGCCCCCACAGTTCCACTCAGTCGCTCGGGATCCTCTGTTTGACGCAATGCCTAGCAGAGCGCCCTGCACACAGATGTTACTAATATTTGTTGGTTTCACCTGAAGCTTTAACCAAGTACGATGATTACAACAAAGACACACAAACACAACTGAAGAATGTTTCTAACAACGCCCAGCACTCACCAATATTATAACACATCTCTACTTTTTTTTTTTTTTTAAATCAGAACTACCCTTTATAAGGGGGTAATCGTTTTTTTCTCTTACCGGCTCAGCTCCTTTGAGCCAGGTCCCCAATCACAAAGCATGAAGATATAAACAGAGGAAAGACTTCAACCAACCCACTTCTATTCTTTGGATTAACTTCCCAAGATGCTCAGGGCTAAAGCAAATTACTTACTTTGTTTAATGCCATTTTCATCCATCCCACAGACCAAGTCTGACTGCCCTGCTGGCAGCAAAGGCATCAGAAGACGGAACATCTACTCTCACACAGCATCCCAAGTCACTACCATATTGTTTCTATTCTCATCTCATAGTTATCACTACCTGATATTCTTATTTACTTACTGTTTACAGCCCATCTCCAGGGCAGGTTCCTTTTCTCCCTTGCCCACCACTGCATCACCCATGCTTAGAAAACCGTCTATAAACACCTGCTAATGAAAACCAGAACACGCACAGAGGGCCTCCGTCCACATTCAGGGATGTGATGTGCAAACATGGAAACCACCTTCCCATCAGGCGCTGTGGCACTCAAGTGTCCCAACGAACTTCCACCCTTCCCTACAGAACAGCTTCCACGTGCACACTACAATAAGGATATTTCCCCCTACAGCTGATGTTTTCTCTTTCTTAACTTCCTCACAATGAAGCATCAGATAACAAGCCACAGATACACCAATAAGTCACTTTCTAGTTCATCTTCCTGCTGGGTTGTGCGCATTACCTACAAAGCAAACACAGCTCTAACGCGAAAAGTACTGATTGTGTTTGTCACCATGAGAACCTTTTCACCCACACTGCACACATCATAGGTATTAAGAGGACTTTTAAGCAGCCTAATAATAAAAAAGCTATCCAGTCTAAGTGCAATGTGCCCAAATTACGCCCTATGAAAGCCAAGACTTCATTATATTTCAAATGTGTAACTTTGACGTACAGTTATACTCCAACATAAACAGGGTTTTACGGTTTTGCTTCATTTTGTTACTTTTACCTCCACAAAAAGAAAATGAAGGTAGCAGAGTCAGAAACCCCAGACAGATCTAATGAGCACTAAGGTGCCTTGAACACAAGCAACCTTGAGGAAGAGAACTTAAGCCACACAAGGGACTGTCTTCTGGAAATATATCTTTTCAGTCCCATCTGGTCAAACACAGACCGTGCAGTGCAAACCTGTGTGGCAGCACGGACCGGAAGAGAGACAGCCCCTCATATGATACCATTCTCTGAGCTGATACAAGAAGTTTCTGGCTCAAAGACAGAATGGCAGAATTGGGAATGAAGGAGAAATTTTTTAGATTACATCTCAGGTACACTAGCAAAACTGGCGAGTTATAGGGAAAGTGAAAGTGTATAGAGGTCCCAGGGGTCACTAAACCAGAGTCTGGTCTGGTGGCATAGCTGCAAAAAACATGCTTTCCAGTATTTTGCCCAAGTCCAGATTTCCATTTCACTATAACTTAAGAGAAAAAAAAAATAGGGCACAGCAGGAAGTACAGACTCCAAGGCCAATCTACCACCCGATGATCTGTGCGGTGCGCAGGCAGTGAGCTATAACAGATCTAGTCAGGCTTTGCAGCCACGGTAAGGATGGCCAATCTCTGACCCTCCCTCACTAGCTCTTTGACCTCTCAGGAAAAGGAGAGATCACTTACACCTCTCAGGTCTCTGGGTAGATTCTATAAGACAAATTAAACAACTGGGACAGAACCTAGCATAATGGATTTTAAAAACAACCATAAAAAGCCAGCACAAATATTAGCATTCTTTCCTATCCATATGAAGAAAAAGCTGGACTCACCAGATGTCCAACTTTAATTTCTTGGTCTAAATGGATGTGATTTAAACTACACTCCATTCCATTTTATGAAATTAAAGAAAAAAGTATACCCCTAAGAGATTAGGGAACCTAAAACCCATGTCTCCTAACATCTTACTACCTTAGCAACCTTCTCTCACGTGCACACACGAATCACCTCTAAGTTTTATGATAATCTTTTCCTCGTTATGTTGTAACACAAATACAAACATATGTGAGTGTGAGAACGACTTACGACTTAAATAACCAGGATTTTAAAAATCCCACACCAAACACTAGGTCATAATTCGAATACCCACACAGAATAAATTACTTATTTTGAGAAACTCCCAATTATTACTCTGTGTAGCCATATTAAAGTGTCTGCCTATGTGACAGGCCCCATGTTAACATATGAGAAAAATTACACCAATCCATCTCCAAAGTCAACACTATGAGCACACATCCCCTTGCTGAGACCATTTCTGAAACTGTACAGACTGAATAAAAAAAGTGGCAGAAGACACATTACACCACATTAGGCACACGCCCTCAAAGCATCAACAGTACCAGAAATTTAAGACAGACAAGACCAGAGCTGAGGCTGGTCTAGAAGGGCTAACCAGTCAATAGCATGGCCTAAGGCTCTCACACACCATAAAATCAGTGAAACTAATTGGGGTTCTGCAGCATCTGAGAGGAAGCATTGGCCACCATTATGGAATAAATTGGGGATGCAAACAATTAGTGCACCCTGAGGTGACAGTTAATTCCACCAGCATACCATTTCACAAGAGATATTATGGAATTCCACTTTATCCCTACTCTTGAGAATACTGAAGTTGGAAATTGCAAAAATTAGCCAAATGCCAAATATCCCTTCAACGAATTTTAAATAAGGTCCCTCCACAATTCCCTGCATAAAAAGACCTTGGAATTCTTTGCAGCCAACCAACATACACAGACCCCAATACACTTACATTATCCACACTTCCAAACAGTCAAATGTTCTCTGAAATCTTTCTCCTGGTAACTTTTTTGTACAAAAACAAAAAAACATAAGACATACTCAACACAGACTATAATACAGTATACTTTCTGCGAAGCACAGAACAGTATCTGGGATTTGAGGAAAAACTATGCTAACCAAGTTCAATGCTCTGTTGAAGAAGGAAAAGGCTGGATACTAAAAAGTGGGACAGGATCTTAAAAGCCAGGGGAGAAACATCCTGCATTTCTCAACAAGGCTGCCTCTGTACAAAAGCGCAAGGTAGTAGACCAAAAACAAACAAACAAACAAACATTAAAAAACCAAAACAAACGAGAAAACCTACCCACAAGCCCTGCAGTGTTTGACCTAGAAGGGAGTCCTCATTTAATAGAGAAGGAAACTGGGAGGCTTGAGAGAGTAGGTAACTTGGCAGGGGTTACAGTTTATTTGGGGGCAAACCTGGAAGTAGATTCCTGGTCTCCCAGGTTGGACTTCACAGCAGTTTCCCACTCTACCCACGTAAGATCTACCGCTGCCACCCCATGTAAAATATTTCATAAAAGTCTTCACTGAAGCTGTTAACATAAGGGTCCAATTATCATTCAGAGATCTGCCTGTTAGATAATAGCTTGAAAATTCCATCCATTTTACAGCAGTTACCAGAGTCATCTAATCTCGGGGGGGGGGGGGGCAAAGAGAAAAGGAGGAAAAAGTCCTAATTTTTATCTGTCCCCTAAGGGCAAACGAAAGGGATGCCTACAGACCGGCAGACAGCTCTAGCATCCACAACCACAAAAACAGACAATAACCCCCACCCACAGGCCCAGGAAGGAGACCGCTCAGCGCTCCCCCCCAAAACACACCGAATTCCACTCCCATCGCAGCGCACGGGAGGCATTCCACCTCCAGCCGCTTCCGAGCGAGCTGGCCCAGAGGGGCCGCTCTCCTTCAACCACTCCCCCCGCCCCGAAGGAGACAGGAGCTTCAACCTCAGGCCCCTAAACGGGCGCTCGCTCGCACCCGGGACCACCGGATCCAACACCCGCCCGGCTCACCGCGGCGGGGGAGGAGGAGAAAACCGCACGCAGGAAGTGTGTCCCGCGCACCGCTCCCGGCCCCCCCGCGTCAGGACCTTGCGCCCCGCCAGTCGGTACCTGTCCTCCGCCCCCAACAGGCGAGAAGCTGCCGCGTCCACATGGCTTCAGGTGTTCACATGGCAATAAACGGGCCCCCGTCCCTCCCGCGGCAGGGCGCGCTCCGACTCCGGGCTGCCAGCGCCGCTCCCGCCCCAAGCCCAACCTTCGCCCGCCGGCCTCGCCCCCAGCCGCCACCAAGAGGCGAGCGCCGCGGGACGCCGGGGGCTGCCCGGGGTCCCGGGGTGGGCGGCGCTGACCCCGCGGACCCCTGGGCGCCGCCCGCTCACACCCGCCGCCTTTGCACCCGAGGCCGCGACAAGCAGGTACCTTCCGCCGACACCCTAAGGCTAGGACTGGTGCCAAAATCCTACCGGACTCCCAGGCCAGACCCCTCAGACCCCTCAGCGCCCTAACGCCAGGCCGGGCCCCTTCCCCTCCGCACCCCCAGGCCAGGCCGCTCCTCTCTGCACTCCTGGGTCGGGCCAGGCAGGGACCTTCCCCTCAGCACCCGGTACCCTGGCCTCGGAGTCCAGGGGGCTCAGCACTTCAGGTCGGCCGGGCTAGGACCTCTGCCCCCGGCCCCCGAGGCCGAACACCCCGGCCCGGCCCCGCTTAGCTCTGACCCCTGCCCCTCCCCCTCAAGCCCGGGCGGCGGTTACCTGCAGGGGCCCCCCGCCCGGTCCCTCGGCCTCGGCCGGGGGCGGGAGGGGAGGGAGCGGCGGCGGCGGCAGCGGCGGGCGGCGCGGCGCGAGGTGGGGGTGGGGGAGCCTCTGCCGCCTCCAGCTCCGGCGCCCCGGCCGGCGGCGGGGCGGGCCGGGGCCGTGGCCCCTCGAGCCTCGCTCCGGCCCGCGCGCTCGCTCCCCGGTCAGGCGCGCCTCAGGGCGGGCTCCCCCGGCGGAGGCCGCGGCCGCCTCGCAGGGGCCGAAAGCGGCTCGGCTCGGGGTTTTTTCTCTCCATTCTCCCAACACACAGGAAATAACAGAGCGTCAGGTGACGGCGCGCGGCCAATGGGG
>NW_019154139.1:6569915-6600871 GCF_002288905.1 Enhydra lutris kenyoni | reverse complement strand
GCGCGCGTGCCCACCCGCGTGCGGCGCCGAGGCCTGCGCGCGGCGGGGCCGAGGCGGCGGCGACCCTCCGTCCCGCGGCCGGGGTCGCGCGGGGCTCCCCTAGGCAGCTGCCCGGCGACGCGCGTGCGGCTGGCCGCCCGCACAGTTCCATTTTGGCCGGCGGCTCCGGGCCGTCCTGGGAGTGGCCGCGAGCCAACTTTCTGGGGAGTTGGTGGCCCGGAATCTCTCCCTGGGATTTCTGGAGTTCCCTGGAGCCTCCAACGCCAGAATCGCGCCTCTGGCATCCTGGGGAACCCGCGGGCTAGGGCCTGGCCTCCCCAGGGGAGCCTGCTGAGTGGGGCCGGGCGTGGGGGCAGCTCCTGACCGCCAAGCGCCCTCCGTCCGGCGCAGAGGGCCTGGTTCCCTTCCCTCCTCTGCCCCTTAGAGCCGCGTGTCCTTGGATGAATGACTTAGGCTCTCTAGATAACAGATAACTTCCTCAGTTTCCTCCGCAATAAAAGCGAGGAGCTGAGAGGCCCACCAACCTCGCATGTAAAATAGATACTCACCGAAAGCCAGTTGCCTTGGCCCGCGGCGGCATTAAAACGCTGCAGCGCCTGGCTGACTGGACCCAGGGTCCAGAATTAATTTGGAGATAAGGTGGAGGATTTGCGGTGCCAAGGCCTCGGGCCGTTCCCAGCCTTCTTTTGCAAACCTCATGTATGTTTTATGGAGCAAAGGAGTGGCTTTTTTTTTTTTTTTTTTTTTTTTGGAAAGAAAATCTCAGTTGTAGAACCACCACTGGGATGTTTGTTCCCTGTGACCCACTACTATCAAAAGGGAGAAGGCCCGTGGGGGTGGGATGTGTTGGGAGTGTTTGTGATCCTACTTCTAGCTCACATAGGGATCTGGCCAAATTCTCTCCCCAGTCTGGGCCTCAGTTTCCGACTGGTATATAATGAGGGGAGTTTGAACTAGGTGCTCCTAATGTTGGCTAACATTGCTGATTCTAAATTAGGCCCCCATCTGCCCTAGATGTTAGGGGAGTATGTGGCTTCCTTTCCTGAAGCAACCCAACTTGAAAGTCATTTGGAACTGGAAGAGTGCTTTGGGCAGCAGGTGGAAGTTGACAGGAGCCAGGTGTGGCCTGGGACCGATTTCAGTCCATTTGAGGTACAAAGCTCCCCTGGGCCTGGGTCTACCCTTTCACCTCTAGCCTCACCTAGCCAGAGACAGAAATGCTTTACCTTGCCTCAGCCCACCCAAGGAGGGTCCCGGCCAGGCAACACCTCCCCCGAGTTAAGGAATCCGAGGCAGGGCCTCAGTTGGTCCTGGCACTCAGGAGGATGTGGTTGAGGAAGGCAGTGATTTCTCCTGGCTCCTGTCCAATTTCACAAAGTGGGGGCTGGCTCCAATGTGGGTCAGGGCTATTCTTGGAGACTTGATTCCCCAACACCTCCTGCATGCCAAACGGGGTGCCGGGCTCTTCCGGGGCAGAGCTGAAGAGGCTGCTAGGCCCTGCCCTCTGACTGTTCCATTGTTCTGTGAGTTTCATTTTCAAATTCTTTGGCACTAAGACTTTTAAAAGACCAGTGCTGGTTTCTGCTTGGGTCAGGGCTGCAGAGCGAAAGGATGGGGGTACTCTCAGCACACATGCATGTTTTCTGGACAAACTTAGAAGGATGCAGGGGAGCTTTCTAAGCACAGAGTGGTTGGGGGCACCCTCAATTTCTTGAGAGAACTCATGAAAGGAAGCCCTTTTCCTTAGTCTCCTGCCCCATCCTTCCTTCCTTTCCCCTCTTCCTCAGTTCACTCAGGTCTCAGATGGAGGGACTGAAACATGAAAGGAATGGTCACAAACTGTGCAGAGAGCCTCATCCAAAAAGGAAAGAATGCAGATAGAGAACTTGAGTCCAGGATCTCATCTGCTCCTGCCTCCGGTCCTGGGACCGATTCTATAGCCCCCTCTCTCCGAACCCCTTTGGACCCTGCTAGGACATTGCCCAGCCAACCTCTACCGGACAAATCACTTCACCTCTCTGAGCTCTGGTTTCCTGAGCAGTAAAAGGGGATAATAAGGTATCATGGGAGCCTAAAGAGATCTGCATAAAGAATTCAGTACAATACCAGGCACATATTAACAACAGCTACCGTTCCACGAGATGGCCACAACAGGACACACGAGCAGATGGAGGCTCGAAGAGGGCAAGTTACCGCCCAAGATTCCACAGTGGCCGGAGCTCAACTGGGGAAGTCCTCTTTGATCACATTAGAGTTCCTCCATTGTTCTCTTGTCTCATCTGCGAGAATCTTGTTTTTCCTACCACTTTAAGGAAGGGACAGTAGATCTGTTTTTTGTTTTTTGTTTTTTTTCCTCTCCTAACCTAGTCTACTGAAAAAATACTTATTGAACTGAATCAGTGGTTTCAATTCCAGAAGCAAAATTAATCCTTTCCCTCCTCCTCCGGCGCAGAGATGGCTTTTGGAAACCCTGTGTCACTCCCTTTATTACAAACTCCTCTGCCCTCCTCCAGGCGCCTGGGCCACTCCGGGATTACAAATGGAGCCTTCTGCCTCTAGGTCACTGATTCCGCTACCATCTGTCAGCACGGATTGATTGAGGAGCCTGGCCTGCTCGGCAGATCAGTGACTTGTGCGAAGTGAGCCGGGGTGTCAGTGCCTTCAGCGGCAGGCGGCTGGCCTTTCTCTCCCTCTCTGGCTCTCAGAAGCACGTGCACAGCCCTCACCTTTATCCTTCACCGGGTCCCAGCTCCCCTTCCTCTCTGGAGTTGCCTCCTGCTAACTCTAACACACCAAGAGGGAGGCCTGGAATGCCTGCTCGCCGTCCTCCAGGAGACCACTTACAAAAGCCTCTGGTTAACAGAGTGAGGAACCCCCACCACAGCCTCCTGTGAGGCCTGTCCCAGGCCAGGCACAAACAGCAGGGGTGGCCAGATCTTTTGTGGACATGCCTTCCTTCCACACAGAGCACTTAGCTGTGTGCTAGCCCGTGAGTCCTGATGGAGGGAGCACAGGGGCTCACAATAAGTCCTTCTGGGGCAACAGCAGGGCAGGCTCTAAAGTTAAGGGAATAGGGAAGGCTCTAGAGGGAGTCAGGGATATCAACACTCGTGTGTGCCTGCAGCTGCCTGCTGTTCTCAGGAAGGCTGTGCCCAGCACACACACACATGGGAAGGAGAGCCAAGGTTGCAGAGGGGGGCGGGGTGGGATGCTACATTGACATGCTTCTTCACATGAATTTGTTTCACAGGGTCTCACAGGGACCGCTGCTTAGGAGGCCAACCCTGCCCTCCACCCCACCCCTCCAGGATCAAAACTGTGGCTTCCCTCCTCAGCTCCCAATGGTGACACAGGGCTGTGTGGGACTGTATCCACCTCTCCCGCGGGGCTGTGAGTATCCGCAGGGCAGAGACATCCTGAGCAGGGCAGGGCATCCTATCCATAAAAATGATAACATTAGGAATCCCAATACAGCCCCGAGGGATCCAAGCTTACTGGGAATGGGCACTGTGGGTTTGTGGCAACCTGATGAGGTTGGCTGAGACTGTTAACCACCCCCGCCATTACAGAGAGGCACCGAGAATTTAACTTGTCCCAAGTCACATGGCTTGGAAGAGGCCATGCTGGGACTGGATCCCGGGTCTTTACGGGCTGCACTCTTTAACCACCACGCTTCCCAGCACTCAGTAAACACTGGAAGGATGGATGGATGCAGACAGTTGGCAGGTCACAAAGTCTGCAGGCAGATCAGGCATGAGATAGGAGAGGGTCTGCGGGGTCAGCACCAGCCCTTCCCCACTAGGGACATGTCCAAGCCCCGGAGACTGGGCAGCTTGCAGGCGATGGGCTCTCAGACCCTGCCCCCAGAAGACTGTGGCCTGCCCAAGTGGCAGCTGCTGTTGCGGTGGCTCACTCTTCCCACAGGCGAGCAGACAGAAAGCACTAGAGGAGACACTGAGCAGCTGGAGGCCCCCCATAGCCTGGCCGCAGGGCAGATCACCCCTCAGCACACTTGGCACTCCTGTCCCTAGTGGCTTGACTCTCGGGCCCTGGCATGATGGCCTAGTGCAGGTCACTAAACTAGGGGCCCAGCCTGCTCTCAGCCACGTATGTCCTCCAATGGCTCTAGTCTCAGTGTCTCCATCGGGGTGGGAGGAGGGGCTGAGTGGTCTGCCTGCCTCCAGGGAGTTGGGCCCCTTCCCTGGGCAACCCCATTCACTCCTCCAAACCACCTTACGAGGCAGGGACTGTCATCTCCATCGTACAGAGCAGGAAATGGATGCACAGAGGTGCTAAGAGATTTGTCTGAGGTCACACAGCTAGAAAATAGCAGAGCTGGAATCTGAACCCAGGTTTTGGGCTCCGGGGCCCCACTGAGTCCCTGCCAGCGCTACAAAGAGTTCGAGATGAAAGGGTTAGCAACAGCAGTGACACACGCACGTTCTAAGCACTTCACCCACATTAACTCGCCTAATCCTTACAACAGCCCTCCCGTGTGGATGCAATTACCTTGTTTTGCAGATAAGGAAACTGAGGCACAGAGCAGCCAGGAAGGGGCAGAGTTGGAATTGACACAGGCAGGTCAGACCACAGAGCCCCTGCACTGCCTTATCACATGGTAACAATGGGGAGGTTCTGTTCCATTGGGATTATTTCTGCTTGAAAGCCCGAGACTTTTAGCCCCATCACTGCTGGGCTCCCCGGGAAGGCAGTGCCACATGCCGAGGCGCGCTGGGAAAGGACTTTGTTCCATCCTCTTTTGTTGATATGCTCTTCGTTTTAAGCCCGAAACCCAAGCCTGCTGCAAAGAATTGAAAAGGAGAAAAACCGCAGCTGAGATGCAGCCGCTACTGCCCGAGCCTCCGGGGTTCGCTGCGCTTGGGGCTCTGAGTGTGTCCTCACATTTAACCTTCACAACCCCAGCAGCCCCCACTTCACGGCCGCAGAAACCAAAGCCCAGAGTTGTTAATAAGAGGCCCAAAGGCACACAGCCGCTAAGTGGTAGATCGGGGACGTGAGAATCCTGGCGCTTCTGACCACGGAAGCTGTGCCCCCATGGGGGCCAGGAGGTGCATCTTGTTGGCTGGGCTCGGACAGAAACGCTTCTGCTCATCTCCTGACATGGGCTGGTAACTCCAAGTCATAATCCCTCGGCCACGGGGAAGGCGCCCAGACAGAGCTGTGGGGGTGCATAACCAGATGCTGCCCCCTGGGTTGGAGAAGCCAAGAAAAGTGGACATCAATGCACCACCCACCCCTTCCCGCCCTGACTCCATCTATCGCTCCAGTGATTTGGGAGGGGCTGCCCGGCCGCCGAGGTGATGGTCTTCTGGAAGTGGTCACGGCGGGTGAGGTTCCTGGTCTCTGCCCTGCCTCTCCCTGCTGGCTCGTGAGGATAACGGACAAGGCACATGTGTGATTCCGGCGGAAAAAGCAAGCAGCACAGCCGATGGATTCTCCAGCTGCCACCAGGTCCTTTTGGCTGGAGCCTCCATTCCCAGCCCACCCCGTCCCTGCAGCAGACTTCGTCACGGTGACCCACAGCCAGCTTTGACCCTCCTGCCCCTGGCGCGGAAGTCTTCAAAGGGTCCCAAGTGGCTTCAGAATTCAAGTCGATTCCCATTCAGCGGGCACACAAAGCCCCTGGCTGGCCCCAGCTCAGTTCTCCAACCTTCTCTCACACGTCCGGTTCTGCCTCTTGGCCAGACCAAGCGAGTTGTGTTCCTGCCACATGCTTGGCTGCTCCCCGAGGCAGACAGTCCCTCCCTCCTCCCTGGAGACCGAAATTACAACTTCTTTCAAGACTCAAGTGCCACCACCTCCACGAAGCCTTACCTTAGTACTCCTCATAAATTCATTCCAGACATTCATTGAGCCCTTACCATATGCCAGGCCCCAAGTCCAAAGGCCCCTGTTGTCAGGGGGCCATTAGAGAGAACGAGCCAACACATACGATCATTTGGTAAAGTTGGGGTACACACTAGTAAGAAAGCATGCCGGGGGCAGAGAGGGTGTATAATGGGACACTGGGTACCAGGGGGTCCAAGACATTTGAGTTGAAACTTGGAAGACAGGAAGGGGTCACATGAGGGGGTTGGATGCGAGCCCCAGGCGGTGGGCACAGCATGGGCAAAAGTCTTGAGGCAGGAGGAAGCGAGTCGTGTTACAGGAAGGGAAAGGAGGCCAATGCAATTTAAGTGAAATGAGAAAGCTGGAGAGGCGGCTGGAATCAGACGGTGCAGGCCACAGAAGGCATGGGGACTTTATCCCCAGGCAAAAAGGGGGAGCCACTGAAAGATTCTGAACAGTCAATATTCATTTGTAAATGACCCGGCCACCTGCCCACGTGCCTGAGCACCTTCTCAAAACCCAGACTTTGCATCCAGCCACCCCTGAACCTCAGGTGAGTCGGGTTTGGAGTCTTCAAAGCCTTCCTCCTAGACCGAGCTATCAAGGGTAGGGCTGACTTCTGGTTCTCCCACCTCACCCCAGCACACACAACCGCTCCAAAAACGTGTGGAACAAACTAACAGAGAGGACAAGACACTTACCAGCATTTCCCCTGGAAGGGGCCAGGCTGCCTGAGGGACCTTCCACGTTCTCTGGAAATCACAAAATTCAAGGGTTTTAGCAAGGCCACTACTCCGGGAGCCCTTGAGAGCAGAGCCGGCATCCCCCCGACGGCAGCCAGCATCCAGCATGACACGGCACAGGCACCTGCCCGTGGCCATCTCGCGAATGGCCAGAAACAGAACCCAAAGGTCTCAACAGCCAGAAAGTGCTCCTGACCTCACAAACTCCGTTTTGCACGAGCTGTCTCACCCAGGGTCCACCCGCGCAGGTGGGAATGGTTCCTGCCCCCTTTCACAGATGAGGAGACGGAGGCCCAGGAAAGGAGGGGTCCCTGGCAAGGCGTGTCAAAGCCAAGACCAAAACCTGACAGTGGTCAGGCTCCTTATGGCCCCATGGGGTTAAGAAAGCTCTCCAGAAATTTCTTTGGAAAATGTTTTAGAATGACATATTTCATCAGGATGTCTGTCACGCCAGCAGTGGGAGCCAACACACCAATTCTCGAAGGCTGTTCCCGGTACACGTCAGACCCACACGCTCAGCCCCAGGCCCTGAGGCTGGCAGCTTCGCCCAGAGCACGGGAGGGGCCTGACTGACGAATCCTTGGCTCCCTGGCCTTGGGGCTGGCACACAGCAGGTGCTCAGGAAACCGACTGTTTGAGGGGAATCCGAACGGATTTGAGGGGATGACTGGTGAGAACATTCCTACAGCTCTCGTGTGGGCACCGTGCTGAGGGACTAAACCTGCATTAAGTCAGGTCCTCCTCACACAAGCCTAAGGGCCAAGTCTGACAATATCCCCATTGACCGGTGTAGAAACAGATTCAGAGCAATAAATCATTAGCCTGCGATCACACAGCCAGTGAGCGACAGAGCCAGGATCTGAACCCACACAGAGCCCTTAGGTAACCCCACACCCTGACTCAGCCAAGGTGAGCAGAGAGGTCCCAGGTAGCGGGGAGAACTATCATACATCCTTCAAGGGCTGGGACCCTGGTGGAGGGGGGAGCGTGTGCCCCTCCCCCACACCTGTCATGACCACTATTCCCATCCTGCTAGAGCCTGCGTGGGCCAGCAGTGACAGCATTTACAGCAGGTAAGCACCTTGTCACAGGTTTCTTGTCTCCCCAGCCTCTCTCCCCTAGTGGTCTCTGGGCTCCCTTCATCTGTCCTACCTCATATGGACTCCCAGCATTATAGTCCGCCCCAGCTCCCTTTCGGTAGTAGGTGTGATATGAAAAAAAAAGGGGAAGCGGAAGATGATGCAACGCTGGCTAAGCTCCCTAAGGTCTCGGAGCCTCAGCGTTCCCACCTGCAGAACAGGGACACCACCACCTGCCACAGAACGCTGTCCACGCAGGTGTTTCATCAGTGACCTTGCACCTAAGGGCGGTTTCCAACACTCTGGCCTCGGGTACCCCACGAGGTGGACTTGCTCGTCCGGGGAGCAAGCCAGGCTCAGGGAAGTGAGGTGCCCCCAAGCACCCGGCAGAGGATACACTGGAACAAGGGGTGTGCAGTCTGTCCGGCTCCAGGAGAGGCTGCAAATGAACCCCTTGGGTCTTCCCTGGTGACTCAGCTGCACACAGCCAGGTGTGGGCCAGATGTGGTTCCCTAGCCCTGTGTGCTCACACTCCCAGGGCACTCCCCCAACAAGCTCGTGCAGCATGGTGTTGGGGCCCCTACCAGGCCAGATGGATGCCCTCGGCCCCCGACTCCAGGCAAGGTGAGGTGTGTGGGTGGGGGCAGAAGGCTAGGCACTACGGCTGACTGCGGAATAGAAGGGAAGCTAGCACCCTTTCTGGAAAAATCGATGGGCGGATAATGCTTTCAAAGTCCCAAGCTGCATGGAAGCCACACAAGAAAGTCAGGGACGAGAGAATCAAAGGCCCTTCGAGTGGGTGGGGCCCTGAGAGGTGAATGAGCCCAAGTCCCCATCATATAGATGGGGAAACTGAGGCCCAGGGTGGGGCCGTGACCTCAAGGGCCCCGAGTGTGTTGGTGGCTCTCCCATACATGAAGGGGTCCCGCGGCCGGTGGCTCATTCAGTGTGGAGGGTGGGCCCTTTGCTGGTCTTCATGCCTCCCACCCCAGCCAGCCGATCCTCTCTGGTCTTGCCCACACTAGTAAGAGGGCCGGTTTAGCCTCACCCACGAAACACCAAATCTCAAGTTTTTCCCCGTAGGTTTCCGATTCTGGTGATGTCCTACTCCCCATCCCCACACTCCCCTCACCTGGTAGGTAGAGCTGGAGACACTGTAATCAATAAGCAACTACACAGTTCTAGAATTAGAGCCCATCCAACAGTAGGTGCTCATCGATGTTAGCTACTATCACTAGGCACGATTATCACCACATTACAGCTAGGGAAACTGAGGCTCGGAGGGACTGACTGGCCCACAGATATGAAGCGGGAGCTAGAGGCTTCACTCTCCTGGGCTTTTTCTTTTTTTTTTTTTTTTTCTTTTTTTTAAAGATTTTATTTATTTATTTGACAGAGAGAGATCACAAGTAGACAAAGAGGCAGGCGGAGAGGGAGAGAGGGAAGCAGGCTCCCTGCTGAGCAAAGAACCCGATGCGGGACTCGATCCCAGGACCCCGAGATCATGACCTGAGCCGAAGGCAGCGGCTTAACCCACTGAGCCACCCAGGCGCCCCTCCTGGGCTTTTTCTTTAAGCTAACAGTTCCTGAGTGCCCCTGGCAGCCAGGCTCTGGGCCGACTACACATTCCTCACCATGGCCCTGTGGTTTAGGAACTATGATCACCCCCAAGAAACTGAGGCTCAGAGAGGGCAGGTGATTTGCCTGAAGCCACACAGCTGGTCCACAGCAGAGGCCCAGGTGATGTCAGGCAGCCAGGCCCCCATCTGCACTGCCCTCTCACTCAAGGAGTAAACACCCTGCCTCTTGCGGGCGGAGCTCTCACCCAAATCAGACTCCAGGCGTCCATTCTGTTTCCCCAGCAATGACTCACAGTGGGTCCTGACCCCCAGGGGTCCTGAAACTTCAGATTAAAAGAAGACCCAGGCTGGCGCTTCAATTCAAAGATGGGGCTGTCTGGGAAGCCCACCACCACAAGACCAGCCTGAGAGGCCTGACTTGGGAGGGGCTAAAACCAACAAGCCTGCTTTCCAGGATCGGAGAGAACAGTGCGATGTTCTAAGACACAGGCTTGCTGTGATCAAGACGTGTGTGTAAAGCCTGGCCACCCGGGTCATCAAGTCAGGGTCCTACCCTCTTCCAGAACCGGCTCCCACGGCCAACGGCCCTCTCTCCCCTAAGCCGTCCCGCAGCTTCGGCTCCATGAGGCGACGACCCTCTTATACCTCAAAGCTGTGCCCTTGTTCTCCCCCTGATGGCAGCCCCTCCCCTGCCATAGCCTAGGCAAATTCCTACTCTTGGCCTTCAAACGCCACCTCCTCCTTGAAGCCCCTCTCAATTGCTCCATAAGAATTCACAAGAGTACCCCAGGGAGAATATTTCACTGGGCCTCTGGGTTGCTGGGACAGCCAAGCTTCCTCAGAACTACAGCTGCCACTAATCGAACACCTGCTGGGGGCAGGCACCGCACCTGTAGTCTCTTCAAGCATGAAGGCAGAGGTGACTGTCCCCAGGGCCCTGCCTTTTAAAACTGCAGCTCTGAGAGTTGCCCAAGGTCATGCAGACAGGAAGTGGCCAGGAAAGACTGCCTCTCCAAACCATCTCACTCCAGAGCTCCTGGGATGCATCCCATTGGGGGCATCCAGAGAGAGCGGGCCTGCGTGCCAAGGGGGTGCCCGCTCCAAGTGGGCAGGCTCTGTGAACTTGGGCTCGGTGAAGTGAGCCGACTGGCCAGCCGGCCCCGCCTGGGGCCCTCTGCACCTCGGGCCACACGGTTCTCGAGCCCGGGGCCTGGAATGGACTCAGCATCTTGGCCTTGGGGACAGCCTCTCCACTCTTCCTTCCTTTTCCATCTGGCAAAGGGAGCTCCATAGGAAGGCCAGGCTCTGCAGTGCTTTCTGGCTCCCCTACGGGGGTTGGCTTGTGGGCCCAGGACCTGAAGCAAATGCCAGGGCGGATAAATAAGCCCACCGCCAGTTCCAGAAGGGACGTTGTGTAGCCACAGAAGGCTCTGCAGCTCGGGGCAGACTTCCCCCTCGCAGGCATAGCTTGTTTTGCCCTCACCTGTCAGGCTCCGTGGGGAAAAATTCTCTTTGGGTGGGTCTACCCGAAGGAAATGAGTCTAAACCCTTCCTAGGGGGCTTGGCAGGGTGACTATTCCTGGTGGCCCGCTGTCCTGGGGAATCTGTGGGTCTGAATCTTCTCCCCTGGCCTCCAGGTGATAACCTCCTCTGTGCTTAGCTCTGGGCACGTGCTGGGAACCCTGGGAGGATGGCCTAAAAGTCCCTGTACCCAAGGGCCTCTCAGTGACCACAGTATGATCAGCGTTGTGAGGGGGCGGATGGAGTAGGCATGGCCCAGGCCCTCAGCCCATCTAAGTGGAGGGAAGCCTCCCCCTTCCTGGAGGAGGTAAACTGAGTCCAGAAGGACTCGACAGGGCAAAAGAGGAGGGAGGGAGGAACCAGCTTCCAGGGAAAGAGGACAAGTACAAGGGCCACAGCCTGAGGGCTGGTGTGTGACAGGCTGGACCCAGCCAGCCACAGCCTTCCCCTGCATCTCCATCTGAGAAGCGCTCTTGCCTCCACTTCTCAGCTCTGAACTCTCCACCCCTGCTGGGGCCTGAGCTGGGGCCTGGCCCTGGTAAGACCCTACCCTGTGCGTTCTCTGGAGACCTGCTCCAAGGACTGACCATCTGGGCCTGGCACCGCGCCTGCTTGTGCCCTCTGGGAGCCCGGAACCTTGGGCTCTGGTCACTCTCCGGGCCAGGTCAGGCTCAAGCTCAGCTTCCTGCCCTCCCAGGCCCGTCAGAGGAGTCACGGTTCTGGGACACTTGGCCAACACCGGCCTGGCCACAGAAACCCCTGGCCAGCCTGGCTTTGTATCTCCGAAGCCCCATCTGGGCCTCGGTCCCAGGCTCTCAGCCTCCAGTCACCCTTGGGGAGCAGCTGTGGGCAGAATTAGCCTCCCGAGACCTCAGGCCGCTCGGACTAAGAGAATGATGGGACTGTGACCCTGGCTGGGGACAGAGACCTAGCAGGGAGGCAGCCAAGACAGGGCAATGGCTGGGGGTCAGAAGAGCAGCCTGGGCATCCCGCAGAGGGAGGAGGGGGCTGCCGTGCCGTGGAGGAGGGAGGACCAGCTCCTCCCCGCCATGCTGGCCTGTCTGTCTCCAGTACTTCACTGTAAAAATAAATGGAAGAAGCACACGCCAGACAGAAAAAAGGGAAGGGAAAAAAAACACCCCCAACCGCCCCACATGGGCTCCCTCGGCGGGTCTGGGCCAAGGCCTTGGCCTGGGTTACTTGCTGCTGCTTTTCCCGGGAAGCTGTTGGGGCCAAATTTGCATTTACCACAAACAGAGACAACACAATGTCATAATCCTTCTCCTGTCATTCTCCCCTCTCTCTTCCTCCTCCCACCTCAGACACACACACGCTAACACAAAATGACGGCTCCCTCGACAGCCTGAATGAGCAAAGCCCTCGATCTGCCTCTTAATTGCTGGCGTTTCTCTCTGGCCCGCGCTCCGAGCTCTCCGTGCCCATCGCCCAACTTACAGCAGACCACCCACTGCCCCCTCCTTTGTCCCGAATCGCCGCTGACAAATGGCCTGTTGGAGGTAGAAGAATATGCCTGGAAATAATGGGGGGGGGCGGTGGGGGTGGGAAAGCCAGCCCCTGCGCCCCGCCGCCTCGGGCACCCTCGCTGCCAGGGTCCTGGCCGCGGAAGCTGGCTGGACTCCAGGGGACAAGGGGCAAGGGAGGGTGACTCGGCCCCTGGGACTCTGACCGGGGGCCCTGCCCTTCACGCCCCTGCTGCTGCCCGGGGGCCACGGGGCCACGGAGCTGCCTGAGCAGCTCCCCTCCCGCCCCTCCTCTCCCGGCCACCCTCCCGGGCACTGCTCTGAACATCCCCCGCGCTCCCCTCCCTCTCTCGCTCTTTATGGCAGTTTCAAAGCTGCAGCCGCCACTCGAGCAGCTGCGGCCTTTGATGGGGACAAGGCAGCGAAGGCAGCCCCGGCGGCCCCTGCCCGCCCTGCCCTGGCCCTGCCCGGCCCTGCTCACCCCCCCCCGCCCGCCCCCCCCCCCCCCCCCCCCCCCCCCCCCCCCCCCCCCCCCCCCCCCCCCGGGAGCCTCGGGCCGGGCCGCGCGGCACAGTGGAGCGCCAGCGGGCACGCCTCGCGCACCAGAGCAAACTTTCACGACCAGAGGGAGAGCACCGCGCACGCCCGTTACCTTTGCAGCACCATCCTTCCCGGCACTTGCCCCAACCCCTCCGACAGACCGGCTGGGAGGAGAGCACGTCCCAAGCCCCAAGCCGAGGCTGGGGAGGAGGGGAGAAGTAAAAAGGAGAAGGAAGAGGAAAGGGGGGCAGTTTCTCGTCTTTCAGCCTCCTCGCGGCTCCTCCTGCCCAAGCCGGCAAGTGAAGTCACAGGGCTGGGGCGGTGACATCAGCTGAGCCTCTGACATCACGGCCCCTGCTGGATCTCACCTCTGCAGGGTGGAGATGGAAGAGCAGCGGGGAGGAGGGGATGGATGGAGGAGGGAGGGGAGCACCGATCCTTCCTTCACCCTCAACTGCGGAGAGCCTATGCCAGCATGGGGGGGGTGGGGAGGAGAGGGGAAGGGAGGGGGGGTGGCTCGTCTCTGAAGAATATGTTTTATCTCTACAGATAGGGGCGATTATGTGTCTATTTATAATTGGCCCCAGAGTGAATGGCTTAAAAGGGGAGACCGCCCACCAGAGGCGCGAATCGCAGCTCTCTGCTTTTCTTGGAGCCACAGGGTCAAGGCCAGCGTGACGGCTCACAGGTCAGGGACTCATACCCAACACTTTGTGCAGTGGGCACGAAGTCCTGGCGAGGCTCAGAGAGGGAGGGGCCTCCCTGAGGCCACACAGCAGGAAAATGAGCTGATATTGGACGGGCAGAGGCACAGGGAGGTGGGAAAGGGCTGGTTGGGCCAGGAAAGGAGCCCAGACAGAGTCTGAAGGGCCAGACAGAGCCTGAAGGGCAGCTTTAGGGCTTTCTGAAGCCCTGGCTGGCTGCAGGAATGAGGCTCTGGATCTGAACATTCAGCCCAGGCCATCCCTCCACAAAGGTGGGCTTCCGAAGGGGGAGGGGGGAGGCAGGGAGGGGTAGTCCGCGTCACCCCAAGTCCCATCCAGGTCCGCCCCTCGGGTATGACATGCTAATTCCAACAGGCTGAGCACCAGGCACCCCAACTCCTCTTTCATCTCGTCGCAGTGTCTGAGAAGTAGATACCAAAACCCCAGGACAAGGTGGAGAAACTGAGGCCTAAGAGGTAGTGGGCCAAAACAGGTGCCCAGGTGTCCAGTGCCCGGACTCCAGATCTTGGCCAGACCCTTGGCCCTGCAATGCCCTTGGCCTGAGCCTCCTACTCTATAGCTGCTTGGGCCAAACCCAGCCTGGCAGGGTCCCCCTGGTCCTATGCCCGCCTCCTTGGAGAAAACCACAGTTACTCCAGCCTCTGCCCTCAGATGAGAGGCTACATAGCCCACTCTGCTCTGCCCCCTTCAGCCTGAGACCCCAGCCCAGCCCAGGGCCCTTCTAGGCCCCAGTGTGCCAAACCCTGAGAGCACCCTCTTCCTGGCCCCTCAGGGAACCTAGGCTGCTGACCACTGACTGCCCCGAACTCGGCACACACCATCTGAGCTTCCCAGCCTGATGTTTGGGGACGGCCTGGTAAGCACCAGGCTCTACCTTCTCATTTCATCCTTTCCACAGGCAGGATGTCAGGGTTCCGAGGTTTCAGGCCAGGACACAGGGCTGCTCCCACTGTCTGGAAAGTACTTCCATTTCTCTCAGGCTTTCACCAAAGCCCAGAGCTAATGTTCCCAGCTCAGTTCTCAGGACTCCTGCCATGCTTTGCACTGGTCCTTCCCCCCCAACCAAGACCAGACACGGAGCAGAATCCACACAAGACACTCAGGAAGCCCTTGGAGGCAAAGGACTCTTCTCACAAAAGATGAGTGTGCAGCTCCGAACACCAACCAGGAAGCCCGGAACGAACACTTTCCTTCTGTCCCCTAAAGCAACCACGTTGTCTCGGGCCTCCAGGCCTTTGCCCGTGCTGTCGCCTCTGCCTGGAACACCTTCTCAGCCCAGCCCTACCCCTTTCCTGACAGCAGGAGGGTCTCAACTGAGACATCACTTCCTCTGAGAAGCACTTCCTGACCCTCAAGTCCAAGTTCGATGCTGCTTTTCATTCTCTCCCCCAACACCAATCCTACTCACAGTGTCCTGAGAGGCCAGCAAGGAGTGATGGAAAGGGATGGGGATTCTGAGGCAGACTGCCAGGTTCCCAGCCCAGCTGTCTGACTGCTCAGTGTGTGACCTTGGACAAGTGACTTGACCCCTCTCGATCGGCTTCCTCCTCTGTGAAATGGGGGGGAGTACAGCAGTCCAGGCCCTCACCAGACCCCAGCAGAACAGCTCCTGCTCTTTCTCCTGTCTTGCCTCCCCAGCTGAGCTGCCAGATCGGCCAAGGACATGGGTCTGTCTTGTCGACTGTGCCCACACACAGAAACGTGCACTGAGGAACCTAGGCAAGGTTGGTTGAAACGGTGGACTGGAGATTTTTAATTCCGTTCGGCAAGCACCTACATCGGGCCATCTGGTTTTTAAATCTTGGTTCCACCACTTCCTTCCTGTGTGATCTTGGGCAAGTTACTTAACTTCTCTGAGCCCTGTATGCCCCACCTGTAAAATGGGGTAAGAATAGACTCTGCCTATTAAGGTTGTGGTAAGATTACGCGAGAAAAGTGAAGTGCTTAGAGCAGGGCAGAAGCTCAGCGGGAGCCAGCCCCATGTGAGCAGCCATCATTATTTCTTTATCTGATCAGGACCTGCAAGGTACCACAAAGGACAGAGGAAAGTTAGAGATACGGTGGGACAGTGGGAAGGAAGTGGGCTTTAGAGGAACAGAGACTGGGCTCCAACTTCATCTCACTGAGCCTTAGTTTCACACTCTTGAAGCAGGGAAACACCCCTTCTCTGAGTTTTTGAGTGGGTGACTGCAAACAAGGAGTATAAAAGTGCCTGGCACGGGGTCAGGCACTAAAGAGATAAGCAGTACATGTGGGTTCCCTTCGGTTTCCCCAAACCATGGTTATTCAATAACTTCCGTGACCATCCTGACATGGGTGTGGTGTGATCACAAGCCAGGAGCAAAAGATGCAGAGGAAAAGCTTAGAAGGAAGGACAGTTGGGAGGAGACAACAGGAAGGGCTTCCTGGAGGAGGAGGGATGTGAGTAGGGTCAGGAATCCTCCCCAGGAAGGGAAGAGGGAGTAAATGCAGAAGCACATTGCTGAGGCAGCAAATTGCAAGCATACTTGGGGGAGGGGGCCCTGTCCCCTCTGCCTGGAAGCAGAGGTTTTTGACAGAATGAGGGCTGAGCCGGAGGGCTCCGTGAGCACCAGACCTCTGTGCTGGGCATGCTGTTGTCAGGAATAAAGGCCCCTCACTTGGAGACCACACAAGCTGGGAGGGATGCTGGGATTATCTGGCCCCACCATTCTACACACAAGGAAACTGAGGTCCAGAGAGACAAAGGGATTTGTTCAAGGTGACATGAAAGATCAGTGGCAGAGCCAGGGCCTATGCTTAGTGTGGTAACCCCTGGGCCAGAATTCTTTTCATGGTAAGAGTGATAACAACAATTAATCATACGTATGTAGGGCTTCCCGAGCACACCCCTGTCTTGGCTTGTTAGGAGGATGAACTAATTGAGCCCCACAACTACTCTTTGGTGAGGGACTACCATTACGCCCATTTTAAAGATGAGCAAACTGAGGCCCAGAGAATTGAACAGTTGTCCCAAGTTATACCGCCAATAGAGAACATACCCAGGATAAAATGCCAGGCTCTCTAGCCCCAGAGTCTGGGCTTTTAACCACTATACCCTCCTGCTTCTCATCATTACATGCATCCATCCCATTGTGCACACATGCACCCATCCCTCCAACCAAGCATGCAAGCATTCACTCAAGGAGCGCTGATTTGAACTCCTGCTGTTCCAGGCACTGACAAGTTAGCAGTGAGTGCATGGCTGACCCCCTGGAGCTCCACCCCCCTGTCAGTGGCCCCTGTCACCCCATATTGTGCTGAGCTTCTTCAGGGTAAAAACTGTCCTCCTGAAAAGCCTGGCTTGGAATTTAGCTGCTCACTCTACTATTGGGAAACCACAAACCAGTCCCCTTTCAAAGATTGCTATATCGCCTGCTTTCACACGGAGGAGTGATGAGTGAACGAACCAGTATCAATTTCAGGGCACACTGGTGAGTTGCATGGAGGTCTGAGGCCTCCCTAGCAAAATACACAGACACAGACACACAGACACACAGACACACACACGCACACACACAGATCCTGCAGATCAGATCTGAAAATGCTCGGTCCATGAAGCTTGAAGCAAGTGAGCCAAAAAGTGCATTGGTTGAGTTCTGCTACCTACAAGAGCTTTCCACAAGCCCAGCCCTCTGGGCAGAGAGGCAGCGGCTCAGTCACATGGGCTGGGCAACCTTTCAGATAGCCTTCTGGTCTCCCAGAAGACCTAGACCTTTCCCTGCTCACACCAGAGCACCTGCTCTGTTCCAGGCCCACGACACTGTTCTACCCCCAAAGGCTGGCATGACTGTGCCATTCCACAGAGGAGGAGACTGAGGCTCAGAGAAAGAAAGATGAGCCCAAGATCAGCATGGACCCGGCTGGTTCCAAAGCCTGTGATCCCCTTTCGAAAATGCAACTTCAGGGCCACCCTGGGCAGGCTCATTCCTCCTCCGATCCTCCGTTTTCTCCTCCTTGAAGTGGAGAAGGAGCCCCCTTCTGGCCCTGGCACCCCAGTGCTCCCATCTGACAAGGCTGCAAGCCTGGGGCTGAGGACAGGAAGGAAGGCCAGGCAGATGCCTCCCAGCCCGAACCACCACCACCTTCATCTCCCCTCCACCAGTAACCTTGGCTATGCTATAAACAGCCCTAGAATAACAGATCTTAAAATAGGCCTCGACTTCAGGGAGATGAGGTTCTTTTTATGCCCATTCTACAGATGGAGCCACGAATTCTGATCTCGAGGATCAGTGCTCGCTCCCTGCTCCTGCACCTCCACCACACTCTGGGAGGTTCCAAACATTGCCTGCTGTTGCTCAAAGAGCAGAGACAAACCCAGAGGAACCGGATCGCTGCTGAGATCAGGGTATCAGGATTATTAATAATCATACCCCAAATCTGTAGAGCACAGTACCACTTCCTGGCTCACAGCCTGCTCCCTCCTCCATAAAACGGGGTTAATACTCATTATTGTTCCCTGAGATGGCAGGACAGGGATCACGCTTCCCGTTTTACAGATGAGGAAACTGAGGCAGAGAGAGGCGGCGGGAAGTGCAGTGAGGCCACACTTGGAAGCTGGGTCTGAACAGAGGAGGCTGAAGGGAGGAGGAAGGCCTGGGGTGGGCGCCGGGTGGGCTGGGACGCTGAACACACTCTCATCCACTGGCAGGCTGCCGATGGCCACGAATGAGGGGTGATCTGCCCACCCGGGGGGCCCATCAAGGACCCACAGCCTGTCCTGGGCACAGCTGCCGCCCTGGCAGACCCCCAAAGAGCCCCCTGAAGAACCGCGGCACTCGCGAGCTTTTTTCCCATTCCAAACATGCCAGAGCCCCGCGGACCCCGGAGGCTGCTACTTAGCGCCAGATTAATCACACCGAATTCTCCATCCAGATATTGCGTGCAGGCCGAACTCCCACCGCTAATCGCCGTAATATTCTCCTCGGCGTGTGCAGGCGGCCGGGGCGATGTTCCAGGAATATTAATTCTCCACAGCCGGCTCACTCCCGCCGCACGCATGCGCCCCCTGCACCGCCGGCTGCTGCTCGGGGATCGGGGGGCCAGGCCGGGGGACCGGGCGGGGGGGGCCGCTAGCAGGAGGCACAGCGTGGGCCAAAACCCTCCCCGGCGGCCGGGGCCTCCCCGGCCCCAAGCAGCGGCCCCAAGGCCCGGCTAACCTTTCACCATGAGCTCCCGCGGGGCTAGAGGTGCCCAAGGTGAGGGTCCCCTGCTCACCCCATCTCTCCTCCCAGTCCTGACCCTGAGCCCCCTGCCCCGGGACCTGCGGGAGGCTCAGGGCCCCCAGGAAGCTATACGGCATGGGCCCTCTGCTGCCTTCTCAGCACAACAGAGCTTTGAGGAAACGGGCAGCTAGGGATCATCGAATCCCAGCCAAAAAAAAAAAAGAAAGAAAGAAAAAGAAAAAGAAAGAAAGGGAAGAAAAGACACACAAGAAGGAATGAAAATCTTTCATGTGCTCCAAATATAAAACCGTGGGCGTTGGAGGGGACTCAGGTAAGGGGAGGTTGGACTCTGCTGTGGGCCTGGCTGGGGCACTGAGGGGGCAGGTCTCGGCGGCCGGCTACTCCTAACCCTATTAGCCCAAGTCAAGGAGCGTGTTCCTACAGCGAGACCATTAGTAAAGGGAACCCAGGAGCACAGGGGCACGATGGCTTCTGGTTTCTGGAGGGTCATGGAGGAGAGAAAGCGCCCCTCTGTTGCAAGCCCAAAGGTTCTGGCTGAAGCACAGGCTGCTGGGCCTGGGAATGAGACACTGGCCAGTCCTCGGGGAGCCCCCAGGGAGCCCCCAACTCAACACAGTGGCCAGCATCCCTGAGCACAGGCCCCAGATGCGAAACTCCTGCTCACTCAGACCCTGAGATCCCCAGAACAGTGCTGGGAAGAGGCACATTTTTCAAGGGCTTTGCCAAGCACCCCCTCTTGCTTTGGCTCAGCACAGCCACAGGAGGCAGCTTTAACACGCTGTTTACAAATAAGGAAACTGAGGCACAGAGAAGCAAAGTAAAGGGCCCAGCAGCTGAGTCCCCAGACTGTCAGAATTCGAAGGCAGTACCCTCCCCTCTCCACCGCACAGCCTGACTCCATGCCCCGTCCCTCCCCTCTCTGGGGCTCCATCTCTTCTCCGAAATGACCTTCAAGGTACTTCTTGCTCCCACATCTTGTCCAGCGAGCAAAAGCATTTATTAAACAACTACTATATGCCAGGCCCAGGGTTCCAGAAATGCACAAGGTTGCTCAAGGAGCTCACAGTCTTGGCGGGGTGGGGGGGAGAAATAAACCAATGACCACAGCCCAGTCTGAGCCCCAGGGCAAGGGACCTTCCTCCATGGCCCTGGGAGATAGGAAGGGCTTTCCTGGGAAGTGGAGAGGTGTGGCGATCTTTACACTGGAGTCTGGACTAGGGTGGACAGATGGGGCCAAGGGCAGTTTTTGTGCGTGGTGCCGCGGAGGCAGCTTCCATTGGAAGGGCGTGACTGACAGTGGGATGGTATTCTGGGTGGGACAGGGCTGAGGGTGGATCCAGGTAGGCTGGGCGGTCTGGGCCAAACCAGGCAAAGGCAGGGCCCTCCAGCCAGGGGACACTGAAGAGGGGGACCTCTTGAACCCAGGTCTCCTGACTTCTGGTCCAGTGGTCTGAGAAGCAGAAACTAAGAACACCCCAAAAAAGAGGGTCCAACCTAACAGAGTGAGCACGAGGGGGCCACATGAGGGTGTGGGGCTCAACCCAATTACTTTTTGGCACAGAGAGATTGAGAATCAAGGTTTAAATCACAGAAGTGAGGGATGAAGTCCAAGCCGCTGGTTGGCAAGGGCAGCCAACGCCGGTCCAGCCTAAGGGACACCAGTCACCCCCTCCTCCCAATGCCCCACGGAGCTGAGGTGCGTGAGCCGGGAAGCTGCCAGGCCCCTCTCAGACACTACCCCGCACATAAGTCTCACAGCGCTAAAAAACCAAGGGGTCCCTCACCCATTTCTCAGATAAGGGGACTGAGACTTGAAGATAAAAAGCACAGGCAGAAACCAAACCACGGGACTCCTGCATGTTGGGTTCCTGCCCATGATCTCAAGAGGGCGGGCGGGGGGGTTGCATTATAAGTCCCAGAGGCGGCAGGAGGCAGTACTTTCAGGCTCCTGGGCCTGGGTCTGGGCCTGGGCCTCGGTGTTCAGTGTCCTGCCCCCCTCCCACCCCAGGCTCCACTCCCACTCCTGCTGAGGGCATGCCTACGGTAACCAGGATGTAGTAAAAAGGAGCCCTTCTTGCCCTCCCAAGTCCTCAAGCACCAGTTCCATGCCTTAAACTCCCTTCACGGGTGAGAAATGCTGACCAGAGCTGGGACTCAGCCGGGAGCCAGCAGATAGTCTGGGAAGCTGGGGGACAAGCCAGGGGCCGATCCTTCCCTCAGGAGGTAATGTCCCAGCATGTCAGCTGACCAAGGTGGGCCTTGAGACCCCAATGGAGTGGGCATCAGGTCAGCCTGAGAAAGTCCCAGAAGGCTTCCTGGAAGAGAGAGTGTTTGGTAGTGACCTAGAGAGTAAGAAGGCCTGCATGAGCTGTAAAGCACCACGCACCTGAGACACAGGGCCCCATGACTTTCAGGCAGACAGAGCCCTGACTCTCTGCCACCCCCTCCCCATGGCAACCAGTCCCATTCCAGGCCAGTCCGATGCCTGTGGCCAGTCCCAGTGCCAGCCCGATCCCAGGAAATTCCTCCTAAGTGACTGGTCTGACCACGGTGGTCCAGAGGTACCCTGAGGCTCCACATCCCACACCCACACATCCCCTTCCGCTGAGCACCGCCTGCCCGGGAGTGACAGGGCCTGGGCCTCAGCTGCTATTGGAGACAGGGAGTCAGGCTCCTGGGCTTTTCCTAGACTTGCCTCTGGAGCAAGGTGAGGGGACAGACAGGGCACGAAGCATGGATGACCCAGGGGCCTGCTTCCTCACAAGAAACCTCCTGGTCATGCCCAAGTCCCTGGAAGGGGCTGACAAGTGTCCTTCCTGGGCACCTCCCCCATGAGAGATTCAGTAGTTTCTGCTGCTGCCTCCCACAGGGTAAAGATCAGGGTCTGGGCCCAGCCTCCCAACTCCTCGCTGAGACCCTGAGCAGACCACCTCCATGCCCCCAAACCCTCAGTTTGCTCAACTGGAAGTGGGGCTGGCCACACCCTTCTTGCCAGATTATTGCGAAGAGTCTGAGTACCAAGTCGTCTCACGGTGAATGCCAAACAGAAAAAGTAAATGCTGGCCCCTTCCCTAGGGCTCGGCATTTGGGGGTGGCGGGGTGGGGAGGGAGAGCTAGGCATTTAAAAAGCCCCAGGGATATAAAAGCAGGTCTTCTCCAGAACAAGGGAATCCACATTCACCTCCTTTACTGCTCAAGACAGCCTAGAGAGGGAAGGACTCAATTCTAATTTCACAGGTGAGTATCTGGGAACAGGTGGACGAGGGGTCTTGCCCAAAGTCACAGAGCTCCAAGTCCTGAGTGTGCCTTGCCTAACTGGTAAGTGAGTGCTTTCAGGCTATGGGAAGGGGTGGGCAGGGAGAAGGCCCGGGCCCACTAGCCAAACCCAGCCCTGGAGTTCAGCCTGGCCGCAAACCCCAGCTCGAGAAGAAGCAAGCCCCCATTCCCTACCTCCCTGAGGCTGCAGCCATCTTGGGCTCTGGCAGGGGCTTGTTTTGCAAACCGGGAGCCCATCAGCCCTAGGACGGAAGCCAGGAAGGGGCTGAAAAGTGGGAGCATCCCGCAGGATGAGCCTCCTGGTAGGGAATCACCCCCCTGCCAGCGTCCTGCCAGCCTCCTGCAGCGCCGAGGATCAGCAGAGCACCAAGGCTGTGCACGCGCCCCGGCAGGCACCTGCCAATCTCAGCCCACGGCCCCCGCCCCAGCCCCCCTCTCCCGGAGGACAGATAATTCTCTCGCTCTCCCAGCCTGACAAAATAACTAATGCTAACTCAATAAAGTCCCCCTTGAAGGTTTTTAATTACCAGACTGTGCCAAAGACTAAAGACTCTGGGAGCAGGAGGGAGGCCAGGGGAGGCTGATGGAGGTCAGCAGGGCTGAGGCAGGGCAGTGGGCGGGCGTCCCTCCCGACTGAGGACGAGGGCACGGCCAGGCCGCTGCTGTCCAGGGTGCTGGGCCAGGCGGTCGCAGGGATTTAGGACTCACATTTGCAACAGCGGCCACTGATGGAGGAGGCCAGGCTAGGCTCCCAGCAGGAACCTGACGGCGGTTCTCTCAGGCAAGCCGCATGGCCAGTCACAGGCAGAAACCGACACCCCACTGTACAGATGAGGACGATGAGGCTCAGAGGGGGGCTGTGGCTTGCTGTGGTCATACAGCTGAGCCTGGATTGTCCGGTTACACTTGGCATCCGGTGGAGCGCCCGGCTGACTGCAGCCGGAGATACACAGAGGGAAGTGTGGCTGAGTGGAGAGTCTGAGGGCACGGGGATGGGCCCCCCCGCAAAGGGTCTAATGCTGGGTGGTGGCTTCCGTGCAGTGAGATGTGCTGCGCTGGGGAGGGAGACCCACACAGCGAGGAGCTGGCCAGACGGAGGCTGCCCAGGGAGACCTGAGAACCTAAAGGCAGGAGCAGCCTGGCTGGATCCTGCCTGAACTACCACCAGTCATGGGGCAAACGGGCTCAGAGACCTTCCCCTCCACAAGCCCCCACTGCCACTAAGGGAAATGACGAGAGGAGGGGAAGTCACTGCAGGAGAAAGGGTGACACCGTCTAGTGACCTAGCCAAGCTGCCTAAGCCTGACCCAAGCACTTCTTCTCTGCCTGAAGGGAAAGTCAGGAATGCCTGGAGGGCTCCACATGCTGCCTCTGCCCCAGAACAACTCCCAAACTCCTCCCCACCCTCTGTGAGCTGGCCCGGCCCTCGTTGGGGCCAGCCACTCCACACTCCCATCTGGAGGCCTGACTTCTGCTCCTTGCAGCTCGCCCCATCTCTTCCTGCCTCAGGACCTTTGTCTTGGCTGTCCCTTCTCCCAGGGATGCTCTTGCACAGCTGGTGCGTGCCGTTCAGGTCAGAGCCCACATGGCACCTCCTCAGAGAAGCCTTCCTTGAACTGCCTGCTTACCGTGGCCTTCTCCATCCAAGGCCGAGTGCCCCCCAGCAGAAATGCCATGTGGCCTCAGTCCCAACACATGCATCCATGCCCTCCTCTGGGAAGCTTCCCCATGCCCCAGGCAGAGTGACCTGTTCCCCCAGTGGCACAGGTTGCCCTCAGCACTTGGACCCTAGGCATCACGGAGGTGTGGCCCCTCCTGGGGTTCAAATCCTGCCTCCGACACTAGCTGTTTCAGCTCCTGTGGTTGTCAGTTTTTCATCTATAACATGGCGGGGGGAGGTGGGGCACACAGAGCAGTGCCTGGCGAGTGCTTGGTCACCCCGCACAAGCCCCGGCCATGGGGATACTCTGGGAGCTCACCATGCTGGCTCTGCAGCTGACCCTACACAGCTGGCTGGGGAGGTGGACCGGCTCCATTTCCTAGGTGAGGCCACGGAGGCTGCGGGAGGCTCAGCCTTCTGTGGTCCTGCGGCCCCGGCTGTGTTCTTTTCGCTGCTGCTTCTGTGAATCTGCTCTTCCCAGCTCTGCAGAGGCGCCAACGTGGGGGGGCGGTGGCGAGCGCCAGCACAGCTGTGCCTGGCTCCTGAGGGCCGTGTGGGGCGGCTGGAGGCCCCAACACCCAGCCCTGCCTGGAGCCTGCTGGCTGGGATCACAGCCCTGCGGTGCTCGAGCTGCTGCCCACCAGCCAGCCCCCTGGCATCGGGCCCGGGATGCCAGCCAGCCGGGAGAGGAGGCAGCTTGGCTGTCAGCCAGCTCACGGCGCCTGAGCTGTCAACTGGGAGGCAGGCCAGAGACCCCCGCCCCCCGAATGGGGCCCCGACCAGGCCACCGGGACAGGGCCGAGCCGCTCATTGCCACAGCTATCGGGGCCCTACGGGTGCCGGCCCCAAACAGGGCTCAGAGACATAATCTCACCGGGTGGGGACCCAGGACGCCTTGTCCCCATTTATTCCGCTCAGCTTTCACTATAGTGGAAGCAGCACGTGGAGCAGGGGAATTTTCAAGTCAAATAATAATAAAAACAGAGACAACCACAGCTGACATTGAGCAAGGACTTTGTGCCGGGTGGTTCACGCGCCGCTGCTCTGGCTCCATCCACCCTCTCTGGACTGGTGGCTGAGCTCAGAGAGGTGCAGGAAGTCACTCAGAACCACACAGCGCGCTGCGGGAGGACTTCGATTTTGAGCTCAGGTTCCAGACCCTATGTTCCGACCTCTGGCTCAGGCCGGCCTACGTGCTCACGCTGGCTAGCCCAGCTGGGTGGCCTTGAGCCAGGAAGTCACCCGTCTGTAAAATGGGCACAGAAGGGATATCATCTCAGAGTTGAACCAGGGGCTAAAGACAGAGAAGCAGGCCTGAGCAGAGGACATGCTCCCTAAACATGGCTAGTCATTGGTCATAGTCGCTGAGCTTCAGGAATGATAAGAACAAAAAGGCCCATCGCATCAGAGGCCCTGCCAGCCGGCCACATCCCCCCACAGTGTCCTGGGCGCCCTCCATGGGCACGGCTGGGCTGGCAGGGGTTGGCCCTGGGGAGGGGTAGTTCCTAGGGCTAACTGGAAGCCCACCGTGCACGGCCTTGAGACTCAGACCCAGGAGCTGTCCCTTCACACCACCTCTCCCCACTCCTAGACAAGGTAAACTCAAGAAAAACTGGCCAGAGAATCGTGGGCCTAGGCCAGACCAACGCGTGCAGATCCGTCTCTGGTGTGGCGCTCTCTTGCCCCTCAGTCCACGGAAAGGCTTGGGCTCTACATTCCCTGGCCGGGTGGGGCCCGCTATTTCTGGTTCAAGGTCTCACAAAAAAGACTGGGGTCGGGGTGCCCAGGTGGGGCGGTCAGTGAAGGTCCAACTCCGTTTTGGCTCGAGTCATGCTATCAGAGTCATGAAATCGAGCCCCATGTCGGGCTCTGAACTCAGCGGGGGAATCTGCTTAAGATTCTTTCTCTCTCTCTCCCTCTGCCCCTCTCACTTGTGCTCTCTCAAATAAATCTTTAAAAAAAAAAAAAAAAAAAGACAAGACTGGGGTCATTGGCGAGCATGTGCGAAGACAACCAGTCAGCCCACTTGTTTTTACCATCCGTCTTCTCATTCAATTCGAAACAAGCCCAATGGGAGAGAGGGTTTTGCCACTATCCCTATTTCCCATATGCCCAGACAGGGACACTGACTTACCCAAGGTTACACCAGGTCATCGGGGTGCAGCCTGGGCTCCTGAGGCCCCCCAGCACTCCTATTACCAGATTTCCTTATCTGGGGGAGGGTGAAGCCTTCAGGTTCAGAGCCAGTGCCAGCTCCCAGAACAGCCGAGCGGAGGAGGGCAGGATGGAGGGCAAACAGGTCTGGGTGGGTAGAGGTCTTCCGGAGAGAGAGTGGATGCGGGCCAGCACACTGGCCCTCACCTTGACGGCCTCCCACGGCCAAGGGCACCCAGTGGGCATAGCACGTGAGCACAGATGCTGCGAAGACACCCCGTGAGACAGGAGCCCACCTGAGCATCACTGACTAGGGTTTCGAGGAGGGAGACTGGCCAGATGCCAGGAGTGGGTGCTCCTGGCATTCCACAATGGGAAGGCTGGCAAGAAACTGGGAACCACCCCCACCCCCGGCATTACTGAAGCCTGTCTGTGTCCTCCTGCCCAGACACCTGGGCAGCAGACAGTGCCCAGAGCAGAGTGGGGTGGGGATGGTAGAGGAGCCCGGCTGTGTGACCCTATGAGTTGTGGCCCCTCTCCGAGCCTGAACAACTCCTCTGTGCAGTGATGGAGCGGGACAGAGGACACTGTCATTGCCCTGGTGGGCACACAGTAGGACTCCCAGCTCGCTGGCATAGTTACAGCTCTGCCCTAATTGCTTCTGTCTCTGTGCACACACGCCTTTCATGGACTCTCCTGCCAGGTTTTTTTAACCACAGAAAGTAGAGCAGGGAGAGGCCCGAGCCTGGGGGCCAGGCAGGAGTGGGGGACCCTCCCCCAAAGTACGGATCAACCCCCTCAAGGAGTTCTGGAAGCAGCTAGAAGAAGGGTCCCACACCTTGCATTCCATCCCTGTGGCCGGCAGAGGTGTGTCCTCAGCCTCAGGGCTCGCAGATGGGTGCGCTGCGCGTGGGTAACACGGGGCAGGGATGGCAGACACCAAGAACTCCCAGACCCACGGCCTGCCCTCTGTGGGTGGGGAGGAAAATGGGGGCTCGCCAGATAGATAAGTCTGACACAAGCCTTGGAGATTCACCATCAGAAAGCTTGACAGGGACAGGAGGGGGTGGTGGGCAGGTGGCAAGGGCCCCCAGGGCCACCAACTAGGGATCCCAGGGAATATTTACAGGGCAGGCTTCAAGCAGCAGGTGAGGGAGGGTCCCACTGGGCATGGGGACCGAGGGCCTTGCTCACATGCCTCTCACACACCAGCCACCCACTGGTGCTACCCCCTCCTACGTTCCTTACCTTACCCTCCCTCCCCCACTCCCTCCTGCCAGTGGGCCTCCAGTGCCCCAGGCCTCAGTTTCCCCCCAGTACAAAAGGGCTACAGTCTTGAAACAGGCAGCCTTGGCCTGAAGACCTGAATAAAACATTCCAGCAGTGGCAGGTCACCCAGGGTCATCAGAGAACGGGGGCAGGGGGTGCAGGGCTGTCCCTCCTCCACAGCGGACACAGCCCCAGTGGTGGGTTACTCTTCCTTCCACTCCGCAGTCAGCCACTCATCAACCCCCATCCCTCTCTCTGCACAGCGGCCCTGTCCCCCAGAATTCAACCACCCAGGGTGACCTGGCCCGCAAGTCACCAGGCCAGGTGTGTAATGCTAGTAGAGGGCTAGTAACCTGGAGGAGGGGTAGGGGGGACAGAATAGCGAAGGAAAGGAAGTAGAGGGGAAGGAGGAGGAGGGAGGAGAGGAGAAGAAAAGGGGGGGAGGAGGAAAGTGTAGGGGAGGAGGGAGGGGAGAAGAGAGAAAGGGGTAGGAGGGAAAAGTGGAGGGGAGAGGGGGAGAGGAAGCGGAAGGGAAGGAGGGGAGGGGGAGAGGATGGAAGCGAGGGGGAAGAAATGGGAGGGGACCGAGGGGGAGGGGCAGAGGGGCGGTCGGAAATCTCCCGCAACATCAAAGCCTTCCCCGCCGCAGAGCACAGTCACGTGCGTGTGGCCTCGTAGCTCATTCCTTCGTTGGGAGAAGCTGCTGGGCCTGGGGCTGCTGAAGGAATTTTAAAATGAGGCAGATTGTCTGGAATATTGGGGGGGGGGGGGGTGCGGCCAGAAAGCTTTATCTCCAGGCAGGTTTGAAACCTTTCCCTCCAAAGAGAGTGTCAGGGCAGAAGGGGCCTCTGGGGTCAGCCGCTGGGCAGGTGGCCAAGAGCGACGGCCACCCAGCCACTTGGGGCCCACTGGTGAGAGGCTTGGGCAGGGCCATCCCAGTTCAACAGAAGCTGGAAATCTGGATTTTACGTGAAAGCTTCCCCTTTTCAATACTGGCTCAAGTTTAAAGAAAAAAAAAAAAGGAAAAAAGGAAAAAAAGGCAAAAACCACCACATGGGCCAAATAGAGCATGTCCTGATTTGGGCCTAGGACCTCGGTCTGCCGCTTCTGATGGACTCCAACCCACTTGTACTGCAAGTGGGGAAACTGAGGCCCAGAGAGAGAATGGGGCTCACTCAAGGTCACGTGGTGGGCACTTGGCAAGGGGGGTGGGTTAGAACATGGGGATCTTGGGACTCCCAGGCTGGAACCTCAGGGTCAGGGGGACAGATGGCCCACAGGTCTGGAGCCCAAGAGATGGGTGAGCTATTGACTAGTGGGGAAAGGGTTAGGGGCAGGGGAGGGTCTCCAAATGCCACCTCTGCTGTCCTGACCCAAAATGCCCAGTCCTCCCATGATGCATTGGTTCATCACACTGGCCACGCCCACCAGGCCCTGGTGACACACACACACACACACACATACACACACACACAGAGCCAGGACTGGTGCCAGACTAAGGTGGGGACAGAGAAACGGGAGCACCAAGGAGGCAGCCTGTGGGGTGCTGACAGGGGCTTCCCCAAAGGAAAGTCCCGGGGCGGGGCACGGAGGATTCTAGGCAAAACCCCTGGCATCTGTGCTTGCCGGGCGTGGAGTAAATGGGTGCTGGTGGCTACGGCTGAACATGGGGAGCCCTGCAAACTCAGAAGCTTGGGCCATTTATCTTAAGGGCACCCAGGAGGCCCTGGAGGTGTCTGCGCAGGAGAGAGGCGGGCTCTGACCTGCAGTCTGGGGTCGCGGGTGAGGCCAGATAGGCTGCCCTGGACGTCACTCACTCCTTCCTTCCTGTGTTCATTTAACAGGGATCTACTGAGCACTTACTCTGTGCCAGGCCTCAGGCAGACAGACAGGAGGATGGCGTACTGGCTCCCATGGGGGGCAGGGGTGCCGGTGTGAACTGTGAGCACCACTGCGGGCTGAGGGGTGAGAGGGCTCTCATGAGCCTAAGCCTGCGGACCCTTCAAGCAGGGGCCTGCCTGCGAGGGGAGGGAGCAGTACGTGCACGTGCTCAGGGCAGGGCAATGACGAGTAAAAGCGCTTCGGCAGGCCAAGGCGTGGGCAGGAAGGGGACACAGCTTCTTCCCTTTATGCCAAGGGCCAGGGGGAGTGAGGCAGGGGGGACAAGGGAGTTGAGGGTTGGGCCTGGCACACGCCTTCGCTCTCTGAAGGCTGTCATTGGGGAAGGGAGCCCTCTCTTTTCATCAGCAGACCGAACAGGATGTCTGGGCAGCTGTTCCTGTGAGCAGACTTCAGTTCAAGGCAAGGAAGAACTTTCCAGTGCACAGAGCCCCTTCACTGGGTGGCCCCATGGGCTGGTGTTGGCAAGGCCCAAAGCCCAGGCCCAGGCCCCCACCTGCAGCTGGATGACCTCAGGCAAGTCCCTCAGACTGAGCCCACGGAGGAAGTGCCCTGGAGAGAGCTGCCAGGGTGCTTCGAGAAGAGCCCTGAGTGATCTAGCTGCTGCTGACCCTGAACCTGACCCTGGAGCGGCATCGCAGGGGCAGCTGAGGGTATGGCAGGAAAGGGACCATGCGTGGGGGAGTTGGGAGGTGCCCTTCACTGAGCAGGAGCCTTGGTGCCAACAATAACAACAACAGTAACAGGTGATGAGCCCCGTTCTCCAAATGGGGAAACTGAGGCTGGGGTTCCCAAGGCAGAGTCCGGCTGGAGCTGAGACCTGCAGAGACCACAGTCAGGGTCTTCAGAAGGGGCAAAGGCAGGGGCAGAGGGGAGGGAGCTCTGGGACCAAGCTGAAGGTCTCTGGGGAGAGGGCCGGGAAAGGGGGCAGCCTTCTCTGTCAATCCTGGCCACAGGCAGGGTGGGGTGGGGGGCAGAGGAGACACTAGCCTCATGGCCCAGCATCATCACTAGCACCTCCGTGTGGGGCAGGATTTGAGGCGGGGTGGGTGGTCTCAAGATCCTCAAAGAGCTGCCACTCTCCCACCAGCCAGTAATGGTGACAGAAACCAAGGCCAGAAGAGGATGCCCCGCCAAGGTCACCAGCCAGCGAGAGGTAGAGCCAGGCAGGCCCTCTGTTCCCAGACTAGCAGAACTCCTGAGGGTCTCACAGAAGTTGGGGGGGCAGGGAGGGCAGGTGAACAAGGAAAGGAAAAAGGAAGGAAGGGAACTGGCATTGCCTAAGGCCTGCCCCAAGGCTCGTCCAGGACACCGTCCCTCCCCCCTGCAACTCTGGAACGACTGCTTTAAGGGGTGCCCCGTTCACCTGGGCGCTCTTCCCCCCATCGGCTCAGCCCTAGTCTCAAGCCCTGCACACAGGAGGGGCCTAGCAAACACTGGAAGCCACGTGGCCAAGTCCTGTAACGGGATCCGGGATCCGTCTCATCCGCACCATCCCCCCACCGAACTGGGGGCGATTCACACTGATTCACACTGTTGGACAGAGGAGGGAACGGAGGCCCAGAGAGGTACAGCCACTCACTCTGGGTCACAGAAACAGCGTGTGCTGGGGACAGGGCACAAATCCAAGCACTCTGTGGTATTAACTCCCTTAACCTTCTCGTCAACCCCTTACTTAGGCAGCTATGCCCCCCACCCTATTTTCTGGAGGGAGGAGGGCTTGGGTGCACAGAAAATTCAGGTAACTTGCCTGATACGCTCGAGAGCTGGGATTCAATCCTGGGGTAGGTGGCCCGAGTCCACACCTTGAGTCACCTTCTCCCCACAATCAGCTTTGTGGTCTCTGTGGCCGTTTCCACACATCCACAGAGGGGACCCTCAGGGAGGCTGGGGGCTGGGGTGGGGGTTGTGTGCTGTGGATGGGAAGTATGCAGAGCCTGTAAGTGGCTCCAGCGGGGGGGGGGGGGGGGGGGGG
>NW_019154139.1:6534299-6569815 GCF_002288905.1 Enhydra lutris kenyoni | reverse complement strand
GGGGGAAGGGAGGGAGGGAAACATGGAAGGAAGGGGAAGAGAGGGGGAGGGAAGGGAGGAGGGGCTCCTCTCCCCCAGACACCTGGCAGGCCACATTCCAGGAAAGATCTGTGCCAGGGAAGATCTGCCCGTCGGGTCCCCCTGCCTTAAGCACATCAAAGCTGGTTCCCAGCCAACCCCAAGGTAGAGTCCTTTGAGGTCTGGCAGAGATGGGGCCATATTTCAGGCTGATACAAAGCAGGCTGCACCCCAGCCCCTCCTGCCCAAGATCCCCATCTGGGCTGTCTACTTAATACCCCATTACAGAAGAAAATATACAGCCAGCTCCCGCCCAGCCTCAGCTGCCCAGTCCTCCCTCCGAAAAGATCAAAGCTGCACTAGATTCTTGCCCAGATACTCTGCAACCAGAATGCAGACTGGGAGAGGCAGGTAGAGCCCAACGAAGTGGTGACTGTGGGGAGTGGGGAGGTGGGTGGGTGCAGGGGGGACCCGGCTTTCAGAGAGGTGCTGGGGAGGCTGCGTCAGGAGCCTGGCAGGAGGGAGCCCAGCGCCCTGGGCCAAGGGAGGGGAGTCCTACATCTCGCCCTGGTCCCTGAGTGCCTACCTGTCCCATCCACCACCGCCCCACCCAGCAGAGCCCTCCCGACTCACCACCCCCTTGGCTCACAAAGCCTGTTGCGTTGTCTGTCTGTCCGCACCCCCGGGATGAGTGCTAGCAGAGGACCAACCCCTAGCTACTGTCACCAGCACACCGCAGCCGCATGCCAGGTAGGCCCTCCAGTGAACTCTGAAGTCACGGCGACCCTGTGAGGTGGGCAGCGTCATCTCATCCTCCAGCTGAGGACACAGGCATGGGAGTTAAGAGGCAGGAGCAGCTGCAGGTTTGGGATGCCCAGGGTCCACTTCTCGCTGTCCAGGCACTCGACTTCCATCGAGGAACTCCCCTACTTCGGGGTGGTCTTGGTGGGATATGAACCGGGTGTCAGTCACCCCCCCCCCCAGCAAAATGGACAGCCATATCCTCTCCAGCAGGGCGGGCCCTGAGCCCTCTTAGAGGCTGAGGAATGGGAGTCCCCAGCTGACCTGCTCCCAGGTTCCAGCAGCAGCCCCGAGCCCTGGGGTCTGCTTGGCTCCAGGGCTTGAGCTCTTTCCAAACCAGGAAGTAGGAACAGAGAAGCTCCGAGACCCACAGCAGCCCCTCTCCCTGGTCACTCAGCGGGGGGGGGGGGGGGGGGGGGGAGCAGGATCTGAACTGCACACCTTCTGAGTCCCCCCTACCAAGGCAGTCGCACAAACACAGGGACACACACAAAGCAAATGTCAGCCCTGCTCCTCCAGAGCCATCTCCTAGACCCTAAGGTTGTAGGTGAAAGTTAGTAGTTAATGAGCTGGCCGGATTCCCTAATTCATACTAGGGGGTGATTGACTCCTTCCTCTTGATGAGGACCCTATCCCTCTTCTCCCACCAGAACACCTGCTCCTCTTCCTGTGTCTCCTTGCCTCCTTCCCAAGAAACTACTGTCACCTACCTGGGCCCGGCAACCTGGGGCCATCCCGCCCACTCAACCTCCAGCATTCTTCCCCGTCCTCCTAGGCCCCCTCTCGAACACTTTCCACACTGGCTATCCCCTTGGCCTCTCTAAACCAAACCAAGTCCCCCCCAGGCTCCAGGGGACACCTGGCTCACCCTGTGGTTCCATGTAATCTGCCCACCACCACTTCTGCGGGCTGAATGAAGTCTCGGTTTCTTGGCCCAGGCTGTCCCAGAATCAGGGGATGTTTCTCCCCTTCTCTCACCCCTGCACCTATCCTTCCAGACCCTGGTCTCCCCAGGCTGCTATCTTCAGGTCTCCATACCCTCTGGCCTGTCCAACAGTGACCCTTGGCCAGGTGTCCTCGCTGCTGTGCCGTCTCTGTGTTCCCATGGCAGGGAGCTCCCCGAAGCCCAGATGGTGTCTGCCCCTCATCTACTTCATCACACTCGTTCCTGAGTGGGGTCTTCAAACCTGAACTCTGCAGGGCAAGAAAAGGCCCTCGGGACGGATGCTCAAGGCCCCGACAGCCCCACGCTCATCCCCTCAGGAATCAGATGCAGAGAAGGGGGTGTCCCTGGGGGCTCAGACACTTCTGCCCCCTTCACTGCCACCTGAAGGCCGACCCCCCACCGGGGACGGAGCCGCAAGCACAGGGCGAACCAAGCAATTTTCCAGACTTGGTGTGCCTCGGCAAGCCAATCCCAGCACGGAGGAAACCTCTGGCCTCTGCGAGAGGGGGCGCGGCCAAGTGTAAGCACAGCGGCTGCTGCGGCCCCCGCCGCCCCCCACCTTGAGCGGAGAGAGCGCCGCTGCCAATTCCCCTGCTCAGCAGAAAGCCTCCATTTTGCGGGGAGAAATTAATGAAAGGGAGAAGCCCGGGAAATTACGAGTCGCCACCTGCAATCTCTCCTTCCAGGGAAGTGGCGGGCTGGCTGATGAAGGCAGAGGCCGCCCTGCCAGGCTGGGCCAGCAGCTGAGGACCTTGTCCGCCCGCTGGGAGGCAGGTGGGAAGCCATGGTGGTGGGGAGGGGATGGCGAGGGGACCCGTAGGCCCCCGCAGCCCCTCCAGGGTACCACCCAACTGGGGAAACCTCCAGCTGAGAGAAATTTCCACTCCCTTCCCCGCAGTGAGCGGGCCTGCTGAAACTCGGGCGGCCCCACGGATTCAAGAGCACGAGGCATCACCACCCAGGCCCGGTGCTGGGTTCCCCACGGGCTGGTGGGAGAAGCCCAGAGATGGCACTGATGAGGCTTCCCCACATGCATGCCTGGGGCTGTGCTGGGTGCCTCGTGACTCTTCACTGCCCCTGGGATGGGATCACTGTAGCCACAGACCGGGACCGGAGGGCTCAGGGAGCAGCGCTTGTCCAAGGCTGCTGATGAGGGCGGCAAAGGGCTGGGGCTCTGGTGACAGCACGGGGGTGCTCCTGAGACGAGCTGAGGCAAGACGGTCACATGAGACACCCACTCCAGTAGCTAGGATTTGCATCTGACCAGTGGTATGGTCATTCCCTCCTGGACTATGAAGAAAGAACACTGACTGGTCACCACCCCAAGCCTCTCTTTCTGAAATCAAGCCAAGTTCCCCGACTCCCAGACTCTTGTCTAGACTCAGGGATAGAACAGTAGATAGCTGGGACAGGTCACTTTGGAGTCACTGCTTGACCTGATCTGACAGGAGCTAGAGCATTTCCGCCTTCCAATAGCCCACAGATCTCTAGCTCCCTCAGATCTCAGCCTTCACCAGGAAGTGAATTCAGACTAAGGTGTGAATGGTTGCTACGAGCTTCCTCTCTCTTCCTCTTGGGGTTTATATATTCCGAGGCATTGAACGTGACATTGCAACTGTGCAGCTGGTCATTCACAGGAGTGAGGCGCTGAGTGAAGAGCCCTGTGGCACGAGAATCTGAAAGCTGGTCCTGGCACCAAACATCAAAGACAGAGGAATGCGATCACCCCAGAAGAAGGCTAGACCTCTCATGTCAGCTCATCCTCCATTAGCTGTGCATCTTGGGGTAAGCCCCATGGCCTCTCTGAGCCCCAGTGTCCTCTCTCTGCTTTCCAACTGAATGACCCCAGGTATGTCCCTTATCCTTCCTGGGCGCTAGAATGGAGAGTCGGGAGGCAGCCTGCCATGGTATCCTCTGGAAGGCAAACTTTGAGGCACTGCTATCTCCCGCTCCACGGCCCTGGCCGTATATTATTATAATGGCCTTGGCCAATAGGGGCGCAGGCTATTAGAATGAGTTAAGACCAGATTAATCTGCTTAAAAAAATATGCCTGGTTTTTATGCTGTGCATTCCCGCCTAACAACTCAGGCTCCTTCCAGGCCATTATCTCGTTTTATCGTTAATTCAATTCCATAAACATGTATTAAGTGTCTATTATGTGCAGAGCCCTGGTCCGGTAGCTGGGGTGGGGTGAGGGGGCAATGGGGGGAGCAGCCCCAGCCCCCAAGGTGCCTACTGCTGGGCAAGGGACCCACCTGACCCTCAGACTTCACCGCCGGGACACGGAGTAAGGGAACCGGAGCTCAGAGGAGGGAGATGCTCACCAGCCTGGAGGATCTGGGGAGGCTTCCTGGAGGAGGGGGCTCATGAAAACCGGGATTGGACACAATAACACGTGATGTGAACAGAGGGCCTACTATGTGCCAGGTACCATTCCCAGCACTTTACACTCAGGGACTCAATCCTACCAATAATCCAGGGGGCAGGCCCTAAATAACACTCCCCCCCCCCAATTTTACAGATAAAGAAACAGAGGTTCAGAGAGCTAATTTTTTAGAGGTCACAAAGCTGGTAAGGGTGAAGCCATGAAATCCAACTGCAGAGCACGGACCCAGTGTAGGATGACCAGTGGCTAGAAGGGTGGCTGAGGTAAAGGGTGGGTACAAAGTATCTGGAAAGTAGGGAAGGGAGGGGGAGAGGACTAAGCCTCTTCCACGAGCCAGAACAGTCTGGTCCTTCCAAGTGGGGCCTTGAAGTTGGATTTTGGTGAGCAGGAATGAGGCGAGGACTGGGGGAGCGGGATACCCCAGGCAGGACCACTATTGTGGGATAGGACTGTGGAGTCAGCCAGACCTGGTCCAAATCCTGGCTCTGCCCCCCTGGCTGGGAGGCCACATGCTGCTGTATAAACTCTCTGAGACTCAGTTTCCCTCCCTGTGAAAATGTGAAACTGGGGGAGCTGGCTGACCCTGGCCACTGGCCTGTGAGGCCACTTGAAAAACATAGACTGTGGGCCTCAGAGAAATGACCCGAGACAGAGAAGTGACCCGAGACTGCCCCTTCTGAAAATGAGAAGACAGGAAACAGAGGGACGCGGCCAAGCCTGTGGGACAGTCACCAGACTCATTCTCACTTTCTTCCCTAAGGACATAGAGACAACAAATACTCCCTGGGCCCCCCCGCCACACACACCCCTTGTCGGCAGGGACGGAACAGGGCCAGGGCGGAGACCGAACAAGCAGAAGCCACAAACAGGGACAAGCAGGACTACAGAGCCTGGAAGCTGCCAAAAGCCAGAGCCCACAGTGGCCACACGCCAGGAGCCTCCATCCATCACCCAGGGCCCCAGCGGCACCCTGGTCCTGGGCCTCCTCGCGCTGGCCTGGCCCACCTCCCTGGCTTCCTCGGGACCACTCCTCTTCTTCCCACCCATCCTGGGCATCCCCCAGGGTTCCAGGGCCTCCCCGCCCCTCCACACCTACACGCCCCCACCCTGTCCCCGCTCCCCCAGCCCTCGGCCTGTACGGTTCTCCACGCCAGCAGTGCCCTCCTGGTTCCCTCTCTGCCTGGAAAAATGGGTATGCTTCCTTCCTGTGTCAGCTCAGACATCTTCCTCTGTGACCTCCACCTCCTGCCCCCCAGACACGGCAGTGGGGGGCTCGTCCGTATTCTTACAGCCCTCTGCATGCCCCTCGATGGGCGCAGAGCCGCATGGGACACAGAATGCAGCTGGAGTTCAAGTCCAGCTTCCATGACCCAGCCCCAAGTGACGTCACCTGAACCCCGCCGCCCTCATCCATAAAGCAGGGTGGCACCACCCCTCACAGTGTGGGGGTGAGGATAAAATAAGAAAAACGTAACCCACTTGCCAGGAATACTGCTTAGCTCTTGTCACCATGAACACCACCATCAGGCCGCTCTGAACTTGCTGTCTGCCAAGCTAACTCTGCATTGCTCCCACGCCCCACCCCTCCCTACCCTGTCTCCCCAGTGCCCTGCACAGAGCCTCGTACCCAGCCACTGCTGAATCAGAGGGCAGAACCCCACCTGTGGGGGGCAGCCAGAAAGGCTTCCTAGAAAAGGTGGTACTCGCTGAGGTTTTGAAGGATGCCTAGGAGTTGACCAAGCAAAGACAACAGACAAGGAAGCAACTCCAGGCAGAGGAAGTTGAGTTAGACCCTGCGGCCTCAAAAGCCATCGTGAAGCATGAGGACTTCATCCATGGCTGGGTTTTGGTGAGCAGAGATGATGAGAGGACAGGCAGAAGGGGGGATACCCTGAGAGACTGAAAACTTTCAATAAGGCAAGGATAGTCACGAGGTATTTACTCATCGAACATGTCCTGAGGGCCTACTATGCACCAGGGTTGGGGACTTAGTGGGAAACAACACGGAAGTGGTTCCTGGGGCCACAGAGCCAATGTTCCAGGGAGGGAGACACACAGTAACAGAAAATCTCATAAATAATTCATCAATTCCAGCTGCCTGGAGGGTACGGCAGGAGAGGTAAGCGGTGCTGAGACCATCGACAAGAACAGGAATCCAGCCCGGTGTGTGTCTGAGCTCAGAAGTGGTGTTTCTGTCAGACCTTAGCAACAGGAGGGGACAGAGCCTGAGCAGAATATTCCAGGCAGAGTGAACGGCACGGGCAAAGCCCTGAGGTGGGGAGGAGGGTGGCCTGTGGGAAGAAGTGGCAGCCTTTGCGGCTAGAAGGGGAGAGGGGAGTGGCATGGCAACGTGGCCTGGAGAGGCAGGGTCTGTGGGCTGGGGTGAGCAGTCTGGGTTTATCCTCTCGGCAATGAGCAGCCAGTTAGGAGCCCCAGAAGGTTGCCAGGTCCTGGTCACCCTGCAAATTCCTGGATAGAGAGCAATGCATCAGCCCCAGTGGGGAGATTTGTGGTCACAGAAGACCACACTGACAGCCCGGGGAGGCCAAGACTCCTGCACGGCCCAGCCCACACGCCCGCCCTCCTCCCCAGCCGAGTGGCCACCGGCAGACTGATGAGGTGGAGACCCGATCCGTCTTGAGTTCAGCTCAGATTCCAGGTGCGTCCCGGGAGACAGTGGCTCATCAGTACCTGAGAAAATACAGCCTGGAGGGCGGACAATTAGGGGCTGCCCAGCTGGCCGGGTTAGTGGCTTGCTCTTCTCTGGAAGAGGGACACAGGAGCATGGCGGGGGCAGGGGGGCGGGGGGGGGGGCAGGTGGGCGGTGAGGCCACACCCCTGTCCCCAGGACCCGCCCACCGGAGGGCCCCACCAGGGAGGGTGCAGGCTGGGGCCCCTGTGGGGCCTGCAACCAGATGGGTGATCAGAGAGGGAAAAGGGAGAAGAGGGCTGCCTGAGCATTTCATCTCTGGGCACCAAGACCAGACCTGAGACCCTCACTCCACGTGCTGGGGGCGGACGGAAGCCCTGGGTGGTGCTGCTCTGGCTCAAACCCGTTCTCCCTGGGAGGTCGTGGAGGAGGCCTCTTGTGCCTCAGTTTCCTCATCGGAGACATGAGGGCATTTCTGCCTTGGAGGGTCACTGTGAGGCTCAAACCAGATTCTGGAACGACCACCTTTCACCACGTGCAAACGGCTGAGCACTGAGCCCCCCTTCAGCAGCTATAAGCCCAGAGGAGCTGCCCAGGGTTCCCTGTGGGGGCCACGCTGGGGCCACAGAACCACATCTTGGGCAGAAGTGAGGTGTAGTCAAAGGGCATGGGTGGGAACCACACAGACCCCACTCCGGGCCCCATCCCCTCCCAGCTAGGGGACAGGATGAGGCCTCTGTCCCCTTCCTGGCAAAACAGAACTAAGAGCACCTTCAGCACAGGGCTGTGTGTTGGAAAGCGCGAGAATACTGTAGTCCCCAGCACCCTGTAGGCATGCAGAGCCTGCAGCGTCCCCTCCTGACTCTGCCTGTTTTCCAGGTTTCTCCCACAAACCCTGACGCCAAAGCCCCATCCAGTTAAGACAGTCTTAGCCTCCTTGGCACACGGGTCACCCAGAAGGGGAGACTTTTTGCAGACGGCGTGAGATTCTAGGGGTTTGTGTTTTAAAAAAGGAACCTGGACAGGGCAATAGTTATGCCAAAGAAATGAATCACTAAGGGTAAAATTCCTGCCAACAGGCAAGGAAGGAAAACGTTACGGGTAGAAGACAGTCCTTCCTAGAATGCTGAAATCACCTTGCAGAGATGTGGAGTATTTGTCAGGTAGGGGTCATGAGGCTAGCATCGTACAGGCCCAGGCGTCGCGGAGAAAACCGAAAATCTCCAGTTGCCCCGGAGGTGCCCATCATGAAGGAACGAATGAGCAAGCAAGTGGGGCTTAGAGCCGCACAGCCTCTACCATGGGCTGTTCCCCGACAGTCAGTAGGCCACCTGTCAGGCCCCAGGACAGCCCCAGCCCTGCCTGCTGCAGCCCTAAGTCTCCTGGGAATGGGATCTCCATGGGCACAGTGGACAGAGGTAGGTTCCCTGGGTGGCCGTGACCTCATTAATGGGGGTATGACAAAGCCAGGCCAGGTGGGACCCCAGGCCTAGAAGAATCCATGAAGGGATCAGTGAAACAAGTTTAATTCTGGAATTTACACTCCTTAACCTAACAAAGCAATTGTTAGGACCAAAGCCCAAGGTGAGGGCCCTAGTTCATAGCCACCACCAACCTGTTCATTCCCCAGTGTATGGTGGGCCCTGGGGGGACAAACCCATAGGCAACGGCTGCCCTGGCCCAGCTCCCCCATTGCTGTGAGGCCCATCACCTTCCACCCCTGCTCTGCACCATGGGCTCCCCAGATGGAAGAAGTGAATGGTCCTCTTTGCCATGAACCAGGAGGGGACAGGTCCCTGGAAGCTCCTGGAGCATGTCCTCCCCTCCCCAGTGTCTGAGCACCGGATGAGGGTGTGGGGGCCTCAGCCCCCCACCTCCAACCTCCCCACACCCCTGCCCTGCATGCCCATGCCTGGGCCTCAAGCCCACACCTCCAGAGCTCAAGGGAAGGGTGGTCGGAGGACGGCAGCCGCATTTCCGGGCTGCTGGCTTGCTGTGCCAGGGGTGGTTCATCATTCTCCAACCAGGAGAGTTCAGGACAACCAGGTTCTTTGCAAGCTTCCCCATTCAGTCTCCCCTGCCTGCCTCACACCCCCACAGTGGACCCTTAGGCAAGCCTCGCGACTTTTCTGGGCCTCAGCTTCCCCACCTGGAAGTAGAGGGGACACTGCCCGCCTGTGAGCAGCGTCCTGTAACTTACACCCAGGGTCTCTTCAGTGCCTGGCACTCCGTAGGCGGCTGCTGGCAGGTGGGTCTCTGCCCGGCACATGGCAGGACTTCAGCGCCAAAGCTGCTGACCCCATGGGGCCTGTGGTGTGCTGCCAACCAGGTGAGGGTGGCCAAGGCCTCTGAGAGCCTGAGGTGGCCTGGAACCACCCAGCGTCCCCTTTCCATGATGGGGAGGACCCTGCAGCTGCCAGGAGAGCCCTGAGCAGGACGCCCTCATCTCACCCCTGCAGGCCTCCTGGAAGGCCCCTCTCCATATCTAATGCCACCAGGCAAAATCGTGTTCCTCTTCATGGCTTACACCCACCAATTCCTCCGGGGGTTTCCTTGGTCCTCTGCCAGAATTCGTCGGATGCCTCCAGAGCTGTCAGGACCCCGGGCTCTGATCCTGGATTACTCCCAGTTACCCAAGATTGACTGCAGCCTCAACAGAATTCTGTTCTGTGAGCACACCAAGCTTAGTCTCACCTCAGGACCTTTGCATGGGCTGTTCCCTCTGCCTAGAATGCTTTTCCTACACGAGGCAGTCTCCTTCTTGTCTTTTACCTCCCTGCTAAAATGCCCCGCCTCTCAGGGCAACAGCAGGGGCAAGAGCAGGGGCTCCATCGGCTGTGTTTAATGCTGCAAGCTCGGTACCTAGAATGAGACGGCCACAGGGTGGCAGGGGGGGCAACCGGAATCCCCTTCCCTGAGAGCTCCTAGGCTCCTGTCGGGGCCACCCCCACCCAGGGCCCCGTGCAGCCACTCCAGTACGGGGAGGAGACACCTCCACTAAGCTAAGGACCCAAAGATGAACTTGGAGGTGATGCGGTGCGTATCTGGAACTGGCTAGAACCCATCCCTTTGGGACAAATGCTCTGGGGCAGATGCCTAATGCGAATCGTTTCTGTCATCAGGACATGGAGGGGCCTGACACGGACCAGCTGCCGCCGCCGAGGGACAGGCTGCCGGAGCATCGATGGGCTCTCAGCAAAATTGATGGCCACTGTCAGAAAATGATTTCCCCACGGCCTGATGCCAGCCCTCAGAGGAGCTCAAATCCCAGGCAGCGATGCCTCCTGGGGCGGGCGGGTGGGCGGTCAGGCAGGCAGCCAGGCGGCCGGCCGCACCTGGCCCAGCTGCTTCCCCAGAGCCGCGGGCCTGCAATTCCCAGGAGGGTCGGGGAGCCGGCGGGGCCCACACCCAGGAGGCCCACACTGAGCGCCTGTGGGACAAGAGGGAGCCGTCCCCCCAGGTAAGAGTGGGGGCTCCTGCCTGTCCCCTTTAACTCACTTCTGTACCTCCGAGCCCAGCGCTGAGCCTGGTACAGTGCAAGAACCCAGTGAACGTTGAATAAATGAGCAAATAAATAACAATTCTCGAAACTTGGACAATACCAGGCCAGCATCTGGAAAAGGGGTTCCCCAAATAGACAAGGGGAGCAGAGGGCACAGGACTCTGGCTGCCCAGTGCCTGCCTATCCACACAGCTACACAGTGGAGGAAGGAGCATATGGGGCGGGGGGACATGGCCCAACAGCCCTCCTTGCCCGAAGTCTTCAGGTCATACCTAAGCAGAGTACTTGTTTTTAAATTGGCCGTGCCTTCTTTTTTAAAGATGACAGGAAATTGATGACGCAAAGCTGTTTCTGTAGTTTTTTAGAAACACCCAGAATTGGGGAGTGGCCTGAGGAGACCTGGGGACGGAGGGGCCGCGGTAGCCATCTGCAGAGACTCCCACAGGACCTAGTCCTGCCCGGGAGGAAAGGTTCTGGAAAGGATCAGTTCATCGTTGATCCCGGGCCACCCAACAGGAGGGCCTGAGGCACTGGAAGGCGGGAGAAGCCAGTGGGGGCCTCGAGGGGCTGGCGCCACGCTGGAGGCCCACAGGGATGGCCCCCCATCCTGGGGGGCTCTGTGCAGCCCTCGTGGAAGGTGCACTGAGGCAAGCACAAGCTTAGGGAAGGACTCCCAGGGGCAGGCATCCCGCAGGAAGGGCATCCTGCCTGGGTATGAAGAATGAGGGAGGTAATGGCAGCCAGGCGGGTGGAGTGGGTTGGACACAGGCAGGAAGAAACAGAGCCACTCACTCATTCACTCAACAAACATTCGCTGACTCCACCTCTGGGTCGGGTGCTCAGCTGGCCAGGGGGCCAACACTGAGTGAGACTCCCTCCGTCCTCGAAGGCCCCTCAGTGGGCTGGAGGCAGGCTCTTCTGCGGTGCCCCGGTCCAGGCAAGTCACGCCTACTCTCACCTCAGGGCCTTTGCTGCTGCTGGGCCCTCCGGCCGCAATGCCATCTCTTCCTGTCTGGTCAACTCTTCCCTCAAAACTCGGCCCAAATGTCCCTTCCTCCAGCAAGCCTCCCTTAACCGCAGGGCTGGGAACCAAGAGGAAACCAAAGTTTGTGGAGAGGGAAAGAAAAGATGAGAACAGGGACTCTCGCTGGTCGCCAGGAGCCTCAGGGGCAGCCCAGGCAGAATTCCTTCCCACCAACTACACAAAGCCACACGTGTGCCAAGGCCAGAACACAGCCAGCGAAACCCCCACCACAGTAGGAAATCAGCATCCCTGCCCAACGCTTCTGTCCCCTCCTTCCAGAACACACGAGGCCGTAGCTCTTCCCTCCCACTGCTCCCCATTGATCCTGAAACCCAGGAGAACAAATGCTTACATCTGTCGGCTAATACAGATCCCACATCCTACTGTTATAATCGCTCCATTTCACAGATGCGGAAACTGAAGCCCGAGGACAGAAGGTCTTTCCTGATCCTTTGTCCATGGAAAGAGCAACTTCTGGCTCCAGGGCCTCCCTGGAGGAACTGGGGCTGGCATTCCTGTCCTTAATACCACCCATGACTACATGCCTCCACTGGGCTGCCTCATGCCCAGCCCTCTCCGGCCCACCTTTTCTTCCTGAAACCAGGATTTGATCATATCAGGTGCCACCGATGGCTCCCACTGCCTCCTGGACCATGTCCAAACTCCTTGGCTTGGCAATCCCCTTGGGCTGGCACCTGTGGAACTTTCTGGTGCCATCTCTGTCACTTCCCTCCAGGCACAGCTAAATAGTGCCCCTCCCCCAAAGGCTGGGTGTCCTCCAAGCCTGGGTGCCCACCTGCCTCTCCCCCTGGAACACCATTCCCAGCCAAGTGGACTCCAACTCGGCCTAAAGGGGTCGCTCTAAGATCACACGCCCCCCGAGAACCTTCCCAGACAGGCAGCACTGGCCCCACTACCTGTCCCGCTTCCTGTGGCAGCGGACAGAGCGCTCCGGGTGCCTGGCCCCCGTCTGACTCATCCCCCACCTTCCCCACCCGCCCTCGCGGCACACCCTCAAATTTGCTGAAATGAATAAATTATCTCATTTAGCCACAGAGCACACCCAGCTCGACTGTTGGCAGTTCAGCCAACAGCCCTCGTGTGGAAATCACCACAATGAAGGTGGCAATATTTCACCTCGCCCAGAAATTTACTGCGAGTTCTCTAGTCTCACGAGTGTGTTTGTGTGTGTGTGTGTGTGTGTGTGTGTGTGTGTGTGTGAGATGTCGCGGGGGGGGGCAGTGCTAGGTGACAGAGCTTCGATTTAAGCAGAGATGACAAAGAATCTCCTCCTTCTCCAAATGTGTCTCTGGCCCATCGAGTTCACCCAAGCCCTTCCCCGGTGCCACCTCACTATCCTGCAAGGTAGGTGGCCAGGGACAAAATACCTCCCCCTCATTAAGGTGGAAACTGAGGCTCCCAGGCCAGGTGACCGGTGGGCAGTGTCAAACCACAGATGAAGGGCTCTGTTCTCTCCTGTCAGGTGTGGGCAGGAAGGGGGATATGGGACCCAACAGCGAAGCAGCTGGCAGAGGGTCACCTATGGGCCTTTCCCATGACCTGGAGGTGAAGGAGGGACGCCAAGGTGGGTGCAAGGTGACCGCTCCCTTGCAGACCTAGAGAGAAACACGGCAGCCAGCCAGCAAGGCCCAATTAGGAAGCTGGCTTCAAAGGCCTCTATGTGCCAAGAGGAGCCAGATCCCACTGGAGCCTGGGCAGGAAACCATCTTTGCCGTGCCTCGTGTGTGCCTGCCCGTCCCCTGACAGCCCCATTGGCCATGCTCCCAGAGCCCCACGGGGCAGGCAAGCCCCAGCAGCCTGAGCTCCACACTGGAGGCCCCTACCAGCCCCAGTGGGGGAGCACGGGCCAGGGGAGGCCTGGGCCTTGACCCCACCACCCGCCCTGGCCCACTTACCTGCCAGAGGCCCTGGCCGCGGCCATGTGCCCAGCTGGGGCGTCCCAGGCCCCACCAGGCTCACCAGGCCTGATTTGCATATGCTAATGAGCCACACATCCCTTGCTCCCCTTGCCAGCTTGTTTGGGGAACGGCTGGATCCGGCTATACCTGTATCGTGCTGATGTCACGCCGAGCTATTTCCAGCCTGGTTGCCATGGAAACCACAAGGCCTCAGCTCCAGTTAGGAGTTCAATATATAATTTACTTACTCCCCCATCCCCCCAGCCCCACCCCAAAGAGACTGGGGCGTATGGGGAACAATCGACTAAAATATACAATACCCTCCCTTCCCTCCATGGCCTGTACAGAGGGGGAGGAGGCGACGGGGGTGGGGAGCATGGCGCAGCGGAATGGTGAGCCCATTTGGGAAGAAGGGGGAACAGTGGGGAGGAGAGAAGAGCTTTCCTCATTAAGAAGAAGAACAGAGGCTGGTATTTGGAGAGGATTCCAGGGATGGGGCTCAGGCCTGGCGAGGGGGGCAGGATGGGGCCCTCTGCTCAGTGACCCCCAGCCCTGGCAGACCAAGCCTTCGTCAGGGACCTCAAGTGAGAAAGGACTCCGGCCAAGTCACTGAGCTGTGGGTGACCAGCTTTACTCTAAAACGCTCTGCGGCTACTGTCTCGCTGGCACCAGGGTCTGCCATTCAGAAGCCGTCCCGAGAATGGGGCATTGGCCACCTCCAGACCTCAGTGTGCAGGATACCCCCCCACCCTGGGCTACCCTGAGGTCCTTCTGGCTCTTTCTACACGCACTCACTGACGGCAGCTCCATACCATACTGGGGGGAGTGCAGGAGAGCTGGGGCACAGTTCCACGTGTGGGGAGCCCCCAGGCTGGGCTGGGGAGGACAGAGGGTTGAGGAGAACCAGGTGAGGTCCACAGTGAGAGTGACATGAGCACAGGGCTACGGGCCCACCAAGCTGGTGTGTGATGTCTGGGGGCAAAGTCAGAAGTGGCTTCCTGGAGGAGGTGCTGCTCTCAGCTGAGACTTGCAGGGTGAGGACTGGGCTAGAGCGGGAGGGCGTTCCAGGCATCAAACACAGCAGGAGCAAAGACTGGCGTGGAAGCCAGAGGGCTGGGCCCATCTGCCAGGGCTCCAAGCTTGAGCTTTCCCAGCCCCACTCCTGCCTGGGCAGCCGTGGAAGGCTGTGGGGGGGGCAGGGCCCTCCTCCCACGTCTCTCTCCCGACGTACAACACTAGGACCCAGAGGGGCTTTGGGCAAGTCATTTCCCTTCCTGACTTTCATTCCTTTCCGCGCCCAGAGAGGCAAAGGAGAGAGCAAGTGGTCGAGGAGCAGAGCTTCAACCTTCTACCAGTGCCAGAACGTTACAACTATTATATCTAATTTTCATGAGCATCAGGGCCCGTTTCCTGGATGAAGAAACAGAGGTAAGGAGTGAACAACTAAATAAAGCGTCAGGGCTGAGCTCCAAGCCCCTCTTCACACCGTGCAGAGGCCTAGACAAATATCCCACGGGGGCAGGCGAGGATGCCGGCAGAGAATTCCCAGTTTTCTGATCCTCTGAGGAGAACCCCCAGAGGAACTGGGCCTCCCGCCCAGCCTCTGGGCTCTCCCAGGAACTCCCCTTTCACTCATCTTGCCCCACAGGGGCCCCAAGATCCTGCCCTGCCACACAGTTCTGTCCGCCCCCGCTAACCAGCCTGCCCCACCACCGCTGTGTTGGTCCCAGCAACAACAGGACAAGGGAGCACAGTGGGCCCCCAGTTCCTCGTTACAGCCCTCAGAATCAAGCCCTTCAGCTTCTCCACCTCCGTCTTCCGTTCTCACCCCTGCTCTCTCTGTCCCGGCCACAATGGCTTTCCAGCAGCTCCTTAATCTCACCAACCACATTCTGGCCTCTGGGCCTTTGCACATCCTGTTCCACCCATTCGAAATGCCTTTTTCCCAGAGAGCTGAAGAAAACACTGAGAACTCGGCTAATGAAGCCAGACAGCCCGGGATTGGTGCCAGCTTCGGCATTTGGTGGCTGTTGACTCTGTGTATCATCTGTAAAATGGGCATGAGCCGCCCCCCCACAGGCCTTGTTGTATGGGTTAGATAAGCTAACATGGCGCAGAGCAGGGCCCTCGTCACTCAGTCAGCTGCTCTTACTACAACCACCTCAGAGCCACGAAGCCAGCTCCCTCCCTCCTTCAAGTCTCTGCCCCAGTGTGTGCCCTTCTCCCCGGCCCCCCCACTGCCTTCTCCACTTTCTTCCCAAGGCTCTTGTGGCCCCTGACACCATCAGTCTCACAGGCTAATGTCTGTCACCCCCCAGCACACCACCTGTGGAAGACAGGAAGGTCAGGCATGTTCGCGGTCTGCCGGCTGGGTGCGCAGTAGGCTCAGCGTGTGTCTGGGGATAGACAAAGGGACGGGCACACCAGGACACGAATGAACGAAGGACATGTGATCCACAGGCCTCCCCCGGGCTCCAGAGCCCTCCCCAGTCGGGATTCTGAGTTCACAGGCCACACGATGGGGCCCACAAATTCGGGGGGCCTCGGGCACTAGAATACCTGGCTGGCAGGCAGTGCCTCTCCTGGGGGCGCACTGGAGGTGGGGGCCCCCGGTCAGCCCCCAGGGCGGGACACGTTCGCAGCTGTGTTTGTCCGTGTGCCTGGCCGTTCCCACTCCCCCACTGCCCCAGTAATGTACACATGGCCTCCCAGGAAACTGCAAAAAATGAGTTAATATAACATTATGGCTGAGAATTTAAATACACAGGAGTCAGGCAACGCAGACTTACAGTTCCCCAAGCAACTGTAAAAAGCACACAAGCAATTCAGGAGCCAGGGCTGGGAATGGATTTAAGGCCTTCTCGCACCAAGGCGGACCCAGGGGCTGCTGTGGCGCGGCCCGTCCGTGACGGACAGAAGCTTCAGAGAGGTGGCCTTGGAGGGCACAGGGGAGCACCAGAGACATGTGTCTCAGGCCACGTGGCTGCCTAGACATGGTCTGTTGGGGGAGACGAAAGACGCTCCAGTAGGGACCCCCAGCTTCCCCCAGCTCGGGCCACACCCCCGCCCCCAACTTGGCCTCCTGTGACCAGCCCCCTCTAACGGCTCAGGGACCCACAGGCAGCTGGCACTCCTGTCCACTCCATCTGCAGAGGCATGACCCATGGGACAGCAGCCCAGGTCCTTCTCTCCCCTCTCCAGCAAAACAGAATCCGGTCTACACTTTCTGATTCAAGAACATAGGCTCTGGGGGCACCGCCAGGGTTCATCCAACTCTACCACTTCCGAGCCCCGTGACCTTGGGCCAGCCGTTAGCTCACCCTATTTCTTCACATAAAACGGGGCGGCTATATCCGCCTAACAGGACTGAGGCAACTGGATGAATTTGTACGTGCAAAATATCTAGAACAATGCCTAGCCCATAGCAAGTGTTTGATAAATACGAGCAATTATTAGGGTGCCTGGTGGCTCAGTCCGTTGAGCATCTGACTCTTGGTTTCAGCTCAGGTCACGATCTTGGGGTCCTGAGATCAAGCCCCACATCTGGGCTCTGTGCTCAGCGGGGATTCTGCTGGTCCCTCTCCCTCCCGCTCCCCACCACTCGCTCACACACATGTGTGCGCTCTGTCATTCTCTAAAATAAAACCTTTTAAAAAATATGAGCACTTATTATTGCTATCATTACCGTTTTTCCCTTCTCGTCCAAAAAGAATCCGAGGAAGCCACAGGACACACAGTGGCACTTAAGCAACCAGAGTAAAAAGAATTTATTCCTTCTTTTCTTCCCTCAGTAGACTTCTCGAGGGCTGACGGTGTCTAGCCCTATCCCAAGCACCAAGCCAGGGACTGCTGTGAACACTCAGAAGGGGGAATGGGGTCCCAACACCCATGGCAAGGTCCTTCAGAAGCTGGCGACAAGTGTGTCTTGGGGTACGTGGCGGCCTTCACACCCAGACACAGAGAGAGGGTGGGCTCAAAGACAGCAGAGCGACGACCAGCCGTCTTCTTGATCACAACGCGAAATGTCAGTGGGGGGAGGTCCAGGGTCTCCCTGGAGCTTGTCGGGAGGGACTTCTGTGCAAGACACAGGGCCTGACATGGGCCAGGAAGGGCTGGAGAGGGAGGGATCACCGTTCAGGCCCTCACAGAAGCACTCTCTGGGGGGGTGGGGAGGGGAGCAAAGGAACGTGTGTTCCCTGAGTCCAGGTCCGGGTCACCCATCTGGCTCGGTTTTCTCTGGTGGCTAGTTCAGAGGCTGAAGTGCCCACTGGACAACCTGACCAGAGACACCGGAGGCTCAGGATGCAAGGAGAAGGCTGGGTGGCCGGAGAGAACTGGGCAACACATGGGGGCCATGAGACAAGAGTGGCTGGGCTCTGAAGACACTGGAGCCGGAAGGCCCTCGGCTATCACCTGCCTCGAGTGACAGGCACTGCAGGGAGGAGCTGTGTGTTCAGGGGAGGGGACAGCATGATGCTGAGAGAGGCAGGGGTGAGCTCTTGGTCAGTCAAGGGTGACCTCCCTGAGGAGGCGACAGTTTAACTGAGCCCTGCTTGGCTGTGGGGTGAGAACTCTCCAGGCAGGGGATCCCACGAGTGCAAAGGCCCTGGGGCAGGAAGGAGCCCGACATGATGGAGGAACAGGAGAGAGAGGCAGGGAGGGTAAGCACAAAACAAGACCAGCACCAGATCCCCTGAGTCCAGCCAACCAGCTGAGTGTGGTCACATTTTCCTTGCTGAGGCAGACACAAGAAAAGACGAGAAGCGGGGGTCACAGGGATTCAGAGCACAGACCCCAGAACAGGGGCCCGGGTTTGAAGCCAGCTCTGAGCCTTGGCTGCCTCATCTATAAAATGGGGGTGACAGCTCTATCTACTGCAGGAGGCTGTGCTGAGGGTGATCGAGGCAGGGTGCCCCAAGCATGTTATCATTACTATTACTAATGCGGGAAGCGGCAGGGACTGAGGGAAACCAGGCCAGGGGAGCGAGGAGGAGCAAAGCGGCCAGCCTCCGTGACAAGCAAACAGGAATCAGTCTTCCTGGGCCTGAGGAGGGAGGCATTCCTGGGAGGGATGCAAACTGGGAGACAAACAGAAGCAGTGATATCGGAAAATAATCTATAACTTGAGAACTGATCTGCACTGCTAGTTGTAAATCATGCACTTTGCCAACGGGCTTTTATAGCCATTGTGATCTCCTGGCCACTCGGAGACTATCATTACCCCCATTTTACAGGCAAGGACACTGAGGCTGAGAGAGGCGAGGCGGCTGGCCTGAGGTCACCAGCTTATCTGTGGATGGGGTAAGACAGGAGGATCCCAGCCTTGGGTGCCAAATACAGGACTCGGGCGGCCACGGCCCAGAACCTGGTTCTCTCCCGGTCCCAGGGCTGGTCCCTCTTGGGCCCGTGTCCTATGCAGAGCTGGGGATCAGGAAGCCACAGCTGGGTGAGCAAATGAATGAACGATTGAAGGAAGGAAGGAACGAATGTCAAGTACACGTTAATACAGGCTACAAGCCAGCAGCCCAGACCAGACACTTCTCCAGCTTCCGGGCCCCTTGGGGTCTGAGAAGCAAATGCCCTGACCGGACATTTGCTTCTCTGGGCCTCCTCCCGGCTGGGCACACAGATGCTCCATGGAGCCACTGAGAGATGCTGGGCACAGCAGCCATCTCTGTTGGGCTCTCCCCCACCCCCCACCCCAGCTGTCCTGGGGCCATGGCCAGGCAAGGGGATGTTCCTCCCCCAAGAGCCTAGGAGAGGAAAACCTCCAGAAAAAGTCCCCTGAGATGTCCCCTCTGCCCACTGGCCCTCCATCAGCCTCTTCCCTCTCCCCTCGCCAGGCAGAGTTCCTGGGGCCAGGCGCACCTGAGGGGCCCAGCAACACCGCTGACTCCCCAGCAGAGCCCGACTTCCTCCCCATGAATGTCACCAAGAAGCGGGGGCTGGCACCAGCCCAAACAGCACGCCCGGCTGCGAGTCACACCAGTGGGTGGAAGGGAGGCCCTGAAAATGTAATTCAGTCCTGCCAACGTCTGTGCAGTGCCACGGGCCTGGGCATCACACCAGGAGGCGGACGTGGCAAGGGACGAAGGAGGAGCCACAGCCTTGGCTCCCAGGAGCGCAGAGTCCTGACCGGTGTCAAAGCCAGGCACATGTCACGCCAACGAGGGCCTGCACCAGAGGACAAGGCCCCTGAGGAAAGGACAGAGAAAGCGAAGGTGTGGTGGAGCCAGATGGCCTCGGACAGAGAAGGAAGGGACCGCTCTGGTGGAAAGCGTGCAGGAGCAAAGGCCCAGAGTCTCCAAGTTCATGGTGTACCGGGAGGAGGTGGCTATTGGGTGCAGCGGCCCATGTCCAGGGCTCCCCTTCTGCCTCCTGCTCACCCTGAGGCCCACGGGCCTGTGCACCTCCACAGGCGTCATTTTCTCAGGCTGAGTGGTCCCACCTCGCAGGGTGGCTGGGGGGGCCATTTCAGAGGCTCATGAAGGCCAGGGGCTTCTGGGCCAAGGCAAGGGTTCCCCCAGCTGCCACAGGGCTGGGTTCCCAGGGTGCCCAGCTGTGTCCCTCAGCAGGAGGGACCTGCCCCCTCCCTAGGGACGCTGCCCCAGCGGTCAGTCAACGCAGAGTACAACGGCCTCGAGCTGGGGCGCTTCGCAGGACCACCTCAGCTCTGGAATCCCAACGGGGTCCTGAGGCCTCTGGTGCGACTACCTCGCAGCCCAGCCTTGCCGTCCGACCCCTACAGGTGTGGTCTCAAGAGCGCTCCCCAAGAAACCCTCCATAGGGACACCTGGGAATCCGTTCCTATTGTAGCCCACCTGTGATGACGGCCCCTCCTTTCTGGGTCATGGCGCAAGGCCCCGTGGTCAATCCCCAGCAGACATGGCCCGCGGCTCTGTCACAGACTGCTCTCGGTCAGACCTCGTGGAGTGCATCAGACAGCCCGTTCCAGCTGGGGCCGGTGTGCCGGTACCCAGTGGGCCGATGCCAGCTTCAGAGCGAGGATGGGGGACATCCCCCCAGAGCACACCCAGCACGGTGAAGGGCAATGGACCCCGAGCCTCATGGACCAGGGCAGCAGCCCCAGCTCGGTGGCCCCAGACCAGCTCTTTACCCCTCTGGGGCTCAGTTTCCTCATCTGTAAAACCACAACCTCCGTCCAGAGTGTTTGTAAACTGGCAAAGAGTCACCACGTCCACTCCCTTGGGGGGTGGGTGAGGGTAGGCTGCCTCCGCCTCACTCACCTTCGAAAGAGGAACCCAGAGAGGGCGATGCCCCGCCCAGAATCACACAGCCCGTCCAGAGCTAGAGCTCTGGGCACAGTCCGCCTGGCTCCACCAGTGGCCCCTCAGCCACTCAGTCTTTTAAACGAGCCCTTAGTAAGGAAAGTGAGATCTTTCTCCAAGTCCTGAAACGAATCCCCGTGGCTTTGGCTCAAGAAGGGGAAGGGGACTAATATGTATTAGGTGACTAATGCGTGCCAGGTGCGTCCCCAAGGGACGTTGCCTTCGTGGCAGCCGTGTGGAGTGAGGGGAACTATCCCAGCTTAGAGTAGGGGCCAAGGCACCGAGGGGTCACAACCAGCCTCCCAGACCTCACCACGGAGCAGCTCTGTGGGAGGACAGCACCTCTGTCCCTCTCTAGCTGCTCCATCCGGATGTGCCCTCCGGCAAAGCTGGACACACCCCCTGCAGAGTCCAGCTCTCCAGAACATTTTTCTCAGCAAATGACCAGGGTGTCCTGGGAAGGCAGGGGGCCTGGGGTCCTAGCCTCCCTGACAGGTGTCCTGGAGGACGTCCCTGAGGCAGGACAGTCTGTGTGCCTTCCGAATCCTGGTGTCTGATGGCTCTGACGCCCAGTCCTCACTGAGGATGTGTGTGGAGGCCTTTCAGCCCCAAGATCCCAATAGCACTCAACGGACCGGACTCGGGCCCCTTCTCAAGCACAGCTCCCATTTCACAGCCCACCCTGAGCCTGGTGAAGCCCCTTTCCCATCCCTGCTTTCTTGGTTAGAAGCCCAGTCCTGGGACGCCTGGGTGGCTCAGTTGGTTGGACGACTGCCTTCGGCTCAGGTCATGATCCCGGGGTCCCGGGATCAAGTCCCACATCAGGCTTCCAGCTCCATGGGGAGTCTGCTTCTCCCTCTGACCTTCTCCTCGCTCATGCTCTCTCTCACTGTCTATCTCTCAAATAAATAAATAAAATGTTAAAAAAAAAAAAAAAAAGAAGCCCAGTCCTTAGCTTCAGACTGCCCAGGATCAAATTCCAGTTCATCCACTCCCTGGCTCTGTGACCCAGGGCAAGTCACTTAGTCTCCCTGGGCCTCAGTTTCCTCATCCGTAAAATGGGGAGAGGGACTAGTCTACCTCACAAGGTCGTGGTGGAGTCAAGCGGATGACATATGTGAAATGCTTAACATGAGCCCAGCACACAGCAAGGGCCTGACACTCTTTCAGGAGCACCATTGTTTACTCTCCCTGAAGTCATTTGCCCTGGCCTGTTCCAGGCCCCAGAGGAACTCCTTGGTGCAGGTCTTGGCCAGAGAATGGCATTTCGGTGGGAGAAAGAACCCGAGCACAGGACAGGGTCGGGGCCCCAGAAGCACACTGGGGGGCTCTCTTGCCGCCCTTACCGAGGCTGGAGTCCAGCCCATGCCCCCCCACCCACCATTCAAGAGGCCAGAGGCCTCTGTACCACTCGACCGTGGGCCTGCTCTGCCACACCCGTGTCCCACCAGCCTCCTCCCTGGCTCATTCCAGCTCTCCCCATCCATCTCTGGTCCAGCACGGAGACCTGCTGGGGTCTCCCAGGGCCAAGGCAGGCGAATCTGATCAATCAGTTCTCTTCGGGAGCCCCCACTTCCCCAGGCGGGCTGCGGCAACAGCAGCAGTCACACCATGAGCAGCGATAAGGAGGGAGCAGAGCGGTGGGAATTCCTCCCTTCCTGTGGTGAGGCCGTAAACCTATCCTTCATCCCAGCTCCCAGGCTGCAGGGGCTGCTCCCGTCTGCCCAGCAGCAGTGGGGAGCGCCTGTCGAGCCCGGCACCCAGCCTGGGCACACCTGTTTCGGAAGCGGCCGCAGGACAGATGGCAGGGCAAGGCCCAGGAACCCACAATCCCCTCTCCAGGAGGAAGAGGGAGGAGGGGGAGGGGGCAAAGTGAGGCGAGGCATGGGGATGAGGCTGGGAAGCCATGAGTGATGGGCCAGAACGCAGGCTCTGTGCTGGAGTGGCAGGGAGCCTCAGACCATATGGCAGGAGGCAGTGACGAGACCAAAAGGGTAGTGGGGACAGGATGGCCACAGCAGATACATGCTGGAAAGCCAGCGAGAAGACTGCTGCAGGCATGAAGAAAGGTGCAGACGGGGCCCAGCTTCAGAGGTGGCACAGAAAACCGGGAAGCAGCCAAGGGTTGGCCCCTGGGGAGGCCAGTGCCCTCCCAGCTCACCCTCCCCTGTCCCCTTCCTCCCCCTACCCCCCACCCCATCCAATTCAAGCCCTAGGAAAAGGATGGCCTCAAACTGCTTAGAAATGGCTCAGTAGGCGGTGGAGGGAGTGTGGGCTCAGGAGGGACTAGGCTCAAATCCGAGTCCTGGCCCAGAGGAACAGGAGACCCTCTCACTGTCTGCCGGAGGCCCCAGGCTGCCTGCTGGCCTCTTTCCCAGCCCTCCTCCACTGGGCAAGGGCTTAAGCCCTGGACTGGCTCCAGGGTCCCAGCTCAGCCCCCTTCTCATCTGAGTGTCCGCATGGACTCTAACCGAATCTGAGCCAACAGCCGCTGGTCAAGGGCCTCTCGGGAGCCTGAGTCTCGGTTTCCCCATCTGCAGCACGGAACAGTGATCCTCCCCGGGGCCGGCAGAAACGTTAAATGAAAGATCACATGGTGTCCTTGTGCAGTGCAGGGCATGAAATAAGTTCCTTCCCTGGGAAGCCCTGACACCTTCGGTATGTCACCAGATGACTCACATGCCTACCTACCACCACACTCCCTCCTTCCTACCTCAGGACATTTGCATATGCCATTCCTCCTGCCTGGAACACTGTTCCTTATTGTTCTGGGCTCAGTTGCCACCTCCTCCAGGAAGCCCTCCCAGGCTCCCCCGGTAAAGTCAAGGTCCCCTCTCTCTCTCCCTCCCACCAGAATGCAAACTCCATGAAGGCAAGATGGTGACTGGCTTGCCCACTACTGTATGTTCTCATCAATATTTGCCAAATGCATGAATGAGACACAATGACAACCATCCAGAGCCTTCCGTGACAACACAAGGCCATCAGGGAGTGATGGGGCCTTGAGGGCCGCGGATGCCTACAGGCCTCTGACCAAGCCTACATGGTCCAAGAAGGATCCCCAGAGGAGGTAACACCTTGGCCTGAAATCCGAGACTTAGAGCTGCAAGGTCCCCACCACCCACTTTACAGATGGGGAGACCGAGGTCTACACTGTGAATGTCCTGAGAAAGCTACCCCGTTCCACCATTCAAGGCTCTGCCAAGTGCCCCCCACCCCCGGACAGCCCATCCCAGTCCCAGGGGCTGGCCGCTGCGTACTCAGGACCACCACCTCCTCCCTGGGTCACCCCGGCCGTGGGGCCGCTCCGGCTCGGACGGCGCCGGGTGCGCGGGTGCGCGGCTGCGTCGGGCAGCTGGCAGCAGCGCGGCTCCGAACCAGCTGTTTGGATGACAAGCTGCGTTCAAGCTTCATTAGGGTAATCACGGGCTCCCCTCCCGGCGGCGCGGCGGAGCGCGACTGTCAACCTGAACTAATCAAACCCGGCCCCAGGACACCCGCCCGCCTGGCTGACAAGCTGCTAAGCCGCGGAGCCACCTTGCGCTGCGCATCTCCCGGCCCGGGCTGGTCCAGCTGGGCCCTGCGGAGGGCGGCTGGCCTCCCCAAGACCCCGGCACACTCCCCCAGAGCCTGGGACCATCCAGACTGTCAGGCCCATTTTTTTTTTTTTTAACAGCCGGGGAAACTGAGCTCATGGTGGGAGTGAGCAGGCCAAGGCCACCCAGCTATAAGGTGGGGGAAGCCAAGCTAGGGCCCAAGTCTGTGGTGGGGGGTGGGGGGGGTGGCACCACTCTTGCCCCAACTGCTTCCCACACCCAGGCAACCCTATTTTTTCCCTTCCTCCCAGGGCCCAGCAGGCCAAGCCGAGATATCAGACGTGGAGTCAGTTGTGTGGCCTTGGTGAGCCCCTCAACAGACCTCAGCCTTGAGCCACGCACCCTAGCAGGCAACACAGGTGGGGAGAGCGCTCTGATGGGCGCCGGAGCCGATGCTGAACAGGCACTGCCGCCTGGGGTAGCATCTGCCCCGAGACTTGGAGTCAGCCTACCCCCCCTACCCCCGCTCCACTGGCTGCCCCCAGGCCCGTGCCCATCTGTCCCACATCCTCAGAATCACAACCTGGCCAGACGAGCCACGTCTGGCTCCTTTCTTCAACAACTGGGGAAACTGAGGCCCAGAGAGGTAGTATCAGAGACAGTGGAATAGAGGGGGAGGAGTCTGGCTGTGAGAGGCAGACAGATAGTCACTCCTCCATTCACCCGTCCATCCACTCACTCCACAGATCCTAGCAGAGAGGCCGCAGCGTGCTAGGCTCTCCGTGTTTGCTGAATGAACAGATGACGGGAAGGATGGGTGAATGAATCAATGCACGGTGCCGGGGATGCAGCCATAAACTGAACAGACACCATCCCTGCCTCCCGGAGTTTACTGTCTAGTGGGGGAGGCAGATGCTTAATAGACAACTAATTACAAATGACACAAGCAGTGGAGAAAAACATATGACCTAGTCTGATGACACCCACCAGGAGGGCACAGCACGTGTGTGGAGGTCCAGACCGGCCAGCCGGAGGAGGTGGCACGCCAGCTGGGCCATGGAAGGAAGCGGAAGGCAGACGGGGGGAGGAACTGCATGTGCAAAGGTCCTGAGGCAGGAAGGGGCTTAATGCTTCTGAGGATAAAAGATCCATTCAGCTTTTATGTGGCTGGAGGGCAGTAACGGGAGCAGACATGGACAAGGCCGGGGGAGGATCTGGATCTTGCATCCAAGGGCAGTGGGAGCCCCTGGGGAGGTGTGAGCAGGAGTGATCTCTGATGCCACGGGGAGAGTTAGTAGGAGGGTTCCAATGTCAGTTCTGCCAACTTCCACTAGAGCAACAGCACGGACAACTCACACAGACATCCTGCTGAGTGAAAGCAGCGGATGCAAAAGGAGACACACTGTGTGACCCCAGGTATGTGAGATGCGCAGATGACGAGGCCAGCTTCCATGGTCCGATGCTAGTGGCGGCAGATGGGTGGTGACCAGATGGGGTGGAGGGAGCTTCCCGGCGCACTGCATGTGTCGAGGTCTGAACCTGGAGTAGGACTTCACATACTTGTGTACATGAAAACCTACCCAGCTGTACACAGGATCTGTGCACTTTTCTGTATTTAAGTATACCTCCAAAAAAAAAAAAAAAAAAAAGTAAGAACAAAATCCTGGCTCCATCACCCTGTCCCCTCAGTCTGCTGGCTCAGTTCCTGCATCTGCAAAACGGGGGCAGTAACAGGACCTGCCTCACTACACAGAGGGTGCCAGAGGTGGTGTGTGCCCAGGCTGTGCATAAACCCGTCCGGTGACCACAACACCGGGAAGGTGGGGCTCACCAACACGTCAGTGCATCTGGCTTCCCTCTCATCTTGGCCCTCTGTGGGCCTCAGTTTCCCCGGTTGCAAGAGGCCGGTGGTCTCCACCTGCTTCAGGGACAGCAAAGAAAAAGGGGTAAAAACCCTCATCCAACCTGCAGTGAGCCAACCTGCTCCCGGCCATAAACCCGAGAAGAATCCAGAGTTTGGGACCCACGCATGCTTCTCTCTCCTGGCTCTGCACGTGATGGGTGTGGAATCAGGCCTCAGGGGCCCATTTCTAAGCTGGACCCTTCCTGCACACCTACTGTGTCCCAGCCTGGTGGACCCCCACCGGGAGCAGTGCCAGCCCACCACAGTGGTTCCTCCAGGGGCCCGCTGGGATACGGGATTACAGGGGCAGTGGGAAAGGGGCCAAGGGGCCCAGGCTAGAGCTTAGAGCAAGGTTCCTGTGAGATTGGGCTCCACGAGGCCCTGGACGAGCCGCTGGACAAAGCTAATTCAAGGTACCATGTCACTGGAAGGGTCACACGGACAGGTGCCTGTCATGCCGCAGGCCACTGGAAGAAGGGAAAAGCCTGGTTCCCTGGATGGAGCCTAAGCGTCACAGTGGCCTCTTGGAGACATTGGACAGACAGCCTTGGGAAACCAGTGTCACCACTAACATTCCAGCAGGCTCAGTTCTCAGGAACATTACTATCATCTTCTCCTGAGTCTGCCAGTGACCTGGGGACGGGTCCGGGTGGGGGCAAGGGGTGTCAGGCTCACCCTCAGCTCCATTTCACCAAGGAGGAAACTGAGGCTTGGAGAGGACATAGGCAGTGAAGAAAAAACATGACCCAGCCTGTTGACCCCTACCAGGAGGGCCCAGCACATGTGCAGAGATCCAGACAGGCCAGCCGGAGGAGGTGGCTGGGATCCCCCCGGTCAGTCCCCCAGGCACAATTACCTGCGCCTGGAGGGTAACGCCCAAGTGCTCTGTGCCCTGTCCTCCCCACCACCTAGGGGTCACTCGTTCACACCCCCGTTCACTCAGGGGTCAGTCAACAAACATCGACAGAGCGCCCCCCCAACCCGTGCCACACCGTGTGTGGCAGGCACTCTTCTAGGAGCTGGCACAGTGAAGGAGCGCGCGGGGATGTAGACTCCAAATTAACACCAGCCCCGCCTGCAACGCCCTCAGCAAATGCCAAGAATAACCACAGGGGAGAGGGCGACACACCCAGTCAACGTCCTGAGCCAGGCGCTGCACTGTTAGCCCCTTCCATCCTCCCGCCAGCCTCCCGGGGGAGGCAGAGTTGTGCCCATTTTACAGATCAAAGAGGCCCAAATTCAGTAACTTGCTGGAGGTTGGCCTCCCCGCCTCTAGTGGGGACCGGATCTAACCCCCAGCATGCAGGTCGCTCCATCCCGTCTGCCTGCTGAAGGGGGGTAACCCTTCCCGTGGAGTCTGTCCTAGGACTCAGTGTGAGCCCAAGCCTCAGGCCTAGGCCCCGGCTAAGCGCAGTGCCCACAGCAGTGCACCAGCTGGCCCCGTAATCCAGCCTGGCTTTGGCCTCTGCCTACACTCCTGGGGTCTGGGGTCTGTGGGGTCACCACAGACCAACCCTGCCCCTGGGGACCCTACCCGAATCATCTTAGCTCCAGTGGAGACCCTAGCTCTGTGCTGGTCCCCGGGAGGCACGGGGAGTAAGGGAGACAGACAAGAAAGTAGACATCCCTACCTGGGATGCTCTCCCCACTACACTTCTCATAACTGGTACCTTGTCTTCCATCAGGTCTCAGATGAAAGGCTCCCTGACCACTCTGCCCTCATCAGCGCCCCCCAGGCCCACCCAGGGCCCAGCACCCCTCAGCTTTCCGACACAGCTGTGCCTACAATCCTGTACTAGACGTGTATTTGCACGCTTCCCAGCGGACTGTCTTTCCTGCTATATTGTGAAGGCTGGGACCTGGTCTGCTTTACTCACAGATGTCTCCCTCTTGACCTCGCCCCCTAGCACAGGACCTGGTGCACAGTAGGGCTTCAGTCTTGTTAAGTGAAAACATTTGCTGACTGAATGCTGACTGGCAGAAGGAAAAGCCCAGGGGCTGTGGGAACACGGTGGGGGCATCTGCTCTCCCCTGAGCTGAGCAGGGGGAAGGGAATGAGGAAGCATCTCAGAAGGCATAGCAGGGCCAAGCGCCCGGTGGCAAGAAAGACCTGGGCTCTGGGGACCTCCAAGTGTAGTAGCTGGACGTGGGAGGTGCCCAGGGGGTGACCCTGGGAGGCCAGCAGGTTCTGGAGGGGGCAGGGCTCCAGGTGTGAGGTAGGGGTCCCCGGCATTCAGTTCACCTCCCAGACTAGCTTGGCCCCAGCTCACCTCTCCCTCCAGGCCCACCCAGAGTGAGTAACCACCGTCTGCAGGCCAGCGTTCACCCACCCGCCACCCGCAGGCACTAGGAGCGCGGTCCCAGGCACCCGTCCACAGGTCAAGGATCCAGCCCACCACCCGTTGCAGTCTGCAGCCTGTGACCTTGGCCCTGTTAGCATGGCCTTCCCCAGCCAAGCAAACCAGCTGGCACCACGAGACCGAGCAGCCTAGGTGGGCTTTCTCGCCGCAGAGGGCGGCATGGCTGCACGTGGCAGATGCGTCACTTACGTGCCCCAGCCGGGCCGGCGACGAGGGATGGCCAGGGCGAGGATCGGCTCTCACACACATGCCGGCCCCACCTGACACACCCCGGGGTAGCTGGGCCAGATGTCCTCCATCTCTCCAGGCCACGGCTCCCAACTCCCCTCCCCTTGGACAACCTCAGCTTTAATCACCAGCCCTAGCTGTCCCTGGCCCTCCACCCAGATGTCACCCAGCTTAAGCCTGTTCCAGGTATCCCCTCTCCCTACATGGCACCTCTACCCCCACCAGATGCTCACTCCAGAAACTGGGGCTTTATCCAGGCCTCCTCTCTCCCCTCAACTCCCTAGGCCACATGGACCCTCCCAGCTCCAGCCCTACTGCCATCTTCCTCATTCCCATCTGTACCTCCAGACTTGCTGCTGAGACCCTCTAAAGACTCCCCCATCACAGGGAGAAAACCCAAGTGCCTTCCAAGAATGATCTGGCCCCCTGGCCCCTACCATATCTCATGGCCACACTGGCCTCCTTTCTGCCCCTCAACAGGCCAAACTTAGATCCACCACAGGGCCTTTGTACCTATCTCTGCATGGGATGCTCTTCCTCCTGATCTCCCCATGGCCAGCCTTCTTCATCCTTCAGCTCTCAGCTCCTATGTCTCTTCTTGGAGAGGCCTCCCCAGAGCACCCTGGCCAGTGGTGGCCCCATGCCCACCCACCCCAGTCACCATCAGATGACACTGGGTCACATTCCCTTTTTCCTTGCTCATTGTCTGTCCCTGCAACAGCGCGGGACCAGCAGGAAGCACCGCTTGTGTCTCAGCGGTGACTGGTGGAGCCTCAGGGTCCGGCGCATAGTAGGTGCTCCATCAGTCTGTTCCGTGAATGAGTCCGTGACCTGCTAGTTTCCATGGCTAATTGGATCTGAGTACATCAGGGGCTCACTCTTAGGACCCTCTGGATGCTGCTGCTTCAGCCCCTGTGGTCTGCACTTGAACTGCTTCTCCAGGCTCGACCCTGGAGTTTCTCCTCTCACTCTGATTCCCAGACCCATACTCTTCCGGGATGCCCTTCCTGCCCCTTCTCTGCCAGCAAACCTTACTCACCCCTGAAGACCCAACTTGAAAGGTCACCTCTTTTCTAAAATCCTGGCTGCTGCTTCTCACTGGTCAGGACTCTACGGGTTACAAGAAGAGATCTAGCTCGAGGTGGCTTGAGCAAAGAGGGGAACGTGACTGTTATGTAACTGACAATTCCAGGGGTGGTTTCAGGCATGGCTGGAACCAGAGGCTCCGAGGAAGTAACGTATCCTTCCATCTCGGCTCTGCCTCCCTCCCGGTGCTGACTGAGGTTCCCTACCCTGGATACGGCTGATGGGAGAGTGGCTGGCAGTCCCACATCCACATGCTCGGGTTCAGGAACCACAGCCAAGACCCTAAGTCCAAGATCCAGGGCAGCCAGTGATGGGCTCAGACGGGCCAGGTGCCCATTTCTCAGCCAGTCACCATGGCCAAGAGGAAGGGGTATTTGGGCCACCCGCGTCTCACAATCACTGTGCGTCCCAGGACCTCCAGGTGCCAGGAAGACAACGCACTCACACCTCAGTCCCACGCCCCGGTCCCACGCCCCACACCTTTACCCCTCGGTCCCCACCCGTGCCCCGCGTGGGAGGCAGGTGCCGGGTACCCAGCCAGTGCCCTGGCTGCTCACGGCTTCATGGCACAAGGAATCCCCTCTCCCTTGCCGCTGGGTCCCTGGTGCCCACCCCATGACAGCCCCAGAGGAAGGCCCGAGAAACTTTTCGCCTGATTGAAGGGAGGCGGGCTGGAGGAGCCTCCCATGTGCGGGGTGTGTAATAAGGGGTTAACCATCACCCCTGGCAGGCAGCAGATCTGCATTTTCACGGAGGCCTCAGGGGGACACAAAGCTTAAATGGCAACACAGGGGGGAGGCGGGAGAGAGGGGGTGCCTGGGGGTGGGGGAGCCCTCGGCGGAGCCCCAGTCCCAGCAGCCCAGCCTGCGGGGGCCACTCGGCCAATAACGAAGAGCTCGCTAAGGGGCCGCGAGTGGAAGGGCTGGGAAATAATTACCGAGGAGGCCCGGGAGGGAGGCGGGGAGGTTGGCGAGAGGCTTAATGAAACTGCTAACGCGTTAGTGATTCCTGCCTGCTCGGGAGGGGCGGAGGCAGACAGCCATGTTGCCAGCTCCTGCGAGTCTGCCAGGCGGGACCGGCTGGGCACGGCGCGAGGAGGCAACAATAGGCACCTCGCTGTCACCCGCCTCCCCGCACGTGACTTCCAAAGGGCAACCTCCGTACATTCCAGTCCGGGCCACGGTGTGTTCCAACACGGCTCCCATCAAATGGGGCTGCAGCCCGTGCAGATGCATTTGAAACAGAATGGCTCACATTCTGGCTCCACGCAGACTCACAGAGATCTGGGCACCAGGGCGAGTGGGGGGGCGGCGGGGGGGGGGGGGAGGTCTGGTCCCATTTTCCAGCTGGGAAGCTGGGGCCCCGGGGAGGTCATCCACCTCTCCAGGGCCAGGGTGGTTCCAAGAAAGCATCCAGCCCTGGGATGGCGCCCCTGAGCAGCCCCTCTCCCCGACTCCGCGTGTCTTTTCATTCTCCGAAGAGCTCTGTGGGATGGGTGGGTGCCACGGCCCCCTTTAAGAAATGTGCCCAAAGTCACACTGCACGGCCAAGGGGGCAGGAATTCCCCCCCACCGCCCAGGGCATGAGCTCCTGGCCCCGTGCTCCAGCCTCCACACGAGGGTCACCCATCGATGCCAACCTGCTCTGTGGCTATCAGTGTACGACATCTCATTTCAGCTCCCGAGGAGACAGCAGAGGCACAGAAAGGTTAGGTGCTGTGCCCAAGGCCACACAGCCGGTTGGCTACAGGGCAAAAACTCAGAGCTGGGTCTTCTGACTCCAGAACCGTGTGCTTTTTGTTCAAACATTCCACCATGCACAGTGGGTGCCCAGGACCCCCTAGTAGATTGACAGAGAGATTTGGAGCCACAGAGAAGCCCAGGGTTCCCCGGGCAGCAAGCAGCCATCGGGGCAGCCGCCTGAGGCAGAAGTGACCACAACATAGTGCTCACTTGCTCCGTGCTGCCACAGGTGTGCGCCAGGCAGTTCGCACAGTGCCATCCCGTTGTGCAAACAAGGACACTGAGGCCTGGAGAACCCAAGAGCCACACGCCCATAGTGACCCAGCTAGTAAGTGGCACAGCCCCGATCATTTGACCATCCCATGGGGTGGTCCCGGCCCAGCTGCTGCCTACTCCCAGCCTTCAGCAGGCACTAGGCCAACCAGGTGCTTCTAGAACCCAATCTGAGGCATGAACTGGAGGCCAGCAGTACCAGGTACCGAGTCCCCCCATCCCAGCACCCCTGGATGCACAGGAAAACTGGGAGTCAGAAGAGTGGGTGCAGAGAAGGATCTCAGCCCCCCAGACACTCAGCAGAGCCTCCCCTGCTCACACCTCAGACAGCCTGGTCTGAGGAACTCAAGGGGCCAGGAACTTGGTGACTAGCTGGGTCCCTCCACATCAGAGTCTGGCGCAGACAAGACCTGCAAGGAAAGACTACAGCATGTCCACCTCATGGGTGTCCCTCTGGAGCCTTCCAGATATCCCTGGCCTTGGGAAGACTGCTTTCTAGGGATCCCAGCAGCCCATGCAGTCCTGTCCCCATCTGTTCCCAGAACTGTCTCCCCAGGGAGACCACCAGCGGACAAGGCTCCCTCTGAACCCCTCTGTGGGCACAAGACCCCAGTACAGGAGGCAGGTCCTGGATGAATGAATGAGCAGGTGAATGAATGATGGAGATGGAACACACCAATAGCACGGCCCGCAGCAGCCCGCACTCAGCAAGGAGGCTCTGTTTCTGTCTCCCAAAAGGGATTCCCACCCCACAAGAGCAGCCCCAGCCCCTAATCATTGCCAGACAAGGCAACTGAGGCTCAGAGGGCCCAAGGCCTCATTAGGGGCGGGGGGCAGCAACGGGATTTGAACCCGAGTAGCTGGGCTTGAGTCTGGTCTGCTTTGCCCTCGTTTCCAAAGATGAATCCATCCATACACACTCCCTTATCCGATCCCCCACTCACTCCAGGGGGGGCATGACCATGCCCGTCCCATGGACCCGGGACACCCAAATGCAGAGCAGCGGAGGCCCCAACCCAAGGTCACATGTTCGACAGAAAGCAGAAGGTCTTAAACCTCTCCCATCTTCCCATGCTCATCACCCCTTCCATACACCAAAGCTGCCTCCTTCCCCATCATCAACGCGGTAAAGAGAAGGGAGAGGGGGAGGGGGAAGGCAAGGAGGAAAGCCTCCCCCCAGCCCACAGCAGGCTCCTTTCTGGTCAGGGGAAAGGCCTCTAATGAAGGCTGGCGGTGTCAGCCCGGGAGCCCTGCGGAGCTGCAGGGCGCGCATCTCTGCTCCCAATTAGCACACAGGTCCTCCATCAAAGCACAGGCCCGCTGCCAGGAGCAGAGGCCAGAGGGACGGCCCTTCTAACAGTCGGCAGAGGCCACGGCTCTCTGGCAGGCCCCGGGCCCTACCCCTTGCTTTTCTGGGGGGAGTGCAACCCCCCTCAATCCCCTCACTCACTCACACCCTCTCCAATCAGCCAGCTCAGGGCAGCCGCCGTCACCCTGGGGGACGCGCTAATGAAGATGGCCGACATTAATCTCTTCCCTCTCCCGACAGGTCAATTTATAGTTCCATGGGGAGCCCTGGCGCTCGGCCAGAGGGCCTGACATAACTCTCCCTGTTCCCTGGGAGGACGTCGGGGGTGGGCTCCATGGGGCCGAGGGGGCTGAGGGACTCAGGGGACAGGGCAGGGAGGGTCCTTCCATCTGAGTGCCCACCGTCACTGCACCAACAAACCCAGGTGGGACCTTGGCCCCTGACGGCCATGGCTGAGGGTCAAGACCTGCAGGTACCTGGGAGCAAACCTGGTCCTCATCTTCTCAATCGAGGGCAACTTGCTCACCAGTAGAAGACCCCCAAGGAGGCAGGAGGCTTATGACTTTCCACTCCCACTGACTCCCGGGGGTTTTGAAAGAGCCCCTCTAAGGAGCTTAGGTCCATCTGCTTTTGCCAGACTCCCCAGTGTTCCTTCCTCAAGGATCGCCGAGCTGGCCGTTCCGGGTCTGGCCTTGGGCATGCGTCAGCCCCCGCCCCTGCTCTCCCAGAGCTCCCAGTCTGGTGGGGGAGGCTGACACAGAAACGTGTTTGGCCATGCTGCACTATGTGAGACCCATAATGGAGGGACTTGCTGAGAGCAGGGGTGCCCATGGGGAAGGCACAGGGACTCCACCCGCCTGAGAGAGCGGGGGTCTAGGAGGAAAGCCCAGCCGGGCCCTGAGGATGAACAGGAGTTCAACAGGCCAGAAGACACAAGGGAAGGGATTTGGGGGAAGAGATCATCTCAGATGGGGGAGACCCAGTGTTCAGGGGCTCTGTGTCCAGGGGACAGCCTGCTTAACAGTGGTGAGGCTGCAGAAGTGGGCAGGGAAGACCACAAGGAAGCTCAGCCTCAAGGGGCAGCTCAGAAGTTTGGCCTAGTTTAGACCCGTGGACAGCTGAGCAGTTCAGAGCTCAGAGCTGCCTTTAGAAAGCCAGCTTGAGCTATGGTGTCCCAGACTGATGGCTGAGGCAGGGGAGGTGAGGTGGAAATGTCCAGCCCAGAGGGTAAAAGCACAGACAGATATTTGAGGAGCAGGACCAAAGGATCCCTGTGGTTGACTAGAGAGATGGGCAGGTAGAGGTGTCTGGGAGGCCACAGGCCTGGGATCTCCAGTTTGGTGGAGGTGATGCCTTTGGCCCGGGGTAAGATAAGGAATTGGACCTCATGCTTAACTTGTGAGGCCAGAAGGTCCCAGCAGAGCCCCAAACGCAGGCCCGGGCTTAGGAGAAGCCAGCCCCCAAATGTTGACCTCGAGTGCCAAATTCTGAGCAGTGTCAGACACCACCTCCTGGAGCCAATGCATTTCTTAGAGGAGGTGAAGCCAGGGGATGGGGTGGGGGGGGACTGCCCCGGGGCCCAGACACTCCAGGAGGAAACAGGAGCCTGGCAAAGGCAGGGTGTGAAGAGAGGCAGCACCAGTGTGCTGGACAGAGCCCTCCCGCTTGAAAGCCTGTGGGCCAGGCTGCCCCCACCCCCACCAGCCCCCAGGGCCCAGGGCAGCTTCTACACTTCCTAGGCTCTCCCAGAATCTCTGCTGAACCCCTGCCCCAGGCCCTGGCCCCTCCCTGTGTCCTCCTGTTCCTTCAAGGCTACCCACCAGGTCTCATCTAATCCCCTCAGTACCCCTGGGAGTGTCCCCATTTTCCTAGGTTGGAGACCCAGGCCCAGAGAGCTAAGGGACTTGCTCAAAGCCTCTCTCAGCTTCTTCAGCCAGGATGGAACCAAGGTCCAAATGACCCCCAAGCACAGACTCTTAAAGAAAAGAGGAAAAAGAACAAGGCCGAAATAAAGAGCCTCGATGCTCACAGTGGCTGCATTATGGTGGTGGGACAATGGCTGATTTTTTTTTTCTTCTTTTCTACAATGAAATATTCATACCCTCACTCCATGGCTGTGTGTGCCCTAGTGGGGAGAGCTCTGGCTTTGGCGTCAAGCAGCCCAGGGCTCAAATCCTGGCTTGGCCACTTCCTAGCTGGGGACCCTGAGCAAGCAAGCTATTTGCCCTTTCTTAGCCTCTGTTTTCTCATCTGTACAATGGGGATAAACCCCCCCACTCCAGCCGAGCGGATCACACCGGGCGCACAGTAGGCACGCAGTAAGTGCTAGCCTCAGAGCATCACACCCCCGCGTTCTCGCCACCTGTCCGGCCTCCAGAGGGAACTTGAGACGCCCCCACGTGCCAGACGCTGGTGCTGGGCGGGCACCGGGTCCCCGGGGCGGGCGCCCACCCATCCTCCCGCCTCGCCCCGCCGCGCCCGCGCTGCCCCCTTACCCTGGCGGCCGGAGGGCCGGCATCGGTCCCGCAGGAGAGCCCGGGCAG
>NW_019154139.1:6527868-6533899 GCF_002288905.1 Enhydra lutris kenyoni | reverse complement strand
GCCCTGCGCAGCGCCGCGCCGGGTGGGGGGCGGGCCTCGCGGGCCCTGGAGAGGCGCCCGGGCGGCGCGGGCTCCCGGCGGGCGCGGGCGGCGCCGCTGCGGTGGCCCCGCTGCTGAGTGGTGGGACGCGATTTACTGGCTGCAATTCCCGGCGCCCCTCGATGGCACTTAAGAGAGACCGGGAGGGAGCCGGGGAGAGCGGGCGGAGGGCGGGCGGGCGGAGGAGGGGCGGCGGGAGCCGTGCGCGCCGGCGGGGGAGGGGCGCGGGCGGGGGCGGGCGGGCGGGAGGTGGGGAGAGGCCCGGATGGAGGCGGCGGGCGGCCGCGGCGCGCGGGGCTGGGGGGGGGGGGGGCCCTGCCTCCAGCCCCCGCCCACCCGCGCCCAGCCCCCCCTCCACGCACTGGCTCCGCTGGTGGGGGTTAGGCCAGCCCCCCACCCAACCGGCCCACCCCACCCCTTTAGAAAACCCCCTCCTCCCAACTGGCCCCCCCACCCCACCTCCCCTTTCACAAAACCCCCATCCTCCTACCGGCCCACCCTGCCCAGCCTCCTCCCCCTGCCCAGCCCCCCCCAGTTCTAATCAGCCTGCTCCACCTCCCCGCCTCCTCCCCATCACCTCTGTCACTGGAGATCAGAAACTTGGCCCACAGGCCCAACCCAGCCAAAGCCCGCTTGCTTTGACCCCATAGTATTTTTTTGTTCCTAATTAAAAATAATTCCCAACATGTAGAAATCGGGAATTTTCACATAAAAATCCACATTTCCAGCTTATTTGGAAAAGAGGAAGCTCAGGCAGAAGCCTCCCCCCACCTCGCGGCAGCCACCCCCCCTCCCTGGCGGCAATCTTGCTAGAACGCTAGCCTGCAGTTCTCCCCAGTCCCCACCAGGCCCACCTGCCTGGCCCCAGAGGCATGTGCTTTCTCCTGCTTGGAGCCTTTCATACCTCAGTGCCTTTGCAGGTCCCTCTCCATGGGAAGCCCACCCCCACCCCTTCAGACCCTTCTTTTGGGAGACCTCCTGCAACTGACCTGTCCCCCGGGGGCCACCCCCCCCCTGCTTCCACAGCCCCCCAGGAGGTAGTGGCGCCTGCCCCGCCCTGTCTGATTCCTTGCTGGCTGGCACCAGGGCCTCTGCGGGCTGCGCTCTCGCCACAGGGCTGCTGCTCTCTGGCTGAATTCTCCCTCCCATCCTGGCTCTGGGCCTGGCCCACAGTAGGCGCTCAGTAAGTGTTGGCTGAGTGGCAACCAAAGAAGAAGGGCCGGGATTGGGATTCCGCTAGGCGGCCTGGGCCATGGTGGGCACAGGGCACCAGTCCCTGCAGCTGATGTTCATTTTAAAAGCCTCAAATGTTCGTTCAGGGTGGCTCTTGCCAACCAAGGAAGCTAATGATTTCCACGCTTCATTTTTCTCCACCTTAATCCCACTGCCAAGGCTCCAGGGCCTCTGCTGCCACTGCCCTCAGACTGGCATCAGATCTCTCCCAGAAGGTGCAGTCCACCTGGGGAATGTCCAGGAAACTCAGGGAGGGTCCAGCTGTGCCTCCATGACACCTGTGAGGTCACATGAAGTTTCGGGACCACAGGGTGGAGGACAGCATCTGGCCAGGGTCCATGCGAGGGACAGAGTAGCTCAGAGAGCCCTCGGTGGCCAAGACAGCTGTGATGATTCCCCAGGGCAGGTTCCTCCAGTTTTCCTTCATCCTGCTAGGTTCCTGAGCAAAGAATGGGGCGGGGGGTGGTGGGCAGGCAAGAGCCACACCTTTGCAGCCACCAAACACACCACAGTTTCATTAAAAACATGTGTCACAAATCCAAGCAGACACCAAGATCCCATTTTACAGAGAAGGAGCAAGCTCAGATAAGGTGACCTTGCCAAGGTCACAGGTTGGTAGGATGCTAAGCCAGGAGCCTTCATGGCCCTCCAGAGGGCCCTGCCCTGCTGGGAAGTGAGAACCCCTCAGGGCTGATTCCAGAGCTAAGGACTGGTCTGTAATGGAGGGGATGCTGGTGCCTGGATCCCAGAGCTGGCTCTGAGCAGTCCTCCCTCCCAGAACCTTGCACACCTGGGCAAATGCCCAAGACCCTGTCTGCCCCACCCCACCCCCAACCATCTCCTGGCCACAGTGGCCCAGCCACGGGCCTTCTCGTCGAAAGGCCCAGAAGGCAAGTCTAACTCAACAGCCAGCCACGACAGACAAGTCAATCACAAAACACCTTTCTGAGCCTCAGTGTGCCCATCTGCAATATGGGAGAACAGCTGAGCCTCTGCGGGTTTTCAGGGGGCTAAAACAAGATAGCAGATGAGACAAAGAGGGCAGAGAGCCAAAAGGTTATGTGCTTGGGTTCTGGGGTGAGGTGGCCTGAGTTCCAATCCTGACTTCCCAGCTTCCCAACTGTGACTACTCTGCTCGGGGCCTCAGTTCCCTTCTCTGTAAAAAATGTAGGGCAGATCATAGGAAGACCAATCAACTCAGGAGACCATAATGAGCCTGATGTGGGCTGATGCGTGCAGAACCACTCAGCAGAGCCTGGCAATCATAAGGCCCAAGGCCTGTGACCTTTATGAGGGAGACAGAAGGGAACGGTTAGAAACATGGGCCCTGAGGGGTTCGCATCCGAGCTTCACTCTACCGGCTGTATGGCTCTGGGTAACCTCGCCGGGCCTCAGTTTCCCTGTCTGTAAAATGAGAATATTGATGGCAGTTGCCACAGTGTTGATTTGCACTGGGGATTGACTTAGCTCAGATCCGGCATTCAACATCGCCTGGCCCTGTTAAGCCTCAAACAGCGTTAGCTCACTTCTCATTACTCTGGAGATAAGTAAAGGCAACTAGTCCCAAGTTCAAGGAGACTTCCCTGCTTGTCCTTATGAGATGAGGGGCCTGATTTTCAGTTTAGTTTGTTTTGGAAAACAAGTAGACTGAAGTTCAAATTCTACCCATATCAGCTAGGGATCCCTCGGTTTCCTCATCTGGAGAATGGGGGCAGACAGAGCGGCACCTGCCGTGGCCAACTCTTCCAGCTGTGCCTGGGTCCTCGGGCTGCGCCCACCCACCGCTTCTCACTGGCTCTGGGATGAAATGTACACAGCCCAGCTGGGGATGCTGGCAGCCCCCCACATTGGCCAGATGGGGAACACATGAGCTCTGTCGGCCCCTTGACCACAGGCCTGAGAGGCAGCCGAGGAGTGTGCGTGCCTTGGTCTGGTGATTGGCAAGTCCCTGGAGGACCATCTGAGCCCCTCAGGGCTTAGGATTTTCCCAGAGGCCATGGAGAGGGATCCATCTGGAGAAAGGGCAGAGGGACCCTCAGGAAGGACTTTTCTGCCTCCCTCCCCAACTTCAGCAGTTCCCAATCCCCCCATTTCACTGTCTCTGTAGTAACAACCAGTATTTAAAGGTATGTATTGTCTGTCTTCACCTTCACCTTCACACCCTGGTGTGAGGACAGGGATTCTAATTTGTCTGGATCCAGCATCTGGATGTACCCCCAGCATCTACAACATTGCCAAGCTCATAGTAGGTGCTCAATAAACGTTTGGCACCGGAGAAACATTCTCAGATGGTAACATTTAGCTAGAAGGACAGGAGGGCAGGGCTGCTCTGCTTGTGGGCAGCTCCCCTTCCCAGAAGAGCACCAGTGCAGCCGCTGTGCAGCTCCCCTATATGAGCTCCCCTCACTGTGGCATTAGGAGGCCTGAGTTCTCCCCCACCGCAGCCAGGAAGCGTGTGACTGTCACTGCAGTGCAACTGGGCCTCTTGGGTGAGGGAGCGACCCGAGCAATTTTCTGGCTCACAGCTCATTCCAGGGCTGCCTGGTGACACAGACAGGTCCCCAGGCCCAGGAAGGTCCTGTTTCAGCAGATGCAGGCTGGGACTCCTGCCCTGCCCGCCAGCAGGACTTCTCCACCCCCAGGACTGGAGGGGCTTCCCAGCTAAGCCTCAGGATGTGATCTGGGGGCTGGGCTCCCGCCCCCTCCCCAGCCCCAGCCCCTCACATGTGCATGGCACTCCCCCGTTACAGTTTACAGAGTGAGTTCACAGACATTATCACATCGGCTCCTAAACGCCCCCTAAAAACCACAATAAATCTCGCGCTCTGGCTCTCAAGCCCACCGGCTGCTGTGTAATCAGTGAGCAGAGGGGCCTCAGGGCCCAGAGCCTGCCAAAGCCGAAGCCAGCGGGACCAGAAGGGGGGGTCTATGTGGGCGGATGGCAGGTGGCTGGTGGCAGGCCCAGCTGGGGCGCCACGGGAGTGAGGAGCAAGTCCTCAGGCCAGATCCTGCAGAGAGAAGAGCTGTGTGGGAGACCCAGCCAGCAGGGCTCGAGGGGACAGGTTTGCAGGACCGAGAGGTGGGGCAAAGGTGAGGGAGGGGACCAGAGGCTGCTTTAGCACTTAGGAAACTCATCAGGGAGGTGGGCTGGTGGCCAAGCACAAGGGGTCCAGGGACAATCAGCCCGGCTTCTGACCTGCTTCCCTTTACCCCTTAGATAACAGCCCTCACCCAGATCCCCTGTGTGCCAGACCCCCATGCATATGCTGTCCTCAGTCTGAATGCCTTTTCTGTCTCTTTGAAATTCTGACCCTCCTTGAAGGACAGTTCAGAAGCCCCCATTTGTCGTCCCTCCCCAGCTTCCGGAGGCTATGCCTCAGGCCCCCCAGCTACACCTGGTCTTCCTTTCCCAGAATTGTCGGGCCGCTTCCCCTCTTTGTACCTCTTGTGTCCCTGAGGGCGGTGAATTTGCAGGGGCTGAGGCCCCATCCCAACCCCTCACACCCTGCACAGAGTCACGACCAATGGCGTGAGGTGGGGGTTGGGGGAGTCACTGCCTTGGCAAACATCCCAGCCCAGAGGTTTATAGGGGGTAGTGAGGTAGTGAGACCCCCATACGACCGGCCCAGCGAGCCCTGCCCCTGTGTTTTCCTCCTAGCACCCAGCCCTGGGCAGCCACAGAGAAAGAACCCCCTAAATGTCCAAGCTAAATCAGCCAGCAAACACGGTTGGGTTTTGTTTTTTTACCATTTCCCTTGATTCTCAAAGTTATAGGAGCTCAACTTACAAACTGTGGAAAGTTCAGGAAAGTTTAAGTAAGCAGGGTGAGGGAGGGCCTGGCCTGAGGGGGCTGCGGCTGCCTTGGCAGGCATCCCTCCCACAGCACAGTGCAGGGGAGGGGGGAGGGGGCGGGGGGGACAGGGTGCCGTGTTCCCCCCTCTTCTGCTGCCTGTCCATTGGGCGGATGTCCTGGTAAGCTGCGAGCTCGACCTCTGGGCCGTGGAGGCAGCCGGCCTGTTGCAGCTGGTGTCGCAGCCATGTCACAGCGGGTGTGGAACAGGTGTTGGCTTCTCTGCAGTCACCTCTGCGAGGATCGAGGATCGAGGATCGGCCTTTTCCCTTTCCCTTGTTATGAAAAACTGCTGCTGGTCTGGGGCCCTGAGGGGTGGAGCCACCATGGTCCCTGGGAAGCATTTGCCATGTGGTGTCTGAAGTGGGTCAAGGGAGCTGGTGGGAGACGGTGACTCACGGGGAAGACGCCCACCCTCCCAGGGGATAAAGGAGCCGCTCAGTGAGGCCCAGGGTACAGACCTTGGGACTAGGAGTGTGGGGCTCAGGAAAGCCCCAGGGCCTAGCTCCTCAGCCTGGAGTTCCTGACAAGGGGCTTGGATCCAGAAATGTAAAGAAATCTTACAGTGCAACAATAAAAGGACAAGTATCCCAGTTTTTAAATGGGTAGGGAGTGTGAATAGACGTTCCTCCAAAGAAGGTATACGAATGGCCAATAAGCCCAGGAAAAAGTGCCCAACTCATCAGCCATCAGTCAAAACCACACGGAGGGGGTGCCTGGGGTGCACAGTCTGTTAAGCATCTGAGTCTTGGTTTCAGCACAGGCCCTGATCTCAGGTTCGTGAGATCAAGCCCCATGTTGGGCTTCATGCTAAGCAAGGGGCCTGCTTGAGACTCTCTCTCCCTCCTTCTCTGTTCCTCCCGCCATGCTCTCATTCTCTCTCTCTCTCAAATAAATAAATAAATCTTA